>NC_059471.1:124238664-124545528 GCF_018139145.2 Gymnogyps californianus
TTAAAGGCGATCTTCAAATAGTTGCAGGTAATGCAGAAATCTTATTTATATTCTTGTTTTCAAAGTTTACCTATGGCACTGTGTAGAAATAAAAATACCTCTCTGCTTTAATTATAACAAAGGGGACTCATAGAGAAATGTTTGGTCAAATCTGTGCCATGATATCAGTGTAAATATGGAATACTTAGAGTGATTTCCAGGAGGTATTACTGTGCATTTGTGTTGTTTTGAATGTAGAATGTAGCTACAGGAGGCAAGTTTTTCCGACTTTGAGAGGCATTAAATACTGATAAGTTTTTTACTTGGTGCTTTTTTCTTTAATAATTTTGTATTAAATCTTAAAAAGTGAGGTTCTGTCTTCTGCTTATGGACACTGAAGATGTGTCAGTTTGGGTAAAGATTGGGCTTTTGCCTTAGTGACCTTTTTTGATGTTCTCTTCTCTGTCTGATGTAGCATCTGGTGGTGGTCTTCTGTACTAGAGCTGACTGTTAATATACCATCGAAATAACCACTTTCTTCATCTTTCAGTCATCGAAGTCAAAGGTGCTATTGACTTTGAAGCTGCAGAATAAGTTTATAATCTGTGGGATGAAAAATGCCGTACACTTATTACTGTTCTTTCTCTAATAAATGATTCATTATGATTCTTCTTCAGGCATGTTTTCTGGGGAAAAATTGAAAGAAGAAAGTTGAACTAACTAATTTCAGATCAGCTGACTGTGGAGGATGGAGAATTAGACTGTCAGGTTAAAACGAAATAGACACATTCTCCCTAAACTGTAAAGTTTCCTCTGGAGTGATGTGGAGCAACTAACATAAGAGGGAATTTTAAAAAAATTAAAGCTGATGAGCCCTTTTTTTTCTTTTTCTTTTTCTTTTTCTTTTTTTCTCTGCTGCAGTTGGAGAGGCACCTATCTCATGGTAGTGAAAGGTGTACTTGCTAGCTGTCAATTCAAGCAGCTTTCTTTTTGCAAGGGATATAAATCTTTCTTGTGGAAAGAAAGTATGGAATAAGGGGAGTTCTTAATTAATTACTTATTTCATTTCTGGCCCTGAAAGCTTCTAAATATGTGTTTATTCACAAATATAGTCCCATTGACTTAAGCCAAATCACAGAAGGGAAGTTAAACACAAAACATTAGCATTCAAAGGGTTAGAGCTTTAGGTTGTGTTACCATTTGATGGGATGCTGTAAAGAGCTTAAGGTTGTTTATAATAGTGCGGTCATACAGACAGGTTTTGTTAACAGAAAAAAAGTACTGTTGTGTCCTTCAGAGACCGGAGCAATGGCATTAAGATACATACGATTGCATCACTATCTCATCTGAGAGATTTATGGGTGGTTTTAATTTTACAGCGGAAGGTTATTCAGCTGCAGAAGGAGGACAGGCTGAAGATGGTTCACCAACCCCTCAGCTCAGTGGCTGGCAGTTGGCAAACCCTTCTCTGCCTCCTGAGTTGAAAAAGCTTAATGGCATCGTGGAGGCTGAACAGGTCAACAAGCATTTGCTGTTACGAAGGAAGCGGTCCATTCTGTTTCCCAGTGGAGTTAAGATCTGCCCTGATGAATCTGTTGAGCAGGCTATTGCCAACCATCTGAAATATTTCAGGCTCAGAGGTAAGTGAATGTACATCTCATGGGTAATTGATAAAGAACATTTATTTATTAAAAAAAATAGATGAAGCTTTTAAACATAATAAATACCAGGCCATAGGAAATACATTATTACCCAACAAACTTAGTTCTTTCTGTGATAATCTTCCTTATTAGAGCTGTTCTGAGCTAAAAAAACACCTTATGGTTACACTCATATATCATAAAAATTCTCAATCCCTGAAACCACAGTTAGTATTTATTAATTACTAATCCTTTCTCATAGAACAATTTGAATGCTAAGAAAAATAGGTTATGTACAGGTTAGCTAAACAACAGAGCTTGTTGGTTTTATGTAGTGTTCTTCAAGTGCTAGTAGAATTCACCGAGGGGTCTTTCAGAAAAGAGTCAAGTCTGAGGCATTTGGTGTCTGAGCCATGTGACTTTTGACTATGGCTGGTTGTGCAAAGCATAGTATATTCTGTCTAGAAAGCCAATCTCTGTGTGTCAGGCTGTAGTATAATAGGGATGAAGCCTTTCTTTTAAGATGTAGAAGTTGGTGTGACAGAGCTTTCTCTGAAAAGCTGAAATAATCCCAGTAACAGCTTCTTTCATGTGATGAAATATTACAGCAATATGGTGCATTCCTTCTGTCTGACAACATTGGAATGGGGCGTTGAGGTCATGCAGCACTTCCTGGTATCTGTGTGTCTCTGTATTGTAGCATTCAAACAATTCATAGTGTCTTAACATGGTTGCACGTAATTGGTGAAATGGGAAAGACCTGCTGTCACTTAAAGGAGAAGGAAGGGTGTTCAGAGACTCATGTTTAATGAGACTTTTTTGATTGCCTATAGAAGAGACTCCCACTGGTAACTCAGTTTATTCACTTAGAGCAGTGAAAAACAATTAAAATGGGGAGTTGCTGAGTGTCTGCGTAAAAGTAAACATAAAGAATGTATTTGGAGAATAAAGTGGAATTATATGGGATCAGAGCCTCATTCAAATATGAATTGTGCCCAGCTTGCAAGGGATGTCGACGTTGATCACACAGACAGTTTGACAGGCTTTGCAAGCTTCTTGTTTATGTCTGCCCAATAACACTCAACTGTTCTTTGTTTTGCTCAAAATGAATCCATACTATGTGCTTTAACTGCAGTCACCCCTCAGTTATCTGTGATAGGGGTACATAAGGGCAATACCAAGTAAGCAAAAGTGTGAGTGATAATAAAGAAGGAAGATCTGTAAATTAGGTTGTAAAAACGTCTTTAGAACTTAATGATCCTAGGTTGAACCAAAAATCCACCTACTCCATCTGCTTCCCTACTGGACTTACGGCTTCCACAATCCACGAGAATTTCTTGACTAGAGATGCTATGACCACCCTTAGCACTTTTAACTTAAAAATTTTGAAAAAGATCTCTGCAGGTAGCAGAGGTGACTTTAATTAGCAGCAAGTTGAGCAAGATCTGGTTCAAGCAACTTGTCATCTTCATTCTGTTAGCAGCAGTGTGCTGCACCATGAGTATTTGGTGATGTCTAGTTAATCACATCCTGAGTAAATGCACCTGAGGTAAGTGAGAGTTGATGATGCTGTTACTTTCATTCACAGTAAAGCTGTTCCTTGAGTGTTACTGAATTATATACCAGCTTTTTCTTGAAACCATGTTTTTACTAGCTAACTGAATCACCACAGCGATAAAATAGTGAGATGGACTTTCTTGTCTCTGCACTGTCAACAAAATAGTCCTAGGAAAGAGTGTGGTCACTGTTTAGCACCGAGAGACCAGCTACTGTCAGTGATTAGAAAAATAACTGACCCCACAAGGGAATAAATACGAAGGTACACAGAATCTGTTGATTTTTTTCAATCTCAGTCTGCATTTTTAGAATCTCCTTTTTATTCTGTATCTGTTGAAGTAAGAAATGACTTTAATATCCCATACTTTCTCTGGAAAGGATGGTTTCAATACAATCTATTCTTTCCTTAGTTTTACTTTACTATCAGCAATAAACAGTGCCACTACCGTGGAAGGAAAGGTTGATTGCTGTTCTGATATAAGAGTTTGTTAGAAAAACAGAAAAAGGTTTGCATGTGCTGATTATCCAGATTATGTTTGTTCTATCTATATCTACCTTAGAAGGAAACAGGTGGGAATATAATTATCTATCTGTAGCTCCTAGCTTTATTTATTTTGCTAGCTTGCTAAAGCCTCTATTAGTGTCAGAGACTGACTGACGAACATTTCTCTCATAGACTTTAAGCAAGTCCTTATGTCATATAGTTGTAGGCTCAACAGTGTACAGCTTTTTTTTTTTTTTTCAGACTACAACATCTGGACTTTTTTAGCCTTAAAAAGACACAAGATAAAGAGATATGATAAATACATAATAAATCATAAAAAAAATTCAAAGGGTGGCAAAATACAGGGATCTGGAGAAAAATTAGTATTTTCTAAAACAGCAGTAGCACCCTTCAGCATCTGAAAGTCTAAGTAATGGTACGTTCACTGGTGGTGGTGGTTATTACTGTAGTAGTCAGAAGCACCAGCCAAGAATAGGAGTGGTTTTGTACTTGTTTCTCTACACCTGCAGTCTAGAAGACAGATTTCTGAAGTGCTGATTTATTCCTACAGTCAATCATATTGCAGAACAAACTGAGTTTTGCATTAGCAGAAGATACTATTTTCAGCCTCTTTTGAGGTGAATCTGGGATTATGATTGTCTCTGTACTCCCCAGTATGATGTAGTCTCTGCATCTCTTGTAGCTGTATATGGAGGTTGCTGCTGTTGGCTGGCTTTGTATTTCATTTCTTAGAATACGGAGATGGAAATCAGTCGTAGATGCTTACAGATTGGGTACTGTAGGCCTATGGGTTGGGTCTTACACAGTGTTTTTAACACACGTCCTTTTAAATGGTAGTAATGTTATGGTTGCCGCTGGAAGAGTCACGTAAATCTAGTGGTGGTTCATAGCTGGACTGTTGTGATGAACACAAAGTGTGTCCAATGGGCAGCTGGAGATCTCACAAAACAGATTTTGTGGAAATCTAGTGGTGGGATTTCAGATAGTGAGTGTGCTGTATATGGTAATGTTGATTATGAATAATGATGTTCTTTACTGCTGACAGGGAGATGGTAGCCCAAGCCCCTGTTAAATAAAACTTCTTATATGAAAAATAGCCATACCCACTCAGACCAAAAGTCTGTCATGACCAGTCATCTTATGTAGACAGTTCAGTGAATTTGTCCATTTCCTTTGATGTAAATTGCCAGTAGATGGCTGAGGATTGTAGTAGACTTGGAAGCTGAATTAGCCAGTAAAACAGAAAGAAGATAAGGATTGCAAGGTAGCATGTCTGGCACTGTTTCCCTATCCTATGCCTGTTAATTGTGTAAAACAAAGGCTGCTGGATTTTTGACACCATGGCTCAGGGTTAATACTGCTGCTCTTTGCCACCCCTGAGATGTAATTACTCTGGTAGCTACCTTTCCTAAATTCCATTTGCATTTTTTCCTTCTGTGATCCACTGTCTTAAACAATTTGGTGTATGCTCGTGAGTGAGTACATCTTCTTTTCGCATGAGTAGATCAGATAGTCTCTCTGCCAGAACCGTTTTTGTCAGCCAGAGCTTCAGATAAAGCTGAAAGTCTAAAGATAGTGTTTAAAGGTACTGACCAAAGAAGGAAGTAGACCGTATTCTAGTGTGTCATAGCTGATGAGAGACAAGGACATTTTGGAACTCTGGCAAGAGTAAAAGGTATTTCTCAGGAATGAAGTTCTGTGCATGATTATAATCTCTAGATTTGGTAATCTTGGGCATAGCACCGAGCTTGCTCATTTTTCCCTTTCTTGGATCACTTCAGATCTATTTACGGAAGCTTTAGAAATAATGATGTTATGTTCTGCACATGGACAGAGTTAAGAGTGAAGTTTCAATTTGATGCTGAAATCCTAAATGTTACAAATTATTCAAATCTTGCTGAATAATGATGAAAGCAAACAGTCAAAAGTCATAAAAAAATACCTGGTTAAACAAGCATACAATAAATAAAGTGTCTGGCTGAGTGAGCCTTTTCTCCTTGTTTCCCCCTCATCCCTGGCACATATTATGCATAGCTCATAGCCAATAAATTTCTGAAGTTTATTTGTAGAAGGTCTATTTCTGTCTCCCTCTACATTTCAATTTTTACATGTCAGCATATGCTTCTAAAAATCTTGACTTTTCCCATGAAAGACAATCCTTTGTAATTACTGAAATATTACTAGTGAGAATAGTTTATGTGCTAGAGTTTAGTATGTTAGTGTTCAAAGAAAAAATCTTTCATGTGGATTAGCTAATTCACATTCAACTATTTTAATTTAAAATCCTGGTTTGTTGTGTATACTGTTTAAGGGTTGCTATGTTATAGGCCATACACAGCAGGATTCAGCAATAGATGAAGTGATTTCTCAGCATGTGTGTATATTAATTTGTTTAGCAAGTGGTAACGAAATCTTTGCAGGAAAGATCTCTTAGGAGGTGTCTGTAAGTCTCCCTGTCACTGTAGTCCTCATCAAAACCCACTGCAATTAAGCCATTCAGTTGTGCAGAAATTGTTAGAGAGGAGAAGGAGTTGGCTTCATGTTGCCTCAAAATAGAATATTCAGCCTGATTCAGTGCTCCTAGCCACTGTACACGATTCAACTCTTAAGAAGCACTAATGGGATTTAACTGGGATTAAACTCCAGCACTGCCCACTTACACAAATGGCCAGAAAGCCACGCTACTCCCTGCTAGGTGCCCAGTGCTGTCATGTGGTGCCCCTTCTGTTAACCTCAGAAATCCCTGAGCACAGACTGAGTGTAATAGGCTAATTGTCTCTCATTTGAGAGATAAATGCATCCTGAATGCTAAAGCTGGAGCCACGGAGACGCTGTGTCCTACCCAGGTGCATGAGAGGAGGCCATACAGGACAGTTTCAGAGACAGAGAGAGATCATCTCATCACAAATCTTAGCTGGAGGTTTTGAAAACAATGATGACATCTTTAGGAAAGGAAGCTTCAAATAGACTTTTTTTCACCCCTTCCTGCACATTTATAGGACTGAAAAGAGCTTGTGCCTGCCGATGTGGAATTTGTTTGGCCGAAACACAATTTATCTTGAGCTTTTCAGAATATCCTCTATTACTTGTAAGTATTACTTGAGCATAAACACTGCATTTGAAGCAGATAAGCTCCCAAGGGCTGGGCTTTTCGGCTTCCGGAGTAGATATGCTGGGATTCATATGGTCTTACTACATGTCCGGCTTTCTGAGGCAGCTTTTGAAACCTGTTACGGCCAAAAAGTCAAGACCTGGCCTACTTTAAGTGCCTATGACACTTTGCTCAACTGGAAGTTTGCACAAGGGCATGGGCCAAACATGCTGATCTTTCAATTTTTCCGACCTCCTCTCTCACCTTGAAGATGATTATCTCAGTGATGAGTTAAGTGACTTCTAATTTCTGAGGCATTTCAGGATGGAGTACATGCAAAATGTAGTATATGCATGCAAAATATACTTTGGAGAAAAATTACAGAACAAGCGATCTGGTTTGCATTGTTGGTTTGAATTCTGGTTTATTGTGTCAGTCAGTTACACGTCTTCTGCATACCTGCTTCCTTTCCTGTAGACAGCTGGAGTGATCACATCTCTGTAGCAGGGAGCCTCTCTTTATCTCGTAAGCCTTCATTTTTTTAACATCTGAATTCTTCTGCGGAAAATGGCAAAGTAGCTGAGAGATCAGGTAACACTAAAATACAAGTTATTTATTCCTGCAGCCATAGGATGAAGGAAGTAATTTTCTAGAGGAGCTTACCTTCCCACCCACGTGTAGCTTCAAGGCTCTTAGCTCGCTGCCTTAAAAGATTGATCTCGATTTTATGATGCTTTTAATCAGTATTGTTTGCCAGGGATTAGAGGCCTCATCACAAATCCTGTCTCGTCCAGTGCCTGGTGTTGCTAATGCTGTCCCATGTATCTGTGCCTGTGGCTACCCCCGTAGCAGGCTAGTGAAAGTTTGGCGTGAGATCTAGCCATAAAGACAGGCTCCTCTCACGTGCCCTGAGGGCTGATCTGCTCTTCAGGTAGCATGTGGCAGCACTGCTGGGTCTGCTCAGCAGTTCCTTCCTGATCCTGGCAGGGCTGGCTGCTTGGTTGGTTGTTTTTTAAAGGTTTTGCAGCTAGTCTTAGAAACCTAATTCCTGGTAAGATCATAACGCAAAGCCTGTACAGCAGATTTATTTTACTTAATAGTCGGAGTATGTTAACACAGCACATTGTATTAAGCAAGCAGCTTCAGTCATAACTCTGAACTGTTGGGCTCCTGTCCATTTATTGTAAGCTCTGATGCTGCAATTTTTTTCCATTCCCTATCTACTTTAAACATTTTATATTTAAGATTCAAAGTTACATTGCTAGTCAAAAAGCTTACTGGTAAACCTGTTTCATCCCCCGTGCCCCCCCCCCCCCCCACGCCCAGACTCTCATTTTCTTTTATTTTCTATTTTCGTTTCAAGGAATTGCTATTTTAAATATTAGTCAAAAGTTGCTTCATTTATCGTCAGCATATATAGATAGCATATGTGGCACAGATACTGGCAAGTTGCTGGAAGGTCAGAAAGGAAAGATAGTAAATTATTTTTATACAGTAAAATATAGTTATTTACTGAAGCTTCCAGTCAAGTCCTGTTTAACTTTGTTTACATTTTTATGTCTCCAAGTTTTGTCTACAGAGTCTCAGAATGCTTATAATCTAGTTATGAAAAACATGTTTTTCTTATATGGGAATTCTCAAGAATTTGTTGATAAGAAACTTTGAACCTCCCTCACCAGCAGACAGTTGAAAACCCGCCACAGGGGTGGGCTCCATCTTCAAGTTAAAAGAAGGTGAATCACATTCATTAGGGAACTTGAATGCACTGTGAGGGTGGTGTCTCTTCAGTTCCCTGGGTGGCCATGTCAATGAAGCCATGGTAAGAACTGGCCCCCTCTTTGACATACCTGAAGGAGAGATGGGAGATAGAATCGTGCTTGTCTCTTTCTTTACATGGGTGTAATTTGAACCGCACTGAAGAAACTGTGCTGTTCCTTTTCTGTGCTTGGAGTGGCAACTCTCATCTAACTACAAAACATTGAAAAGGTGAATGAGAAAGAAAGACTGAAACAAAATTGTTCCTTCTCTTAGCCAGGCTACGAATTTGCTCTTAAACAGCATATAGGTAAGCATGCCTGGGGATGGTTCTTGGTTTGAGTCCTTACGGCCTGAATTTATTATCCTGCAAAGTAATCCCTTGCTTTACAAACTGGCCAGTTGGAATAAATAGGACAATGACAAGATGGACAGCGTGTCAGCAAGGTTGCGGGGTGACTGTGTGTGGCAAGCAGCTCACCGTGGCTGAGGATGCAGTTTCCTGGGCAAGGCTAACAGAAGTGTTTAAATGACAGTCGTGGTAGATGTTTGCCTGGAGTTTTTAATCCCTCCCTGTGTGTCAGAACTAACAAACTCTCAGACTACTTGGGAGGAAGAAATGGGCCAGCCCTTTCCTTCTGAATACAGAAGCAATTTGCACCATGTTGTCCAACTTGTTACTGCTCACCGCAGTGGAAATGGCTAGATAGGACACAGGCTACAGAGGACAGAATGTGACTCCTTATCTGCGTCCCCTTTCCTCCTTCCACAGAAAATATGACCCTGTTCTGACAGCTTAGGTCTGATTAATGGGCTTGGAGCCCACAGATGGCACAAAGCCTTTGGGACTGGAATTCAGTGGGGTGTCTAATTCCAAATGAAAGGACACACAACAAATCCTTAATCTATTGGGAGCTGATTGGGACAACTGTTCATACAGCAGCAGCTTGTACTCAGGCAAGACACTGTCTCATCACATTTATTTTAAAAAAGAGATTAAACTTATTTAAGAGCATTAAGGAAAACTGCCTTCAATTATTACTGCCAATTATTACTTGCAACTGAAAAGCCAGTCCTTTGCCTGTTGCCATTTGAAAACTATAGGATTAGACAGTGCCCCTGCAATGTATTTGCAAGCTATTGCCATAGCTTCAGCTCTTACTGATAGCCTGCTGAAGACTTAGCCCAGCCACAGGGAATAATCTCATTGCAGGGTTGTTGCTGTACGATGTTGCACCTGGAGTGAAAGATCCATTAGTCAGAATGCAGGATACAAGTACTGCCAAAAGAAATGAGAGTGAGTGGTATTCCTTAGTGTAGGCTTCTGGATTTGAAACTAGACTTTGGTCTTTTCCTGGATGCCCAGCTCTTACGAGTGGGATGGTAGAGAGGATATTACAGATGTCATTCTGCTTCAGGAAGCTTATTAGTACTCCAGCAGGATCCAGAAATCCCAGAGCAGGATTATGGCTTCATTGCCTGACGTCTGTGCAGAGGTCATATGGAAACGTGGTCCCTGCCTCAAAGAGTTTGCTTCCTCAGCTGCTGGGGAAGCAAGCATAACTTGAGGGGGAATGTGAGAGGGTGCATGGATGCTTGTAAATTTGGCTATTTATTTCTGATTAATAAAGATGCATAAGCAAAACTAATTGGAAGCATCTCCAGTACTCCTTACCTAATTACTGTGTCTTACAGATAAAGTTAACTACCTGGAAGCTGGAGGGGTGCTAGAGCAGTAATATGCTACTGATAGTTAATAATGCGGAGTTTGAGGACTGTATTCTTGTCTAGTCATACATATCAAATGAGCTACAAGGCTTATGTCCATGTAGGAAAGCTGTCCAGAGTGTGGCATGGAAATGAGAGGTATCTGTTTATCTGTAGAGTTCCACAATGGAGAAATGGTCTCAACTGCTCTGATAAACTGAAATTTGGGGTGGAGAAAAGAGCTTTTTCTGCATGGTGCCATCCAGCGTGGCAGAATCAGCTAAGCTTTAAGGATGCTACTGCATGTGAAACAGTTCCTTCAGGTTGTTATTTATAAAGCTTTTGCATTGAAGAAAAATGTCCATCTCTTGGTTGAATGAAAATATGTTTCCACATGTGATCTATGTATTAAGTTTTACACAAGTACATTTAATCGATTTTGGAATTCAGAGTACAGAGTATCAAGAAGAAATAGCAGTAAGGTACTGGTTTTGGCAGCCTGGAGCTTATTTTTAAGCTGATTGAAGAAAATGACTTTCCAAAGATAGATTCATGGTCAGTCTCCTGTAGGGTCTTGCTTATGATGTCAGGACTTTCCCTGAATGCAAAGCATTCCTCTGCTGAACTGTGTATATATAAGTAGTGAAATGTGATTAAGGCCAAAAAGCAGGTTTGTCTGCTACTACTCCAGGCTGGCATCTGCTACAAGTGATTTTTAGAGCTGTTCTCCTTTTAATGTTGTTTAATGTCTTCCAGGACACAAGGAAAATCCTGTACATCTTCCTCTCTTCCAGTTATCCTGGGTCACAGAGAGGTTCTTGCTTGGCCGTTGTGTGACCAACTGCTCTGATTGGCAAAGAGCACGTGCAAGACTGGGAGGCTAAAGCAGCTGGCGTAGTACAAGATAATTTAACCCTTACTCCGCAGACTGTCTGTTCAGTCAGAGATGTCCAGTTCTTTCTTAGTGCATACATACAGTAGCGTTAGAGATTGACTTATTTCTTAGCATATGATGTTGTTATGTCATCATCCTGCCTTGTTTTTCAAATTATTAATGCTATTATAATTTCTGAAATTTATTTTAAATTCCATGTAAAGGTGAGTCCAAAGGAATTGTTACTGATTGAGCCTCTAAAACTTTGATCAGTGCCACTGTCATTCTTACAAATTAAGCTCCAGCTTTACTTTCTGTGAGGACATTTGCCACGCTATTTTAGTTTTCTGAATTTTCTACAAATTTGACCCATTGATCAAGGGCAGTTTCACTCAGTGAAAATACTGTTGTTCTTGATGGTTGTTAGGAGACAAGTGCGCTCTCTCTTGCTCTCTTCTTTTTTTCTTTAATGATGTAATTAATTACTTCAGTAAAAAAAATCAGGGAGGGAGGTAGTATGAGTGTGGAAGATCCACCAGATCTTCATTGTCAGTCCCTTCAACGCCTTACACGTTTACATGTAGGTGTCTAGTCACTGCACTCTATATATTCATGTACTGAAAAGCATACAATGTTTGAACAATACTATCCTGGCCACCCATGCCATGGAAGCACTCCTGTTGTACTAACACCAGACTTTTCTTGTGCCTTCAGTGTGTCAGGAAACAGTCTGGGAGGTCTTCAAGACGTTCTGGGATAGACTGCCAGAGCGTGAAGAATATCACACCTGGATGAGCCTGTGTGAGGAAGGAACGATGAGCATCTTTGAAATGGGCATGAACTTCAGTCAGTCTGAGGAGCACCGGAGTCTGATTGTGAAGGTGGGTGCAGCACCTGGTTGGTGTTTTCTCATGAGCAAGGGCGTAATGTCCCACTGCAACTTGCAGCTTGGCATATTGCAAGTGGTAACATGTGGAGCCCTTAAAATGGACAGGCATGAGTATCCCAGCTCTTGGATCCGTAGTTCTGAGATCAGTTCCAAAAACAAAGTCGTAACTGATCTGATGGAGGGAAAAGCAATGATGATGAAGAGAACGTTGTCTTCAGTAGGTATGTTCCTGACAAGTAGATGATGTCTAGACCCCTTGTCTGAAAAGGCAGCATGGCATGAGGCAGGCTGTGGCGCATTTCCCCCTGTGGCATGTAGCAGCCTTCCTGCTCTGAACTGCACATGGAGATGCCTTCAGTCCAAATGGCACTTTGAAGCAGGAAGTTCTGAGCTGTATTTCTGATGCTACCAAGATGTATGGAAAAATTACTTGTTTGATGTTTTATGTTGCTGTAGGTTTGTGATGTGTGTGCACTGCAGCCTGACTGAAATGAGTGTGGCTATAAATATAAAAAGCTTTGGTGTCCTATGAAGGCAATTGATAACATTGTCACCATGAGGATTTGCAGAGGTTAAAATTGGAGTACGAGTGTAAAACAACTTAATAAAAAATTGCTGAATATCTTGGCGTATTTTCTGTTATTTCAGTTGAAGCAAGCTTATTTTAGCTTAAAGCAAATAAAAGGAGCATTAAGCTAAACTAAAGAAGCCTATCTCAAATGAAGTATGAAGATGTCTTTTCAGGAGTTTGTGAATTTTAAAATTAAGTGCTTAACTTTGTATGCATCTCAGATACAGCAGATATCTTAATTCCTCTGGATAAATGGCTGTCTTAAAATGTATGGTGGTTTATGGATCTTCTTTAAGATTACAATGTCTTCTATTTTTGCAAGCTAATGGAAGAGTAGTTTTATGAAACTTATGATAAGTCTTAAATGTACGATCCCGTAGAATCAGTAATGTTCCGCTAGTATGGATGTGCTGACATTTTTCCTTTCTGCTTTTTTATGGGCTCCTATGCTAGGAATGTGCACTAGGGAATGTGAGTATGAAAACTGTTGTGGATGATGGAAAGAAGGGTTTTTTCCTGAGCCTGCATGTTAGTCTTCACAGATGGATGCTAGCCAAAGTTTGCCTCTGTGATGTCTGATGGTACTGTTGTCCTTAGAAGAAGACTTGGCAAAAAGATGGAGGCAAATAAAACTCACGTGAACTTTTTATGTGCACAGTGAATGTATCATTGCTTTATGTAAGATTTTGGCAGTGAGATAATCTATAGTGGGAGCTTATTAAAAGAAATCAAGATGATTCTTGGAAGCAGGATGATGCATCTAACTTCCCACTGCTGCTTTACCTTTTTGGGTATGGCCCTTCAGCATTACAGTGGAGTCAGATAAAGTGCTCTGCGTTTGATGATTTATTCAGATGGTTTATGTGTAATTTAGGTTTCCTTTCTCCTGTAGATGGATATATCCCCTTCAGCATTCAATATTCTGGAAAAAGACTGTTCATCCTTCTATTTGTTTTCAGCACAGTTGGTAAAAGGTGATGGTTGTTGGGCTGATTTGATGGGAGACTAGTCTGTGTTAACGGGGATTGAATGCTGTCACCACTGTGCTCCACATAAAATGTCACGAATCTATCGGGTGACTTTTTTTGAAATAAAAGCCTGAACTCAATTTAAATTTGAACCAAAGACTGAAGGCAAGAGCACTCTATCCCATCCCCCAATCAGCCAGCTTCAGAAGGTCTGATGGTGTATTTTTGAATACATAGGTCAGAGTGTGGATTTAATTGCTAACTCTAGTACTGACTCACCCTTTCTCATATGTGCTCATGCACAAAATGCTTGTCAGCGTGTGAAACCTCTTTAAAGCGGCTCTGAGAATATTAAGTCCAAACAGATGCAGCGGTTACGACTCTGCTTTTAAGAATGTCCTTCCTCCTGCTAGTTGCTTGCTCCAGTCTAATGTGGTGGTAAGAGCTGGGGATCAGCCTGTGGGACTGAGCGCACTTTCTAAAGCACTGTGTCCTACCCTCTTGTTCTTTCCGCTTTCACCAGCTAAGCTGACCAAGCTGCATGGCTAAGCCTTTCCCTTACTTGTGGGATTTTTTTTTTCTCTCATTACAGCATGTTCATTCATTTGTTCATGGTCAGCTGTTGCCATGTATTTGTTTTCATTCCTTAGGTTTTTATCTATAAAGTGCTGAGCACTTCTCACCAAAGGGCTGCCATCATTTCACAGCATGCACAGTACTCTGTAGTGTGCGTGCGTGATACATGGGAATAGTCCACGCTCTCAATTGCTTAAAAGGAAGACTCACTTCTGCCTGGCACTGTAGAGAAGCAGCATACGTGGCTGGCAGTAGTTCTTTGCCTGGCCATTACATGCCTTGTGTTTGGCGGTAATTCTTTGTCTGGCCATTACATGCTGTATTAAATACCACTTGTTTCTAATCTTCCTCTGCTCTCCAGTGTCTGTGAATCATCTGTGGTTAATTTCAAGGATTTATTTTAGAGCCTGCAGCTCCTCAAAGTATTTCTGCTTTTCTTTTGGTATTTATTGGCTATTACTGACATAGCATTGGTCTGCCACCTCTTTTGTATTGTGCGTGTTGGCAGTTTCTGGCAGTCTCATTCCAGAGTGTCTTTCTGTATTACTTTTTGGTAGATAGCAACATGAAATTCAGTTTTTGAAGTGCTGTATGCCATGAATTTTCCCTCTCTCTCTCAAAAGGAGTTCAGCATATCTGAAAATTAGGCAAAATAAATCTGTGGGATTTGCTCTCAATAAACAATAATTCAGCAAAATGATTGCTTTCATGCTATTTTTGTTAATAGTGTGGAATTTCTGTTTTGAGCAGTGTAAATAAATGACACTTTATTAGCCTTCCTTCCTGGTTTTATTTCTTACCCTTTCCTCTAATCCCTGGTAATCACTGTCGCACACCTACAGATGTTGCAATGTCTGCTCTAGAATGGCTTAGTTCATGTAAAGAAAAATTCTATTTCTCTTGCTTTTGATACACTTTCTTACTGGATATCAGATGGAGCTTAGACCAGCTCTGGTCCCAGCTCTCATACTTTTTTCTTCAGGAAAAATGTTGTTCAGTCTCTAATGGTCTGTCAAAAAGACTTGACTAATTTGGTGGAGGTAAAGGCATACATAGCTGGAATTTGCTCTTTTGCCATCAGATGATGGCTTCTGCTGGTACGGGAGGTGTGCCTCAGAAGGCAATGCTTTCCCTGCTCTGTAATAAGCAAGCTATGCACCATATGTTGTCTTGGAGAATTGAGGCCTGCCTCTGTGTGATTGCCTGTACACATGTGTATATATATGCATGTTATACAGTAATATATAATACATATACTAAGTTTTCATCAGATTCTTAAAGCAAATCACCTGCCAGATTTTCAGGAGGAGATAAACAGATTTATGCCAACCGTAAAAAATTATTTTAAATACTCTCCCCCCCCCCCCCCCCAAACAAGTAGATAGACCGCTGTGTAAAGTTCTGTCTACATCCTGCACTTTCAGTGTGGGCATGTAACAGGGCAAATCCATCCTTCATGGCAGATTACGTGTCCCAATCTCTGTTTCTCCAAACTTCAATCAAATTTCAGAAAATAAAGTTTTAATGAGTTGCTGTTCCTTGTAGATCTGATGACAGTCTACAACAACAAGGCATGTTGAGAAAAGCTGTCATGAGAAATGAAGAATTAAGGGAGCTCATGTAACTTAAGTCATTGAGCAGATACTCAGCTATACCCGCTGAGATACTCAGCTGTACCTGCTGAGGGCTCATATACAGCTCCATGTGTGTAACAAAGCATATCTGAACAGCGTTGGGCAAATGAGATGTGACAACATGGATTAGGTCATGAATCCTTTCCAAAGGAAGTAGGTCTGTGTGATTTTTGGTTGCTGGTGAGAGGGAGATTTGTGCTGTGCACACCTTTTCGTGGGGCCGAGAGCCAAGAGTTAAGCTGAGAGTTAGCTGTGGAAAGGAGTTTGTACTACAGCTTTGAGAACCAAAAGGCAGACAGTTTCCCCAGGAATCCCCAAAACTGTGACAGGAGGTGCTCACTTACCAAAAGTCAACTCGAAAAGCTCCTGGGACAAGATACAAAACCTGCAGTTGTGTTGACTCAGCAGTACTTTTGTTTAGTATTGACTTTTCAGCCCCTCAGCAGCTCTATCTGTTTCAGTGTGTTTGGAGCACAGACTAACTGCTCAGTGACAGAGACTAGGATAAAAGGGGCAGAAGGCAACCCTGCCTTAGGGTACCTTAATGGGGGTAGCATAACAAAACACCTCCTTAGCATGCTGAAATGGGCACTTAACAATGTAAAATACATGATTTTGCCTGAATTCTGAGCTGTGTTCAAAGGTGGGATGTAGCACCCCAATGATGTGAGTAATTTGTAACCACTTTCTCCTGGTGCTGTAGTTTCTGACCACCTCACAAGTGGATGATTTTGTCTTCCTAAGGTTCCTGAGGCAGAAAGACCTCTTCTGCTGTCTCTTCTCTTCCTGTTCTGTGATCTTCCTTGCTAACCATTGTCTTTCTCTGTTTAATCAACTGTCCTAATCACAGTTTCCAGTATCTTTTTGATTGCTGACTTAGATACCTTAACATTTTAAAATTTGCATAGAACATCTCCAGTTTCTTCTAAATCTGGAAAATAGCAGATCTTCTCTGCTCTTTCACACCCCCCCATTGCCCCTTACAGATGCAAAAAAAATTTCTTCTGTTGCCCTCCTTTGAGCCATTATGTCAGATTTCCTTCACCCCCTTTCTTATCTCCACACTTACTATTCTCCTATTGACTTTGGCTCTTTCTTTTTGCATTGCAAGTTTTAGCCTCCTCTAACTTAAAAAGAAAAAACCCAAACCTTCACCACTTATATGCAAATAGATTAATTAGCTACAGTTGCTTCTCCAAATCTTGTCTCATCTCCCTTTCATCTCTTAAGTTCTTTCTGTGTTAATTCTCTCTGGTCACTCTCCTCCAGTTCCAGCCTAAATCCCCCTTGTCGGTCTCTCTTTGACACCTGGCACAGCACAGAAACTGGCAGCCATGAAGCCTGTGCTCATCTCTTTCCAGGCAGAGCTCAGAACCGATGCTTCATCCTCATCATCCTTGTCTGATCAGCTCCTTTACTTTGCAAATCTGTAGTTCTTCCTTGTTTTCCCTGTTTTGCACCTCGTTTCTAGATAGCACTGCCTAACACACACTGAAGAATTACTTCTATGTCGAGAGTTCACCTCTGCTGTGGAGCTGATTCCTCCTGGGCAGACTGGACCCTTAGCTTGTTTCTGACACGTTTCCATGGATCTCTAGCCTTCATTTCAAGTTGAACATGGTTAAAACAATTTCTGTTCCACTAAGCTTTCACTGCAGTCTCTCCTCTTACTCACTGTAGACCATATTTTCACCTTATCTGTCGGGGCTGTGCCTCAGAGCACTGCTCTCCATCCTGGCCTTTCCCTCCAGCTTCAGTTCTGGACATTGTCATCCATTTCCTTTAATTCCCCCCAGTGCTTTGGCCTTGCCTCCGTGAGAGCATGGTTCTGCCATGCACCATGGTGGGGAATCAGGACAGGCAAAGAGAGAGTTGTTTCTTGGTATGACTTTCCTGTTGGAAATTATGTGTACAGGTGGGTTAAATCAAACGTGCTTGGTACAGTCCTACACAGATGGGATTAAACTAATATGAGATTATTTAAGATCTCCTTGACATTTCCTCCACCCTTTTCTCCTGCCTAGAGTTATCTCCAAGATATTTTGTCTTCTGTGCATAATAATCGTCTCTTGGAATCAGACAAGAGTATCCTATATAATTGCTTTTCTGCAAGTTCACGAGTTGACAGAAGCTCATCCATCCAGTCAGTACTGTATGTGATTTGTGGTAGCCTGTATTTAATGCTATGGACTCTTATTAATTCGTGATAATTTTGCATTATATAAAACTAACTGTGCTCTGTTGAGAAAGGGAAGCGCTAGTGCAACTGACACAAAACTCAGCTCCCAGCTTTAGAAGAATTGGTCTAATAATGTTATTGAAGGTCTTGCTTCAAGAGAACTAATTTTGTACAAAGCATCTGCCAGAGGTAGCTTCACTGAGTAAAAGCCATCCCCTTGAGCTTTGGTGTGGCTGCTGCTGCTATGTAGAACTGTTTATAGATCACTTCAAGTATTCAAAGGGTAAAGGTGCTAATAAATCCTTGTAGATCCTTGTGCAGTAGGTATGTTTATAACTCCATCTTGTTAATGAAGGAACTGAGCCAGAGAGGTGAGGTGATTTGGCAGAGGCTATTCTGTACTAAATGAGAAACCAAGCCAATATTAGAACTCTAGAGCCTTTGGCTTCTAATTAGGGGAAAAAGGTGCCTGTTTGCCATGAGATTAAAATATGTCAGCGCTTGCCCCCACCCCAGACTGGAATGCAACTTACACATTTAAGAGAGAGGAAGGCAATCACACTACAAACTATTGCAGACCATGCCAACTTAGCAATGGGGAGATGCTTCATTTTCACATCCTCAGCTGAAAAAAACCCCAAAACCATTTAATATTATAAAAAACAAGTCTTATATTTCAGTCTGTAGGACTGATCAAAAATGTATGAATCTGTTTTTCAGCCTTCTGTAGACTGTAAGAACCTGAAGACTTGGTATTGAGATCATACTTGCCTTTTGAATTTACTGTAAAACCTAGGATTTTACCTGTGACACAAAGCTGCAAGATGATAATCATCTCTGTGCAAGTTTTGCATTGGCATATGGGTTTTAATGGATGACTGATAATTCTTTTATTAACTCATTTGTAATTTACAGTTCAGGATTTTTTTTGTTGTTGTTGTTTTTCCAATAGCTTCACAACATTATATAGCAACCAAATGTAAGAGTGACAATCTTTACCATTATTTCTCAAAGCTGCTGTTGAATCAGTGGAAGATTTTGTCTGAGAAAGCATGGTGAAAAGTCAGGTCATTTAAACAGTCATTTAAAACATGTTATCCTTTTAAAGTTATTTTATTTCACAAAAGATATGATTTGCAATGAAGAGAGAATATTCTGTCCTGAACTAGGTGAGTTAAGGAATAATCCAGCTACCCTACACAGAGGCTATCATTCAAAGCCAATCACATAGTATTAGGCTTTGCTAGTTTACTACAAAATTGGATGAGAACTTAGTAATTTGATGCCTTTTTTTTAAGTGTGGATGTGGAGACAGCGTGTCATATTTGTTATTCTAGGCCTTGACCATTAAAATAATAATTTGGCGTTTCAGGTTTGGTTCTTGTAAGTTCTTCTTATAATTTATTGAATAGAAGACTTGGAAATAGCAAGACATGTTGGTTAAGTCCTGGGACCCAGGCTCAGGAAAGCTGGGTGCCACCAGCTCCTCAGGCTGCCCTGCAACAGAGCGTTGGCCAAGGCACCCCTCGCTGGGGCGTCTCTGTTTCCTTGCTCCATGGAATGATCAGGACTATACTGACCTCTGCTGCCAATGGCCTTTGTGGACCAGTGAGTAAAGCTGCTGGGTACAGACTACCAGGTGGTATTAAAAAGATGTGTGGGGCCCCCAATAACCGGGTTTGTTTTTAATAGCACCTACAAACTGCCTTGACTGACTGAATATGGAAGAAAGTCTCTTTTTCTAATGAACAAACACCTTTTACTATATCGGCTACGACTTGCATATAACTTTCCAAAAGCTTGTAGAGAGGGAATCGGTCTCTCTATTCCTTGTAGATCCCAGTGCACTAAAGCTGAGTACAAGCACTGTATAAAGCAGTGTCATGACCCCTTAAAAAAACCTCCAAAGTCCAGTACAGTTTTAGTGGCCCTGAGTTAGACTTTTCACTGTAGACTACCTAGTCTTGCTAGTTTCTTTGTTTGTCACTTAAAACTGGTCTCTCTGTGTCTAGTTTTTCATCCTAAAGTATCTCCAAATACTTCATTTAATGGACTTGTACGATAAAGGTTGGCCAAAGGACATGCTGAAAAGCAAACTGACTCAAATTAGTATTTTGGCAAGCCCTCCTCAGGCCGATATCCAGGCTGCCTGCCGTTCTAGCTGTGATCACACTTACTGTCCACAGATGTCCTGGAAAGAAGAGAAAGGTAGTAATTGACGTGGCTCCAAATCAATAAAGACTGAACTTCTACACTTCCTTAGAAACACAGGTGAAGAGAATGAGCAGGCTAACCTGCTCAAAAAGTCTCTTTTGCCTTTTCACCCCTCCTTTACAAAAAGAATCACCAGGATAGCTTAGAGTGACAGTCCTTAGGTCACTAAATGCATATGGGTGTTTTGCAGAGAAGTTTTCAAAGTGGAAATAGTATGTGTTAAGTTTATTGTAATTTAACTTCAAAGTAGATATTTGAGTTGATCCACTTTGGGTTGAGTTTTTACTGAAAAATATATCTGCATTGATTATGTAAAGAAAGCCAGCCCGATAAACAAACCACCTAACAATGCATTTTCCCCCCAAACCAGAGAGAAACAGAAATTTTGTGGCTGGACAATAATCTTCTATAAGTATTTTATCTTCTGTTCACATTGGTACAGCAGCAGGATACAGCATTATTCCTCGATAGCTATCATGCTGCGAACTGCTCAGGATCTCCTCCGCTTCTTGTGGGGCTTCTCACAGAAACTCCTGTGACTCCTCTCTAGAACCAACGGCACTAACACCACGAGAATTTTGATGGAAAATTGTGAACTGTGTAGCCCTGTCTTAGTCTTTGTACACCAATAAATGAAAAAATGTCACTCCTGTCACTTCTGTAACGATAAACAAAGTCATCAGACTAATCCTACTATGTTACTTTAACCCGTAACTGTACTTTCAAAAAGATGGTTTTAAATCTATAGACAAGTAGCAGAAGTAATACTGTATTTCTTAAGACCGCTTGCTTAAAAGGATCTTATTGCTAGCCTCCTCTAAGGTGAGAGAACATTGTTCCTGCAGAACAATGCAGGACAATGCAGAAATGCAGAGCATCTTCTGACAAGCCTAGTGCTCTTTACAGCGTCTGTTGTTGAGTTTCAGTTGTATATTGGAAATGTAGGATGTATTTTCTTTTCAGCAGGGACTTTGTTAATAGTTTTTGAACTTATAGTTAATAGTTTTTGAACAAATGAACATACAACAAAGAAAAGAGAATTATTTTGGCACAGGGGAGGAAACAAAGTGGTATAAACTGCATTTCAATTCCCTTCACTTTATGATACTCAAATATACTTAGGATTTGTTTGTTTGTTTTCCAGAAACTGTCCTATACAAAGGAAGCAATGGGCAGGTGAGTATCTGTGTTTGCCTTGCATTTTATTCTCTCTGGAGATAAGAGCAGGGCTGAGCTGTGACATTTTGTAACCTTTTCTCTCTCTCTCTCGTCAGCTCCTGCACTGATTGGTCATGTGGGTAAGTAGTTTTCCCTTTTTAAAGGCTCCTGATCGGTCCTTTCTCCAGTTCTTGCTGCTGCTGGAGTTGATTTGTGCACTGAAGATGAACAAAATTCACCTTTGTGCAAAAGAGCATATAGAAAGGTGTGGTGGAGAAACCCTGTGGTTCTTGCATGTGAACCTCTGTCCTGGCATGCTTGGCATGCTCAAAATATCTCAGCCAATCTGGGGCTTGTGCTTTTGCTTAAGTATGTCATCACCTTGTTGGCTGTCGGGCACAGATGCAGGCTATTTACCTGAAGAGGTTTAGTGGGGGAAATGTCTTTTGGGAAAGAGACGTGTCCATAGTTACTTGTGTTAGTGTTCCGGTTATCCTGCGAACATTTCCCAAAGGCATTAAGGTAGTCCTGGTCATCATTACAAAAAACAAAAGTGGAATGTTTTTGAAATGCTTTTTAAAAAAACTTTCAAGAGATGTGCTCTAAAAACGGTTATAAGAGAATTGGCTGCTTGGGCTCCTCACACTTTAACAAGGCAATAAAAATGAAAACTAGTCTGAATTGTGGCTTCTTTTTACCAAAGCAAACCTGAACTTGACCTGTTATTTTCATGTCTTTTTTTGAACTGAAAGGAAAACCAATTCAAATTATTATTACAGCATTCCAACTCAGAAATTAATCTAAGCTGTTATTTTTAGAGCAATTCAAACCCAAACAACCTAGTGCTGAACTCATCTGAAAAATTGGCAGGTTCAATTCCCTGCTTTACAGACCACATAAAGCTATGATAAATATGAGTAATTCATTTACTGGGAAGAGCAATCACTTAACAGACTTTAAAAAAACCCCCAACTTCCCAAATTAGGTATCCTCATAATGATTTCATAACCACAACATTATATATTAAAATTAATAACATGAGACAATAAGGGCAAAAGGGATTCCTGAGAGACTGGTTTCTCTCTGTCCTGTTGAGCTGAACACTCCTCTGACAAGAGCGCTCCCCGAAGCCTCCAGGTCAACAGGGTAGCGTACATCTGTTAAGAACTTCCTCTGTTGAGAATGATCAACGTTGATCAAAGTTTTATATGCTTTGCTTTTCAAAGAGAAAATACCTTTAAAAAAAATAAATCTTGTCCTTATAAACTCTGATTCTTTCTCATTAGCATCAGTCATTCTCTAGGCTGGCTCTTTACATGAATGGGAACCACAATTTATTTATCAGAAAATGTGAATTCAGAGATACAGTTATCTGAGTCTGAATGTTGGAGACTCTGAAAAAATTCATCTTTCTGAAGAAGTTTGAGTTTGAACACCTACTGTATCCCTCTATGTGATCATTCAGGAAATCTAGTAAATGTAGAGATATATGAGAGGAATTAGAGTCAACACGAATTAATCTAGAGTCACTGCATGCACTGGGCTAAACAACCTAACAATGCAAAAAGCCCAACGTCTGATTGAAAGGTGGATCACAGTGATTAATGTTGTACTTGTACAAAAGCCATCTTATCAAGTGCTTTGTGACAGGCATTAAAGGGGCTCCAGTAGACAATTGGCAAACTTTACCCAACACAATTCACTGTGAGGCTGTATTGTATCTCTCTCAAAAATACACTGCTTTTATCCCAGTATATATTACTTCAGATTGTTCATAGCTTTAGGATGGGATCTTTGTTATCACCGTCAGTTTAAACTTTGGTTTTACTATATCTTTTCCTCTAAAAGTTGTTGTTTGTCTTGTGCTTGGATATGATAGTGTTTTATAGCATAAAGAGAGTGATACAGGACTGAAGCAGTGAGATAGAAACAGGTAGATTTGCTCTGGATAATGGAGCACTGGGAATAAATTAATAAAAATTGTTTCAGCAATATTAAAAAACCCAAACTTATTCTAAG
Organism: Gymnogyps californianus; assembly: GCF_018139145.2. NCBI lineage: Eukaryota > Metazoa > Chordata > Aves > Accipitriformes > Cathartidae > Gymnogyps > Gymnogyps californianus. The sequence continues at coordinate 124,261,981 of NC_059471.1, forward strand.
AGCATTCTGGACATCTTAGAGCATTCATGATTTAAGATGTGAAGTTTGTAAGCCAGGGTCATATAAAAACAAAGCCATGATTGGCTGTCATGGGTAGAAGATGTCATCTAACTTCAGACGTCTTCCATCAAGAGGAGTGAGTGAGCCATCTCAGTATTGCCAACAGCCAACATTATTATTTCCTCCAAAAATATACTAGATCTCCCAGTACACATCAGAATAAAATGAACACCTTTTTAAAATGTTCTGTAAGGAGTCAGAGTAAGTACCCCACCCAGGATCACCCCCAAGTCCCTAAGGCACAGTGTGGGAAATCCAGCGTCAAGTCCCTCCTGCACGGAAGGAGATGTGAGTGCGGTTCTGCCGTTTCCTGGGCAGCGCTGTCGTCGCCTGCTGACCCACGTGTGCTGGGAGAGGCTGGTCCAGTGCAGGGCAACGCTGTGATTTGAATGTGGCTGTCTCGCCACCCAGCTGTGCCATCTGTGTCAGAACGGGGAACTGTCCTGGTCTCATGTCTCGAGGGATGGGAGGACTATCCTAAAGCACCAGCTTTGGGTATCTAGATGAGATGTTCAGGTGAGGCTTCCACGTTCCTAGGGAAGGACAGGCTTCTCCAGAGGATGCCTCAAAGCAGGGGTCTAGCAGGGGTGCTCTGACTTGCCCTCTGGTGAACTCCAGTTTCTCTGATGAATATGCAGAAGCAGTCATTTCGGTTTGGAGGCCTAGCACTAGGCATATTTCTCAGTCTGTTTTCCCACTGATAAGAACACATGAAATTTTGCAGTAGGTTCGTTTTCTAGAGCATAGCCCAGGCACAAGAAACTAGAAGAGTATTTTCTTTTTATGAGCTTTGACCAATCTTTTTTTGCTGTGAAACAATTGTTTCTGTGAAACGATTTCTTACTTTGGGCCTGATCTGGAACAGAAGACAAGCCCTTGATATCTGTTGGTCATTTTAACTACACTACCTTTCTAGATTAAAGCAAAACTGTGCTGAAAGCTATAAACAGCTGTAGAACTGAAACTGTGACTTAAATAATTTAATACATCTCCTTTAATCCTACCTAGATGTTAGTACTGTGTCTCTAGCTGGAAAAAGCTGGTTTCAGCTAGTTAAATGCTAGGATAGTTTTAGTGTAGCCTACAGAAAGGTAGCTTGTACTTGTGTAATTTACTTCCCAGAATAACTCACAATCCCGCATTACTGACAATTATGTAACAGCAGGATGAAAGTTTGTTCCTGTAAGGCTAGTGCATGCATTTATGTAGTTTAAACGCTCAGCTAGCCTAGCCTTTTAAGAAACTGAGGGATTAAACTAAGTACTGCTGAGGAGAAAACCTCAAAGGAAAAGTAATATATGGGACATCACCCAGATGTGTATAGAGCAGCCCAGTGGATATTGTAGAGTTTTGCCCCAGTTGGAAGTGTGGAAGCATTACATCAGCTAAAGACTTTTAATGATTGATTTACTCAGTAGGTCATTGGAACTTTGCATAATGAATTTTGCTCTCTTAATATTGGAGTATGTCTCATGACAATAGGACAGTTGTTTTGTCTAATTCTTGGGGAGTCAAAAGCCAGATCTTGAGAATCAACTGAAGGCAAAAGAGTAGCACAAAATTGCTGCAGTAGAAAACTAGAGCTTTTATGTCATAGCCTTGCTTTAGTGCTGTATGCACAATAACGTACTGAAGAAAAGATAAGGAGTATGGGATAGTTGAAAAGCACGAATATAATGCACTACTTTTTCACTTCTTCAGAAGTGACTATTAATGTCCAATGAAATAAACAGAAGCATGTGTCCTTTCTGACTGGTACTTGCTGTTTCTGGACTCACTGAAATTAGTCACAGTAAATCATGTCCGGACCTCCTTTGTTCTGTCCATGTTCTCAGCTTTGAAATACATTGGCAAATTTAGGATCCATGTTTCATCGGTGGTGGCAGCAATGCTTGATGATGTATCAAGTCAAATTTTGTACCATTTATCTAAATGTGCTTCATGAAAGAAAGCGAGTTTGTCTTCTGTACTGGGATCATTTCAACAGTTCAGCAGTTCTGCCTGCGGTGAAGTAGAAACATACCTGAGCTCCTTTACTGTCTGCATGTGGACTTGGCAATGATATTGTTCGTTTCAGAAATTTTTGAGCATCTGCACAGCTTTACCCCATGTGAAGAGTTCCACACTGCTCCTCTTCAGTTGTGTATTTTCTTTTGTGCTCCCTACTGTCAGGTAGCAAATATGAAAGGTTTGTCCTGCTTTAATTAAAACCAAAAGAGGTCAAAATTCAAGAACTACCTAAATGAAAATTAAGATAAATGCAAGTACAATTTAAAAGGAAAAGAATCTGAACACAAGGCTCAGTCTTGCATTCTGTACTTTCATAAAAATACTTCTGAAATCACATAGTTACTTAGTTCAAGGACGTGTGATTAAAATATTTTAAAAGGAGAAAATTGGACCATAAAATGATTTTCCCTTCTTTGTGCAATATGAGCACTGAAATAATAATGTTTAAGAAAAATAAATGCTTGACATAGCAAATCAGACTTTAGGACATTCACATTGATAAACAATGATATCAATCATTTATAAACTGATGGATGCCCAGAACGTGTAGTACAAATCTGAAGATGCTACCTTCTTCAACCACAGAGCTGAGTTTGTGTTAATCCTTGAGGAGTAATGTAGAAAAAAATGTAACTAATACCTTTATAAAATTTCATGGGGGTTGAAATGGTATTACCAATGCCCCATTTGACAGGTCCAGAGTGGTATTTCTCCTTAGTAACACAGTACGGCTGCACATAAAGAACTTGTTTAGGGTCTGCAGTTGCCTATGAGTCAATGGGACTCTGTATATGCTTTGGTGGACTGGAACCTATGGAGTCTTTTCCTGATATGACTGATGTCACACAGAAGTAGGTACCATGGGGTTTGAAAAAGGGGAATAGGCTGTATTTGTGAGCTGTGTTTGCTGTATTAATATGTATAGGCTGTCCATAGGCATTGTTTGCTTCAGATCAACTTCTGAGGCCCTTATGGGTCTTGTCTTACACCTGCCTAGATCCTGGTGTCTAACAGAGCTGTGTGATCTGAAACCGGTTGTTTCTGCCAAGGAAACACAGTGCAGTGTTGTTCATTCTGGTGCTTAGACATCTGCTTGTGTATATTCCGTCCTGCCTCTCCATACATATGTGTATGTTTTTATATTTTGCTTACTGCTCAGCCAAGGTGGTCCAGGGCATCGCTCATGCAGGTAGGACGATAGAAATTACATTTCATATGTATGTGTCTCAAATTCACAATAAGCTCTTGCTGGAATATAGTCCCTCCACCTGGAGTGGCTTGCTTGTGTAGGTATACTTAAAAATAAGGCCTGGGCCCTGGATTAATCCTGGGGAAAAAAAAAAAAATCCCTTATATTTTAAATGGTGTGACTGAAGGGGAATTTGAATCTGTGTTTACCTTGAAGAGCAGTGTGTTCAGGCAAATCAGTATATGCATTGTCATGTGCATTTTGAGTGACTTCCTTAGAGATACCTAGTGCTATTGCTGCTTTTTTAGGAGGTTAATAAAGTGGGCATTTGAAAAATTAAAATGTTAAGGGGAAGTAGAAGGCAAAAAGAAATGGAGGCGAAAAGAAAGCAAACGTCACCATTTTGGTAAAGCAATGAAAAAACGATGTTGTGCGTAAACTGAGGTTGATTGTAGCACAGTTTCTTAAAACAGTATTTTTATCCTCCTGAGAAAAAGTGATAACTGTTAATTTGCCCAAATTTGATACTTGACTGGTCTTGCTTGGTTAGATTGATTAGGCTTTAACTAGGTGTTATTTAAGCCCTTGGCTTTTAATTTTCAGCCAGCTGTGAGCTGGAATTTTGTCAGAAAATTGATTAGCTCTTGGGGGCTTGTATTTAAAAGCCCCTCAGTGCCAGTAAGAATATATTACCCAGCCTTGACAAAGAGCGTGGCCTATTGCTGCTTAAGGTGATGGGTTTGCTACGCCTCAGATGACAGCAGCCTTACTCTCACGTTGCTTTTCAGCACTCTCACGGTTGCCCCATGGCCCGGTTTGGTCTGTGGTTGCCACCACGTGGCTAACCCGGTGCCTAAGCTGACGTTACTAACCGAAGCACCCTGTTGGAGAGCTGCCGCTCATTTGAGTCAGCGACAGAGAGAGTCCTCTGGGACCTTTGAAACTTGGAGAATTTTATTTTGATACATCTATAACCAGTAATCTAATCTAGAAGTAGTACTCTACTCTAGAAAGCTCATTTTAGGCTTTTCCATTTGTGAACTGCTCCTCTTTTGAAAGTGTGATTTATACCATAGCATTCTTTCTGTTTTTTCTTGTCTACTTTGAGGATTTTTCCTTTAAAAACTCAAGCACCTTAGTTAAAATTGATCTTGTGTGTACATTGGCAAACACAACTGTACTGGGTGTGGGTGCCCATGTGCTGGCAGCGGGGGGCTGCAGGGCGGCCCCTGTGAGGAGAGGTCGGGGCTGCCCTGAGCTGGGTACAGCTGGTTCCAGCCAGCTCTGATGGACCCATTGCAGGGCACAGCTGAGCCCCTCAGTCATGGCGGTGGTGCCTTGGGGTAAGGTGTGTAAGAAAGGGCAAAAACACTGCACAGGGAGAGGAGGAGGGAACAAAAAGGATGAGAAATGGCGGCATAGGGAACACCACGGTCAAAGGCAGAGGAGGAGGAGGCGGCGCTCCATGGTGGAGCAGGTATTTCCTGCAGCCCAGGGAGGACTCGTGCTGGAGCAGGTAGACATTTCCTGAAGGAACTGCTGCCCCTGCAGAGCCCACATCGGGTAGAGGAGTCAGGAGTGAAGTTGAGCCTGTGAAAGGGTGGAGGATAGGTGGTATTTTAATGTTTGTCTGTTTTTCACTACCCAAACCTATTTAAATATGCAATAAATTAATTTAATTTTCCCCAAGGTGAGTCTGTTTTGCCCATGGAGGTAACTGGTAAGCAATCTTCCTGTCTTTATCTTGACTCAGAAGGTTTTTCATCTTATTTTCTCCCCTGTCTCATAGAGAAGGGGGAGTGAGAGAGCGGCTGGGTGGGCGTTTGGCCCTTAGCCATGGCTAATCCACCACAGAACTGGGTGCTCAATTCAGTTGGTCAGAAAGTCATTTAGGTCCTTTTGAGATGCCCTGAGTTACAGCACACATCTGCAGAAGGCTGGCAAGGATGACGTGGGACCTGTGGCTGACCTGTGCCTCCTGGGGCAGCAGCTGGAGGTCGGGAGTGGCTGGAGGCCCCTCAAAGTATGCTAGGCACCGACCTGTGGGCAGCTGGATCAAGTCCTGTGTGTCTCAGGTTGAGCTCAGAGCCTACCACAGCAAGCCATGCTTCTCATTGTCCCCTTCTAAAGAACAGGAGGTTGATACAAGGCTCAGCTAATGTTTATATATGGGTTTGAGTACTTCAGCTGAATAGAACATTACAAATCCTGTAGCAGAGTTGTTTCACTGCACATCACTTTGCTTTTGCTGAGTTTTTATTCTGACCTTAGTTACACTAAACAGTTTGTAATAAGTAAAATCCCAGATTGTTTCACCTCTCCTGAAAAGAAGAATCATATTTGCTTCTGAACATAGCATCATTAAACATAATGCACTAAAATGCTTTATTTACTGATGCTGTAATTTGGTGGACTCTGGTGTAGGTGTAATCTAATGCCTATTGAAATTGGTAAGACTAATGTATCCTTGGAGTTAGGTGAATTTAATTGAAAAATATTTCATCTGACCGATTAATAATTAAGCAATAGGGTTTTTTTCAGTTCTAAGATGATAAACAAGTAAGGAAACTAAATCCCTGTAAAACATAACCAGCATTCTGAAGAAAATCTAAATCCTTTTAATGTGGGGTTTTGTTGGCTTTTTTTTTTTTTTAGCAGAAAGAAGTTGATGTTTTTTGAATGAGTTACTTGTGACTCTTTATACATGTGATGGCAATGGCAGAGAGAATAAGAGAGGATATCTTGTCTAAATTATACTTGCTAGTAAAATTTGGCTTTCCAGTCTTGGAAATCATTCCAAGATTCACTGAGGTTGTCAAAGAATCAGGAGTTACCTTGCACTGTGCTGGCTGAAAAAAGGTACCAGTGTCCACGAGATGGAAGCAGACACAAATAACTGTACATTTCAAAGCTTGCATAGAGATCATCGACTTTAGTTGTTCAAGAAAATACATGAAGGTACTGTTTAAACTCTTGAATAAGTATCTTCTGCTTTGTTCATCTGGAGATTATTTTATTTTTCATTAATATTTTATAATTGTTATGTAGATCTCACCCTGTCAGTTTAACATTCCCTGAACGTACTATATTTTGGTATAGTTAATCATCATGCGCAGGACTAGCCTGTGCCTCCTGGGAAAGGATGGGTGAAAAGATTCTTGACTTAAATAGGAAATTCATCAGATTTGTCTTCAGGTCTGTTTATTGGCGAGTGTTACATGTCTGTGAGAGGCAGGGGGAGTAACAGTGTTTGAGACGTTAAGTCAGTCAAACTATCATATGTTTGATCATATGCTCGTGCCCCGGTATCTTTAGTATGTAATTTTGGATCTGGTTGTCTGGCTGGTGCTGTGTGGTGGTTTAACCCCAGCTGGCAGCTAAGCACCACACAGCTGCTCGCTCACTCCCCTCACAGTGGGATGGGGGAGAGAATCGGAAGGGTAAAAGTGAGAAAACTCGTGGGTTGAGATAAAGACAGTTTAATAGGTAAAGCAAAAGCCGCGCACGCAAGCAAAGCAAACCAAGGAATTCACTCACTACTTCCTATCGGCAGGCAGGTGTTCAGCCATGCCCAGGAAAGCAGGGCTCCATCATGCATAATGGTTACTCGGGAAGACAAACACCATCACTCTGAACGTCCCCCCCTTCCTTCTTCCCCCAGCTTTATATGCTGAGCATGACATCATATGGTACGGAATATCCCTTTGGTCAGATGGGGTCAGCTGTCCCGGCTGTGTCCCCTCCCAGCTTCTTGTGCACCCCCAGCCTCCTCGCTGGTGGGGTGGGGTGAGAAGCAGCAAAGGCCTTGGCTCTGTGTAAGCACTGCTCAGCAATAAGGAAAACATCCCTGTATTATCAACACTGTTTTCAGCACAAATCCAAAACATAGCCCTATACCAGGTACTATGAAGAAAATAACTCTGTCCCAGCCAAAAGCAGCACGTGCTGGAAGCCTTTGTTTTTTGGAGCGATACAGAGACTGATTATACATCTTGAAGGAGGCAAAATATCTATCAACTTTGAGTGGAGTTTTGCTTGAGGACAGACTGCAAGACCAGTAATCTGGTATGTGAATCAAAAATCAAACCTGGCAAGGCTAGGAACCATGGCTCACATAGTGTCAGTGTTTGTATATATTACAATGAAGACTCCTTGCTGCAATGCTTATTTTATGGCACAAATATGACCACCAATAAAAAAGGAGTCCCTTTAGAAGTGAGAAGTATTTCAATGCAATGAACTTCAATGATTTTCTGAAGTCTGAAGTTCAGTTTCTCTCCAGCACTTAAACTTCCAATCTTACAGATTGGGCTTTATACGTTAAAAATATAACAAACCTGAAAAATAATTTTTTCTTCATTCAGGAAGGACTTGTTTCTATCAGAGCGTGTCTTCCACTCTTGGTAACTTGACAGTTGCTCAGGGCTTACAGAATTGGCCCCAAGGAGCTTGGGTTTACTGTAAGAGCCATGTCAAAGCTGTTAGTTTTTCTTCAGGCTGACAGTCTTCATCTGATTTTTATCTGAAATGTTTTTCTTTTTCACATTTGGCCTAGAGTTGTTTTATGTGTGTGTGAATGCCATAATTGGATTTGGAAATTGATGCCTTTTGAAGATTTCCAAATAAGCAGAGTAAAAGTCATGATGAAAAGAACCCATCTTCTTGCAGTGATTTCAGTACAGTTATCATGTTTTAGTGCAGTGGAGAGTATTCTAAAAACTGAGCATTTTATAGAATATTACAGGTTATCTTTGCGTTTTATCTCTGGTCTTCACATTTGCTTCCTTTACAGAACTGCTAGAAGGCAAAATGTATTTTTGGGCGGGACTCCAAGTCAGTTGGAATATAAGGAGGTTAGCAACCCAGAGGGGCACGTGATGTGTTGTGTGATGCAAGTGACCCAGTATCTAAGTTGCAAAAGATAACTGAAATGCTGCAGAGCCTAATTTTTATGAAGTTATCAGCAAAGTAGAACCATGACAAATTTCTTCCGCAAACATGCTTTTTGGCGTGGCAGCAGAATCACAGATAAATCAAAACCTAAGAAATCTATCTCACCATGTCCAACTTCAATTTCTGATTTTATTTTTATTTAGCAGTAGTGGGACTCCAACTCCAGCTTCGGATGCTGATGTTACCACATTGAGAGGTCAGTTTTCATCTAACTCCTGTCAAGGCTGATTCTGAATTACTAGAAAATTGAGAAATTCGATGGTGTTTGGATTTCAGAAAGAGCTGTGAATTTTTGCATCTCAAATAATGCTGTTTGTGATCTGGAGATCATGTTATATGCTGACATTATTTTGTTATTGTATGAATCATGAAAATACTACTTGAGAAATTAGTTCTGTGCACTTTTTACTGCACTTAACTTCACGTTCCCAAAAATATATCTACTTAGAACATCAGCATTTTATTCTGATTAGTGTATTTGATACTTTGCCTCAGGCTCTTCAGGTGTTTCCTGTGTTGTTTCTGTCATGATGATGGGAATAGGAATCCAATTTTACTGTTGGTTTATGCTTGCTGAACTGCTTCTGTTTGTATCTACATGTACATGGGTATAAATAAAACCCAAACAAAAAAATACTGCTCTCTTTCAAACTCAGATGCAGCTGCCCATGTTCCTCCCCCTCATGAGATCTCTGCTGAGAGTCCTGTGGGTGGTACCGTCCATGAGATCGAAGATGCAGGCACTACTGTGAGTGTTTTCAATCATTTGGTTCAGTGTTCTGTTGCCTTTCCTAAATAATATTGTTGTCATTTGCATTTCCTAGTGCTTAAAGGTATTGTTAGCATAGTGTGTTAACACAAATTAAGATTTCATAAAAACAGGGCATGAACTTTAGAAAGTTTTAACATAATTTCCTGGGTAGGTAGGTTTTCATTTGCAGAGGCTTTGCAATGCTGCTTCCCTGACAGTGAGAGAGAACAGATCAATTGAGCTATCAGGTGAGGATTTTGCTATTGACATAGGACTAGACAAGGAATGCCTAGGGCTTCTGAGAGCTCCAAGAAGAATGTGGAGCATTATTATTCCTATGGAAACACCATACACCTTAAATTGCTGTAGTAGTGTTACGAGGGTCCATGTGGTACAGTTTAATGACTAAAGTAAAATAAAATAGAATACTAACTACTACTACTAATATAATAATAATAGTAATGAAAAGGGATATAACAAAAAAACCAAACAAACAACCAAGAAAAGACAAGTGATGCGCAATGCAATTGCTCACCACCTGCTGACTGATGCCTGAGCAGTGATCCGCCCCTCCTGGCCAACTCCCCCCTGTTTATATACTGAGCATGACATTCCATGGTATGGAATACCCCTTTGGCTAGTTCAGGTCAGCTGCCCCGGCTCTGCTCCCTCCCAGCTCCTTGCCCACCTGCTTGCTGGCAGAGCATGGGAAACTGAAAAGTCCTTGACTTAAGATAAGCGCTACTTAGCAACAACTAAAACATCGGAGTGTTATCAACATTATTCTCACACTAAATCCAAAACATACTGTACCAGCTACTAAGAAGGAAATTAACTCTATCCCAGCTGAAACCACGACAACAGGGAAGCCTACATCAAGTACTTAAAATGGCTCTGTAAAAGTGAGCTGGCTTTCAGAAGTGCTGACCACCACATAGGTCCCAGGGAAGTATTTGCTTCCAGGAAACAGCTCCTCTGGATTAAAATTTAAGCCCAAACTGTAGAATCCAACTGCAATATTCATGGGCCTACATGACTGAAGAAAATTTTGCAGTGGTATGAATCAGCTGGCTTTTGTTTTCTTATAAACGTGAAACTCTCAGTGGATGTACTGAGAAGCTTACAAAGGTGCACATGCTGCATATAAGTGGAAGCTGATTTATGGTCCTGGGTTTAACTGTGCACTGTTCTGTAACCTAGTATGGCCATGAAACAAAGCTGGGCCAAACTGTACTTTCTTCTAGACCTTTCAGGGCTGACTGTGGAGCTCTGATATTGTGCTTCCAAGAATAAATACTGAATATGAAACAGGCAGACAGCTTCTGACTCCAGTCCAGGGTCTGACTTTATATTATGTACCAAGAACACTTGTGGTTTGGTCCCATGTACACCATTATTCTTTTTTGAAACAGAACTGCCTGAAGTATTTCTGCCTGAGCAGAGAATAGGACCACTCAGTAAATCAGAAAAAAACCAGAATTAGATTGTTGCTGCTACGGCGTTTTCACTCTATACAGTTACATCACACCTCATCGTTGGTCTGTGCAGCCAAGATGCATTGCAGACTACAAGACCAAGAGTGAGCAAAGCTCATCTTCTGCCCTCATATATTGACTGTACTTTTGGTTTTGGGGGACTGATAAATGATTGAAACTACATGGCGCTGCAAACAGCCATATAGTAGCAGCACATATACGCCTGCTAAGTACGTATCTCTCAAATGCTAACTAGCTTGAAGTAGTGTACCAGTCATTATGGTCCTTAACAAAGTTATCTGGTAAAAAATGGATGGAGGGGAGGAAGAGAATTTAACTAAACATTTTTAGAGGGTCCCTAAACAGTGTATAAGTCGCTTACTGCTGGCAGCTAAACTTTCTGGAGAAAGGTTTTTCCATTTCCTGCACCATACATAACGCAGGCTGCAGTTTTGCTGAAAAGGTCTGTTTTGTTGGCTCTCTTTTTTCCTTTTTAATGGGGAAAAAGCAACAACTGCATGTAAATAGCCAAAGACATTTGGCTATTTGGCTAAAGTTAACTTAAGCCAGCCTTCCCTTCCCTCCCCCACAAATCTCAATTTTTTTTTTTTTTAGAACAAAACCATGAAACAAGATCTGGTTTTTCTCATGTCTTTCAGTATACCACAAGGAATAGTATGCTGGTTGTAAAATACTAGGGAACTAAGCAGAAAGTGTTCTTCCTGTGTTGCTCAATCATTCAAATTAGACTAAAACTTGGAATTCACTGCTTCCTGTGGCAGCCATGATAGCTACATGCTTCCCTGATGCATTGCACAGCCACTGCTGCAGGGCTTCTTGGGCAACTGTAGACCTGCCAGTTGAAGCCCACCACTTTAGCTCAGCAGATCTCCATTGTGTATCTGGGGGTATCCTTCACTTACTGAGGCTGAACAACACAGGGTGTTGTTCTGAATAGAACTTGGCAAAGGTAACTTGTCTTCCAGGTGGAATAGTAAGTAGGATCCTTGTGATAAATGAGTAAATTTTGGGTAGATCAGCCTGTCACTGACTGGGCTCAAGTGAGCTCTTCGTGTATCCATAGTTGCACTTTAAATTGCCTCATGAACATCCCACACAACTGGATTTCTGTTTGTAGCTGAGGTCAACTAGATGGCCTGACACTAGAGTAAAGATGTGCAAATGGAAAATAGAATTACCTGCAATGAGAGAGTTCTCAAAAAATATTCTTGCTTAGTAGATTGCCTCGTTAGTTGCCGCCTCTGTCCCTGAGGCTTCATGAGCACTCCATATAATGCAAGGCAAACGTGTGCTGATGGCTCAAGTCAGCATGCTGTGCTTTGGACTGCAGTTTTCACATGTCGTTAAGTATATCCGTGACCATCAGTGTGGCCCACCAATGGTGCCCTGAGGTGTTCCTGTCCATACAGCATTTATGGAGAGGGCTCAGGTTTTCTGCCCCATCACAAGCCAGAGAAACCTTCAGGTTTGCAGCAGCTGGAGAAGTTTCTGGCCCACATAAGAAAGATGTTTGGACCCAAGCTTAGGACTGTAGTGTGCTGTTGACAGATGGCAGACCATATGTACATATACATATCTAGGGATGCTTTTTATATGGAGTAAATCCAGGTTAGTTAGGAATCTGGTCTGTGGTGAGTAAGGAGGATTTATTTCTTGGGAAAAAACCAAAGGCCAAAACAAAAAAAGGCATTAAATCACCTCTTGTTTTCTCCCTTCTTCCTTCCCTTCCAGATCAATAATGAGATAAAGAAGCAGGATGAGAAGCTAGTGAGACCTGTAACTGAGCAGACGATTGAGTTCAGCATTTTGATTGTTGGTGAAAAGTACAGTGAGGAGCTGAGCGACCCAGCTGCTGGGAAGCATCAACTGCTTTCTGAACAATTCATTTCTCAGGTGATTACCTTCCCTAACTTCCTTTTTCTTTTTGCTGGCTCTGCAAAGCAATAGTAGCACGTAGCTCCTGTGTTAGGAGTGCCTTTTTCTCATGGGCTCTGCAGAACCAGCTCAGGGCTTTTGTTGCCTGAGGCAGGCTGGAAAATATTCAGCCACTATGAGAATACACCGTTCTGTCTGACATGCTACCCTTTTTGAAGTAGCGGAGTGCCATATGTTGTGTATAGCATACCAGTTGCCAAAGACCAATTACTCTAGTTTTCTTTTTGTGTTTCTCATTAAATAGCCTGCTATCATTTTTGCAGGTAAAAGAGGTAAAAGTATGCTTTTGGGAGGATCAGGAAATTATGCTGAACCCCTGAATGGGGACATACTCTAAACGGGACCTTTCTGAGGGACTGCTCTCCCCCCCCGCCCCCCCATTTTCTGATTTCCTTAGTTTACTTTGCCTTGTGTTAGCAAAAGAAACTGAGCCAGATGTTATTAATAAATGAAAAACATTTCCACTTATTTTAGTCCTCTTAAAGACCTATTTCTACCAGGGCTAACTTTGGCCTTACCATCCTTTCAGAATTTTTCAGTACCTCTCCCTGTCAGTGTTACTGCAGTAGAGCTTTTGAACTCAGAGGAGTGACAAGATTCTTGTTTGCCTCTTGATGCAACTTCATTAGTTCTTAAAAGTTTTAGGACTTGAAAATCTTAAAGATACATTTAACATCTCTCTAGTGACCAGTCTGCCTAGAGTTTATTTCAGTGCTTTCTAATCTCATTGTCCAGTTTGAATTCTTCTGTAATGTAGTTGGTTTGAAACTGGGGAATGAAAAAAGATAATTTGAGGGTCTTAGCAAACCAGCCTGCCTGCACTCTCAAATAGCAGGACATGAATCGACTGCAGTTCAGAGCCATCAACCTGTGCTGAGGCAGTGCTGGAAGGTAGCTCGAGTAATTCAGGTATAGCACAGCATTAATGTGGAGTGCAGGCAGAAGGTGTACAGGTCCATCAGCATCTGCCTATGTGGGCATGCTCTGGGTCTCCTGCAGACGCCGAGCACTGAAATGGGATATAGGATATCTTAATGATTACACAGTGTCCAGATTTTGGACTGTAGAAGAAACTCTGGCATCAGTCTAGAGAATCTGTCTATACAGAGTAGGTGATAGGTGGGGATATTGGAAGAAGTTGCAAACAGCAGAACTCATTCATTATTTCTGCTCAGGAGCAACATTTCTTCGAGTGAATTGTTGTGCACTGCAGTGAGATACTCTCTGAAATCTAGGCTGCCAAGACAACTCTTGCTCCTCATTTATGCCCAGAATCAGCAGTGCATGTGAGCACATTTTAAAACCCTCCAGCCAGTTCTTAAACCCATGCTTAAATCCCATTGGAGTCAGTGGGAATGAACCATGGTTTAGATTGTTAGGCACCTACTTCAAAGAAAAAATACATATGTGCATATACATATACACATATATGCATGATTTATTAAATCTTGATTTCAAGTTAATTTAATTTTAATTAAAATTTAATCTTTTAATTTGTATGCTAAAAATAAAGTTACTGGCCCACCAATATACAAATGAATATTTAAAATATGATCATACCTCTGTCTCCTAACTTTCCTCTCCCTATTGTTTCCATTATTTTTTTTATTTTGTCTATAATGATCGTAATTTTACTACCATCATTTTCTTGGGGCAGAGAGTTTGTCTTTCCTTTCTCTTGGGAGAGGCATCTAGGGTGCCATACAGCACCGCACCATGAGGCTTATCTTTTCTCTAGCTTTGCTTCCTTCTTAGTCCCATTTAGTTGGGGTTCTCTGTTGAATCCCTTTTACTGGGGCTAACCCTGTGCCAGATCCTGGGCCAGATGGGAAAGAGATGTACTCTTCACTGCAGCCAAAAAGCATCACCACAACTGTCACAAGTTGCTAGCGTAGGCTAGACATCTTAATTTTCCTAGTTGTGTGGCCAAGTAGCAATGCCATAGTGTGTGTGTGTGGAAGAAATGTCAGATGGGACAGAGTCCACCTGGCATATGGATGTTCCACTCCTTTGATCCCTTGCCTGGTTTTCTCTGTGCTTGGATAAAGAAGCTCTTGAAAAAAAGAAAGTCGGCAGCACTTCGATTGTTTAAGTCTCACCAGAGATGGTTTAAAAATAGGGAGTTTGGGGAGGGGAAGAAGAATTTGAGGAGTAAAAGATAATCCTCAACTGGCAAGGATCTTTTGGGAGGAAAAAAAAACAACCCAAACCAGCATGAACCTTCAATATTCTATTTCTTGTTTTTGTCTCGTATAACACAGTTGACTATTGAATTAGGCCTGGATGTACTGCCATTTTGCTGCCCCCAGCTGTCTTTTTTGAGTAGCACTGCCAATCACTCTTGAGCCCTTTGTATATTTAGGGCAGTGGAGATGAGCCATGTTTTGCACTATGTAATGCATTAGTGCCTCTCTGGAGTCTAAGAGGTCCCTGTTCCTACAGTGGCTGCTGTTCCTCTTGTTTAGGCTGCTACGTCCAAAGTATTTTCCTGAATTCTTTTTAATCCAGAGAGGTTTGGGAGGTAACGGAAACCTTTTGTGCAGAGAAGGGTTTGTGCTGCATAAATAAGAGAAAGAATGTAGTCTGCTATGGGCAGTGCAGATCTCTGCAGAGTCTGTTTGAATTTCCCCCCTTTGAATGTTTCTATACAGTTCTTGGGGAACGCTGGATTTTGTTCTTTGTACTTTTTCTTTTCCTTTTCTAATAATGAAAAAATGTCACAAAAACTCTTCTTCCATAAAGAGAGAGAATATTCAACCTTTTTTCTCCTGTTAGATATAACAGCTCAGATACATTTTTAGAAAATGTTGAGAATACTTCCTAATTTTTCACTAAATGAGTAGGGTGGAGGAAATCTGTGTTAATTTTTTGTTTTCCCCTCAAAATAGATCAAAAGTGTATTTGAAGGACTACCTGGATACAAAAACATCCAAGTCCTGGATTACAGGTAAAAAGATACTGATGCATACGTGGTGATTGAAACTGATCATGTATGATGGTGCAATGTGCTAGCACCACACTTGAAAGAATGTCAGACGTGTGTGGGAGTTCCTAGGATATATTAACCCAAGAACAAGTGCTTTCATATTTGGTACCTCTATATACAGAGGTTGAAATAGAAATACAGAACTCTATGTAAATGTAATCATCTCTTTTTTTGCTCCTGGCATCCACCAGAGGATCTCACATGATATGCTTGCCTTGATTTTAAGACGAGGCATTCTTATTCAAGATTCTATCCTAAAATTAAAAGAAATCTTTTCTAATTTAAAATTAGTATCTGATACTTCTTCAGTACTGTTGACATGTTCTAGTATTAAAAAAGGAAGATCACAGAAACCTTTTTGGAAAAATGTGGTGTATTTAAATTTTTTTTTCAACTTCTTAATGTTAATTTGGGATGACTCTAAAGGTTGGTGTTTGAGATATGCAAAGGTCTTTCTCCCTTTGATCAAAGCAAAGGTGGGTGAATAGTTTGATAAATGATATGCAATGTTTTAACTATCTTTATTCCTCTAAATATTTTTTTAAAGACTACTTTCCTCAAATCAATTTGTGCTTCAGAATGACATTTTAAGTTAATTTGGGGAAAAAGGGGATCCTGCATATTATGCATCAAACATCTGATGTCTGAGTTTTGGGGTACATGGATCACAAATTATGATTTTTTTTTTTTGAACGACTGGATATAACTTTCAGAATGTAATGAGACTGTTCATGAGTTAATCTAAATTGTGTTTTCTTTGAGACTTTGTAAGCTGTGTTTCTTAGAATTTATTGGCTGGAATATTCTAGCTAGAATACATGCAGGTAACAAAGGAGCTATATTGAGAAAGGTTTTATGGTTGGAACCCTAGACTGTGTTCAGTTTCCAGCCTGGAAGGGAGCAAAACCTTCCATCTTGGTATCTGCAGTCTAATACATTTGCAAGCTCTTGGTTTGTTTGAGAAGACAAATAAAAGGTTGATATTTCTGGCAAAGTACCAGAGCTCTGTGCTCTGCTGTGCGTGACAAAAAAACGTGTTTGTAAACGAAACCTTTAGGTAGAATTAGTGAGCCTTGATTTTCTTGGTACTGACAGCAATTTAACTGCGTTATTTGCAATAAGTTGAGATGGCTCTGCTCTGCTGATTCATTGTGATCAATAGGAAATATCTCGGTTCAGTAAAAGCAGAACAGTTTTTTATGTAGCAGAATAATTATGCAACTTATAACTATTTTGCTGTATGCTTTTTCAAATTTGTGTGCCCTGTAGAATATCAAAGCAAATTTGTTAAAGTTAGAAGACTTAAAGGAAATTGTAACATTGATTTAACAGGTTTTGCTGTTGTGTTTTGTTTTGTTTCTATATTCAGCTCTCCTGAAGAGGACAGGTAAAGACAACTTTTTTATAGATATTGTCATAATACAGATGGAAAAACATGTTTAGCTGAAGGACACTGTTTTGAGGATTTGTAGTTTTGGCTCCAGAGTGAGATAGTTATGCAGCATAAATATTACGTGAGGGGGTTCTACCAGAAACTGCAAGTAACTGATCTGTTTTGATTACAGATAAACCTAATTTGCTTATTTAAGTCCTAATCATAAAAAACTACTTGGGGAAAATCTTCCTAAACACAAGTCAGCTACTGGGCTAACTTGTGTATAGGAGTCTCTTTTGTGAAGAAAACAAAATTGCTTAATGATGACTCAAGGTCTTTATACTTTGCAGCAAAGTGTTGAAGAGATATGGGATGATAATTATTACAGAAATTAAAGTAGGTAAGAAAACCATAGTTCTCCAGCAAAGGCAGTTGACATAGCTACTTCAAGGCCAGAAGTACTGCACATCTTCGCAGTAGTTTTATAAACGTTCCTTAGCAGAAGATGGAATCAGTCTGGGCTTGTTTTTTGTCAGACATATGCAGGTTAAGCATCCAAAATTTTCCTCCTTTAGTATTTTAAGAATTTCACAAGACAAAAAATGAACTGCAGCCTTTAACTTACTAGATGTATTATTTTCTTTTGTCTATTTCTCAGCAAAAGCATAAACAGTTTCCACAGTTTTACAGAGAATGAGCATTTTCATTTTAGAAGAAAGGTTAGAAAACACAAATCTCTTCACAAACAATAGTGACTTAAAGCTATCCTCTGCTACTATGCACTTCTGCAGGCTAAGATGCATGCAACTATTCACAAAGGCTGTGTTCCAAGCACCAGATGTTTTAGCCCTTTCCAGACAGATGAGAGTGTCATAGCTATTAGTTAGGAATTATTAACTGCAACTGACAGCACAGTTGTATTAAATCTAAATGTTACTTTTGAGGAGCATACTGTATTCCATCTTCGCTGTGCCTTTTCACTACTGCTGTCCTTTTTTATTTCCCCTGCTGACAGTCAGTGCCCATGGTGAGCCTATGGTGGGCTCATTTCAATGATAGAGCCAACAGCAAAACTCCAGCAGGCTCCTGGTTTTAGTCAGTGTGTTTGCTGATGATGTCTTTGTTCTATCTGGCGCTAGGGCTTTAGAGACTTCTCTGAACAGAGCCATTACTTTAGCAATCCAGTCCAGCTCTGTGGAATGAGGAAAACCTGTCTTTGGAGCACATTCTTCTAACACTTCATAGATTACTTCATTTTTTTGCTGTGCCCTGTGTACAGCCAAAGTATGTTATATTTGCTAAAGCTCCCTTGTGCTTATGCCCAGTGTATGGTAAATCTGATTGCTGCCTATGCTGTCATGTGGGAAAGGACATTCAGACGTATTTAGGAAAAGAAAATTAAGAAAATGGAGGAGAGTTAATATGAAAAAAGCTAAGCTGTACATAGATACAAAACTTAAAGCATAAATGATCAAATGAGTCTAGAAAAATGTTCCCAAGTATAAGCTGTATTAAATACCATTTTATTGCTATTAAAGACATTATTTCAAGCAGATTGACACTGCAAAGTGACAGTGATCAGGGCTCCCTCTTGCTACTGTAGATTGCTACTATATACAGCCTGTTTTTCCTGGCTGTTTTTGTACCTCAGAGCCATTCCCATCATTGGCATGATCTTAAAATCATCACTCACACCACTGTATGCTGGTGGGCCCGTTAATAATGCTGGCAGAAAGCCAACGTTTTGGTCTGCTTGTGGTCTGTCTGCCATTCACTGACAGAAATACAGGGCTGGGACTAGACCAGATGTCAGGTTCTGGTAGCCTGTTCCTTGAGAACTTTGCAGTGGTGGAAAGCACAGGCAGGCAGACACAAGTGTGAAAAGAATTACATTGTTTTTATTTAGAATCCTTTAAAGCAATATATTTTTATATTAAAAAAGGGTATTGACACAGGTTCTTGGGAAAAAAAAATACTACAGTGTTTGCTATACGTTGGAAAACCTTGCATCTCTCATCTGTGTTCTCTTTCTCTGTACAACTGAAGTGGGGTGGAAGTTCGCTATGCTGTTACGTTTGATGGAAAACCCATCAGCAATGCCACCTGGGACCTGATTAACCTTCATTCCAACAAGGTGGAGGACAACTCCTTTATGGGCATAGAGGATAATCCAACAGTTGTGTACACCATCAGTGATTTCCGAGATTATATTGCTGAAATCCTCCAGAAAAACGCCTTGCTTGAAAACACTTCCTTGTCTTTAGACCCTAACTCTCTCCAGCTTACTAATGGTAGGTATTAATTAGGATGCATCGGTGGGCCACACATCTGAAGTTTTATAAATTTATGAAATAAATCTCAGATGAGTGAATTAATCAGCTGCCCTCTGAATAATTAAAAAGACACAACAAAAACAACTGTGTTGTAGCTTGTTTTGCTCTGATCTTAACCAGGTCAAGTCATTAGCAGTAGTATCCCATTCTTAATCCATTAGATTAGCCTCTTTTTTTTCTTTGACACCAAGGTTTGTGGTATGCAATTTCAGTAATACTTCCAAAAATTAACAGGAATAGAAGGGGAATTGTGGTTCACAATGCATGTTGCACCAAGATGACCTTCAGCTTAGTAGCCCTATATTGCCCTTGAGCAGCACAAAGGAAATACCTGGTTTATTTTGAATATTCAAGGATCCTGCTAGATAGAGGTGGTGGAGGAGTGCTGTCCACCCCTCTGGTCTCAACTTTTCTCTGTACTTCCTGTCAGTGATCTGGGGGCATTTCCAGAAACAAAATCTTTCTGGCAAACTTTCTGAAAAGATTTTACTCACAAATCTGAGATGAGGGAGGGTTTTTCAGTCAGTCTTCCAAAACAACTTCCTCACACTGCTACTTACAGCCTTTAGATCCCCAGTATTTATATTTCCACAGTGAAAGAAATACTACACCCTACACCAGAAGACCCATCCTGGATTACTGAGCATCCAGTTGTGCTGGAGCGCCCGGAGTTCGATGTGAGTATGGTTCTGTGTGGTGGCCTTTGGACACATTTGAACAACTTAACTCAGCAAGGTGGAATGGCAGCCAGCACCCAGAGCTTCTCTATCCTCTTGTTCATGCAGAATAAGTAGTAATGAAGGCACACCTTACACTAGAGTAAAACCTCTGAAATCTCTCATCTGATAATTTGATACCTGTTGCACAACAGTTTTCTATGATCATCTTACATTACATGGCAGTACTGTGTTCCTGGCTGTACAGCCAGGCCTTGCTTCTTAGGCTTCCTTTGTCTGTTTTTTCATAATGTTTAGACTGTAAATTGCTCTGAAGACATCATTCTTCCCACAATACTGCCTGTCTTTGGAAAGTGAGAAATAGATGTAAGCACTAAAGCTGGCTGCTAGAAGAGAGAAAATGGCAAGTTTCATATGCTCCTTTTGTTACTGTATTGCTTTCACTGAAAGTTCTCAGTTCAGTTTTAAAATTATGTCCATCCCCTTAATGCCAGCAAAAGAAACACAGAAAAATAATAGGCAGTGGTTTCTTTTTTTTCCTCTTGAAATTGTACTTATCTCCTCTGATTACCTCTGGAACAACCCAGGACATAGACCAAAGTTCCCCATTGGACAGGAGACTTAGTATCCCTGACCATGTCTGTACAATGTAAAGAGGCTTTAAGCAGAGGTACCAAGTTAGGTGCCAGTGACACTGAGATCAAATCAATTAGTTCTGCCGACAGCTAGAATTTCTGAATGGTGGAGCATTGTCTGGGCTTAAGGATTTATCCAGTAGGTTTCTGCTCTGCACTCTGTTGTGCAACACAGATGTGCCTTCCAAGAAGAAATGAGCTCAGTTCGTGCCGCAAAATCCAGGTCCACCTATGCCTGATGGTAGGTTTTTGCTAAGTTCATTGAGATAATGTTGTGAACACAGGCACGTTTAATTTCAGGCCAACTTCTGAAATCTTTATGGAAGCAAAATTTGTAGTCACTTCACAGAACCCAAATATTGTTGTTAGACCGGTCACAGGTATAATATCCTTAATTTCATGCCAGTTTTCCCTGAGTTTTAAAAGCTAATCATTGATGTCTAAAATGCAAATTCATATGGATTTGCCATAAATGGCTTAAGCGTGTTGTGGATAAACGTGAATTTAAGTTAACTTTCAGGAAAGGGCTTTCTCTTTACTAGAGCTACCTAACTAGATTAAAATGTTGCAGATGTTTATTTTAGTAAGACAAAGAATTCTGCCATCTTTACATTCTATCTGTGGATACTCTGACAGAGGTGCAGGCAAGAAAATTTTAGAGTAGAGGTAGCTTTGCAATAATAAATTTTAAACCAGTTTTAGGGAATAGTGTGTACAAGAAAAATTTCTGGAAGTTACGTTTTTCTAATCATGGACTATGAATAATATTGTCCTCTAAGCCTTCAGTCAAAAACTCCAATTATGTAAAAGATACTGAGTATATCAAAAAACTAGCTGTGTACAATCTGCAATACACAGATAATTTGGGAAGTAACTTCAGATAAATTTAAGAAAATCATAAACATGCTTAAACAGTAAACAAGGCTGAAATGATTAGTCAGTTACTTCCACAGATGTCAAACCTTTATGGTTCAAGTAGATACTGTTAAGTAGAATTGTTACCTATGAAAAAGAATTTTGCTATTATTTTTCTTAGCTGATTTGAGAATAAGTTGGATTTGTATTATCATACGTACTCATGACATAATGTGGGACTATCATGACTTCACCATCTAATTGCTAGCAGATGGTACCAACTAATCATTAATTCTTTTCTTTGAGTTTTACAGCTCTCTCAAAAAGTGAAGAAAAAATCAAGTCTAGTTTTTGAAATCTGGGTTTTTTGTTATTTCTGTTGAGTTGCAACAGGTAGAATGCTCTGGCTTGCTGAATACAATGCCTTTCTGGCAGCAGAAAATGGAAAATCAGGGAGAGGGTTCTCTGTTTGCAGTCATCTGTCATATTTGTAAGCCTTTCAAAAGACATTAGTGAAAACCAGAACTTGCCAATATGATATTAAACTTGTTAATGTAATATATTGCACTGTAACAAGAATCTTTGAATAATGTTAGTTGTCATAGGAACATCTATCCACATTCAAATAAATGATGAAGTGCAATCCTTGGCAACTAAATGCTCACATAAAAAAAATTGCATTGAGAAGCTATTGCTGGTAGCCTTTATTCATTCTTTATGGAATTTATATGTGTGATTTGTTTCTAATCTTGCACAGTAACTTTTTTCACAGCTTTATTTATAGTGGTCAATTTTGCCAAAAAAGATAATTGCCGGAGCACATGTCTATATGGTATATATACTTTTCAACTGATTGTTACCATATAAATTAAAAAATGTGAGGAGACTGTGGTGGCATAACAACTGGCTATAAAAATGTGATCCGTACAGGTAGACAAAAAATTTAATAAAAATACCTTAACTGGCTTGTTTCCAAAGCGTTCAAATGCAGTTTGAATGAAGTTGAAAGTTTAATTCACCCACATTTCAACCAGGAGTAGAATTTCAAACTGAAAAGTATTTGGACTCTTCCTGTTATTCATGCTGGTCAAGTAAAAGAAAGAGATTAGACAGGAATGGTGAGCTACAGAAATGGTTAAAATGGTTTTGAACTGTAATACGTATTACAGAAACCTGTGTCCACTGCCCATTTAACTTTACTAGTCACCATCAGCAATTGGTTAGTCCTTAGTAAATTGCTGCTTCTTGAAATTGTTTGGCAGTTTTTCATACCCCAAGGGTTTTTTTTGTCCGTATCGAACTATTGCACAGCATTGATATGTGGGCAGGTGTCCATGTGAAGCACTAATTCCTGAGTTTTAGGCAGTCAGCTTGCTTTTGTAGCCTTGACCAAATAACTTAATCTCTTCATTGGTTTTTCCCAATATAATTACCTCATGAGACACCGTGGTAGTGGATTAATATTCAAAGATGAAATGTGCTAAGTATTCTAACTGTAAACCAAATAACGATTGGGGTATGGAGTAGTAAGTAAATGGTGTGCAAATTGGAGATTTAAAAACACGTTCTTTTTTCACGTTTCAAACAATTCGCAAATTCATTGTGCACACTCTTTGTTCATCATTACTGCTGATATATTTTTTTTCTGCACAGGCATCTCGGCTTTGAGACTAAAGTTATTCCAGGTTCTAAACGCTCTTCTTTACATTATGGTCTTTGTTTCCCTCCTGGGTTCTCATACCCACGTACTAAAAGATAGCAATAAATGACCACAGGGCATGCATAGATTCAAGTTCAGTTTCTAAACTGTTTTATGTATCATAGTAACTATAATATTATAATTACTGTATTGATTATGTAGCTGATGAATAATAGCTGTTAAGACCTCTTCATGCTTTAGGAAGGCAGGCAGTACTGTGCGCATTTATCTTTGATTTAATTAGAAACGGACAGATCCATTTTTTCAGTAAAGAAAAGGAAAGGAGATGGGGTAGGTATAGATGGTAAATCTCTTAATACCATAAGTGGAGCTGCACTCCAAACAATCTGAACAATTCTTTCCCTTTTTAGTGGACATGACTGGACATGAAATGTATGTCACAAGGATGCGCATTTTACATGTACACTGCACGTGATTAGCAAAGGGTATATATTTGCCAGTCCTCCCCGTTTGGCCCCTCCTGCTGCTGTGCATTACTTACTCACAGAGGCAGTAGTAGCAGATTTTGCTGTTGGCTGCTGTTAACACCCTCTGTGTGTTCAGCCCAACGCAGACAGCCAATGCTTCCCCTGTAATAGTGGAAATATTAATAGTGGGTTTATGTTCCAGGACAGCACCTATTTGGCTGAACGGCCTTCAGCAGATGAATCAACTGTCAGCAATACCTTGCCCTTTGATTTCGCTAAACCAGATTCCACTTCAGATAGCGAACAGTCCAATGACAATGAAATCCGGCCAAGACCAGAAAATCTGGACTCTGAGGCCAGCTTGGCACCTGAAGCTCCTCTCTCTTCAGAGGCTGACGTCACTTCTTTGCCTGATGGGCTGAATTTAGAGGATGGGAATCGGACTCCTCATTTGGTCACTGCACCAATGTTAGAGCGTGATTCTGTGGACTCTCTGGAATGGCTTTCAGCCCCCACTTCTTTAGATGGTAAGTTAATGCCATTGACTGAAGCTTAAATTTGGATGCCAGTGTTTCCTGATACTCACCAAAGGTATAGTTCACCAAAATGACTTTTCAGAAAGGTCTAAAAAATTGGATACCTTTCTCTGATAGTTTTTACCTTTCCTGTGTGCATGTATCCAAGAACAATATGCTAAGGTAAAATGTTTGTAACAGCTAATAATGCCTGTTTATCCCTTCAGGAAATGGTATGCACATGATACTTGTTTCATTGCACAGAAGTATTTTCGTGTATCTTGACTTGGCCCATAGAATATCTGAATGAAAAGTGGGAGAGGTCAACAGGGGTCCTTCTGACTTTGGCATGCAAAGGCCAGGATATATCACGGGAAACATCCTGAATACAGATCTACAGACAATAAAATGAATGTAATTTGACACTTTATCATAAACAACAGCTAATTGGAAATTTATTTTTATTTTTAGTGTTTGAAGATACTGGTCTATCTGAAGACCTTTTGCCTTCAAGTCCTCCTCACCTTGTGCCTAAAGAACTTCTATCTACAGATGATTATGCAGTTCCTCTGCTTTCTGCACCAACAGTGGCCTCTTCATCAGTCATAGAGACTGATATTAAAGAAACAGTATCTGCTGAGAAGGAAGAAATAACTCAAGGTAGTCCTGCAGGCAGTAACAATGCAGAGTCTGTGTTGCATGAGTCTGTGGAAGAAATTCATTTTCCCTTGGAAGTACACCCTATGGAAGATGAAACTGATATATATCTTGGAGATAGAGTTATATACGATGATGGGTCTGGTTCAGCTTTTGATGGTTCAGGAAAAGAAATGGAATCAAGTATTTGGCCTTGGGAAGAGGCAACACTGGAACCAGTTTTCTACCCTGGTCCTGATAGCTGGCTTGAAGATGACAATGAGTCTTTGTTAATCAGAACTGAAGATATTCCTGAAGGCGTGATCTTAGACTATATTCTTAACTCTAGGAATAAATTAGATGATCCTTCCAAAGATGAGAATGAAGGTATGGCCAATATAAAAGAAGATCTCCTCGATGAGTCTGAAATATTTGTCTTTCCAGAGACTACAAGTCAGCAGGTACCTCTGTTACAGACAGAAGAGCCATCATCTGTGGAACCATCTACACAGACAGAAACACTGGGCATGTATGATTCTTCTTTTGTTAAACCATCGTTGGTTTTGGAGCCTTCAGTGGACCATTCCTTTGTAGACATGCCAACTGGAGAGGCCCCTGTCTCACCGCACAATACAGGTCTGTCTGTGGAAGATAGTCTCCTTACATCTACAGGGACCGTCAGTATGGAGCAACCTAAAGAGTCTGGTGTAGGTCAGAACATCATTTCTGAAGCAGCTGAACATCAAAATGAAGACAGGACAACGGTAGAAGAACTATTCACAGTGGAGCAGGCAGATGTAACTGAAGCTGCTACAATAGGCCACTTGGGCACAAGCTCTTCAGAAACCATTCTGACTGCAGATCCTTCCACGGTAAACCCTGATGCTTCCATGGTAAACACTGATGCTTCCACAGAAGAGCAGCAAACCCTAGATTCATCATTGGCAGGCCAAGGCACTACTGGATCAGCAGTGAAGAAACCAGCTGATGTTTGGCCTACTGACAGAGCACTAGAAAACTCATTAGATCAGACAGTGCGATCAGCAACGCCAGCTGCCACTGAAGTTTCAACTGCAGTTCCTTCTGTAACAGATCAGACCACTGTTCTACAGGGCTTTGCTGGACAGAGTGGTACAGACCATGACACGCATGTTTCCATGAGCTCCAGCACTGCTATGAACTCTTATGTAACGATGAGTGTAACAACAAGCACTGTTGAGCTTCCATCCCATCTCCCTCCTGTGGGATCCACAGCGTCATCGTCTGTGGCTACCTCAACAAAGCTGGGAGATGAAACAACAAGAGTCCTGGATGTTTCAGTGGACCTGGATCGTGTGAGCACTGTCCGCTTTTCTCCTGAGCTGACTGAGGAGGGAAGGAGCATGACTGAAAGTCACGTGGAGCTAACAACTCATGTCCAGTCCACAGAGATGGCCAGTGTGGCTTGGGCCACACATGAAAATCGCAGTAGTACTCCTGTCCCATCACGAGCTCTAGTTGTGTTTTTCAGTCTTCGGGTTACCAACATGATGTTTTCAGAGGACCTGTTTAATAAAAACTCCCCTGAATACAAAGCTTTGGAGCAGCGATTCTTGGAACTGGTAAGAATCACTTCTATGCTAAATGTCCATTACCAGATAGACAAAAATTGTTGGTAAATAATGGTTTGTTGGCTCTCTTTTGCAGAGAGCAACTCAAGACTGGTGTTTACAGATATTATTCATGTCCCTCCATGGGAAAATTCTGTCTGGAAATGGGTGTGTGTGTGTGTGTGTGTTGCTTGTCCTTTATTCAGTCAGTAGTCTCTCTAAAGCGTAACTTTTTAGCGCTATGGGCCGGATGCTCTGCTGGCGTCAATAAATGTAGCAGTGTAGCTGAAGTCACGACGACACTCCCCTTACTTGCTTCCAGAGTGCTCTGTATTTAGTCTGTAGGGAGAGAGAAGTAAGTGAATTGAGGCTGTGATGAGGTAACTTTTCTGCCACACATTCAACCCATCCTAAGTAAGAGGTAGTTCAGGGAAGTAAGCTGTTCCTAAACTGATTGATGGCTAGCAAAGCCTCACAGGAGTTATACAGCAACAATTGTCAAATTTTAACCAGGAAATTCCCCTCTCCTGACTAAAGTGAACATTTTGTTGTGAGAGACGAAGGGAGCAAAGGAGAGAGAGGGAAGGGGGACGTGCTTGAAGGAAATGCCCTGTGAAATGGAGAATATGCCTGGTGCTTAGATTCAGGGGAGAGCACTATGTATGTCCCGAGAACTGTATTTCTGAATCATAGATTTGGGGAAACTGTCTGCAAATTGGTATACTCTTAACTGTCTGAAGTACTCGGGCTCCTCGCAGGCTGCCGGCACGGGCCTCAATTGGGTAAAGTTTTAATGCCCTTGCTGTGAGATTTGGATAAAATACTTCAGACTCCCGCTGTCTGATGCAATAACAGTGCAACTGGCTTGAGTAGAGATTCAAAGATTCAGCTTTTCTGTCATGTCCCCCATGTTGCAGCTGGTGCCCTACCTTCAGTCAAATCTGACGGGCTTCCAGAATCTGGAAATCCTGAACTTCAGAAATGGCAGCATTGTGGTGAACAGTCGAATGAAATTTGCCAAACCTGTGCCTCGGAACGTCACCAACGCTGTGTACATGATCCTGGAAGACTTCTGCAACACTGCGTATCACACCATGAACCTGGCTATCGATAAATACTCCCTGGATGTGGAATCGGGTAAGGATGGCAGGGAAATGCAGTTTAGAGCAAGGGATTTAGAGCAACTTCTGCTTTAAGAACTTACTAAGGATCCCAGCGGCTCAGAGACTGCCCACTACGTTTCACAGGCTGGGCTTTAGAAGGACAGTCTTTCACAGAGTTCAAACAAACAAATAAAAATCTGTTAGGGGACTAAACAGATGAAAATCAAAGTGGGACCCAGACTGAGCAAACTATATAGGGCCCATATAGAAGTATGGGGACAAAATTGGCTCATGTAATACTCTATATAATGCCACTGCACTTTCACTGGGGAGTGAGGGGGAAGGCTGGTCAGCAAGAACAGTGGTGCATGTGGTTAGTCCCCCAGGTGGTAGCCAGTTTAGCTGCCAGGTGGGCATCTGCACAGGTAACAGCTGCTGCCTCACTCTTGTGGTAAGGTCTTGGTTGCAGTAAAAAGTTACAGGCCCTCTTAGTTCACTCCTCTGATACAGGGAGAAAGTTTTTTCCCTGTCCAAGTTAGCCAGTAGTTTACCATATAAGCAACTCAGAAATATTTCCTGTTTTAAGGTTGGAGAAAAATAACAGTCCTGACCTGTTGGCAAATGGTAGCTGTTCTTCTGAGGTGGCTCTTACAAAGATGGTCTAATTAGCATGACAAATCTTCTGATTTTGATCATTTAACTGTATGCCAGCCCTCTGAAGCTTGATACAAATGAGATATCTCAAATGCCACAAGCTTGTGTTCCTTGCAGACAAAAAGGCAAATCCCCCCACAGTAGGTGGTGGGTGCCCGAAGTCCCCTTGCTCTTCCCTGTACGCTGCCTAGGTTTCCTGTAACAAGAAATACTGGAGATCAGCTGTGTTTTACTCATTTACAAAATATAGTTCCAGCAGACAGAGAACATCTGAGGTACTGCACGTTCCAGTAGGAAAAAACCCACTTTATACTTGCTTTTTCGATTGGCTTCTTGGGTGGTCTTAGCCATACCACTGACATGCACTGTGCAGACAGAGGAACACCTCCTAGTGCTTGTTCACCTTAGCAGAACCTTTTGTTAGTCAGAAAAGACATGTGCTAGATTTTTGTGGATTCTTTTAACTAAGAGACCATTAGAGACAACGGCAGCAGACAGCCAGCGCTTTGGTGCAGTTAAGATTCTCCTCTATCATTAATATTTTCTGCTGTGTCTTCTCAGGTGAGCAAGCAGATCCCTGCAAGTTCCAGGCCTGCAATGAGTTCTCTGAATGCTTAGTAAATCGCTGGAGTGGGGAAGCTGAGTGCGTCTGCAATCCTGGCTACCTAAGCATCGACGGGCTGCCATGCAATAGCGTTTGTAATCTGCAGCCAAACTTTTGCCTGAATGACGGGAAGTGCGACATAAGCCCTGGGCAAGGGGCCATCTGTAGGTAGGTCATCCTGCTGTTTGAAGTATGTGCTTCCTGTATGAAAAACCCTTGTCGTCTCCTCTGTTGTAGCATTCTACAAGATTTGTGCAAAACTCCGTAAGATAATGTGTAACAAGTGAGATGATAATGATTATCATTCATGTTATGCTGCTGAGTGGAGGTCCCAATATTAACGTTTGTTTTCCTATGTGTATATCGGAAATGAGGCAGCAACAAATTTCTTTAATAGAACAGAAACATCAGGAAATAAAACTAACTAGGAAAAATGGTAGTAATGGAACATACTCAGTTATTCAAATCACCTTCATTGACCTTTGGGGACAGAGTTTATCTCCAGAGGTTTTCTCAAGCAGCGAAGTGTTAGATAATGTCATAAAGCATATGAGAGTTAATTCCATCACAAAAATGAAAGGCATATTCATACAGCATAAATATATTAAAAATAGTGCTCTTGGTTAAGAAAAAGTCAGAAAAGTAAATCATTGGCGATTTGGGAAAAATCATGTGTGGTTCATAAAAAGATCAAGGCACAGGCCCCCTGGTTCAAATTTTTGCTTTTAAAAAGATACAGATGCATTTTCCACAGGTAGTGGAAAAGACTTAGTACAAGATATAGACAAATCGATACTCACTGTGACATTGCACTTAATTTTTTCCTTTTCAAGCAATGTAACAGTATTTTTAAAAACAAAATATACCTATCAATAAAAGGTAGGAGACTTATTGCAAAAAAGAATACGAATACTAGTAGTTATTATTTTTGTTACTTAGGTGATTTTTTTTTTTTTAAAAAGCTTACCTAGAACATCTCTAAAGTCCTAGCAGTTAATCCTAGAGTCCTAGCAGTTAACAGGAAAGATAAAAATGTTTTTAAAGCTACAAAAATGGATACTATCTCAGATGTAGTATAAATTTTATCATGTTTGCATAATAGTGTTAATTAGAAGCAGGCAAGTATCTGAACTCAAGCATGCTCCGGCCAGTATTTATTAACAACTTTCTGAAAAATTCAGTATTGCTTACTACTTTCAGAAACTATTTCAGATATTTATGTTAGAAGACTTAATTTACCGATGTTGCTTATTAATAAGGTTCATTGCTTTGAGTGGTCACAATACCTTACAATTCCTTGAATTTTTATAGCAAGAACTCCCAAACACACATAATGCAAATATGTTATTTTTACCGGTATATTTAAAGTCAGTATTAACATTAAAGTTCTCATGTTCAAAACTGCAGCAAGGAAGAAATACTGAATGCTGTTTTGAGCAGCCATTCCAAAGATACAATATTGGACACAATCTTCTTTCTAGTCATTTATTTCATATATTTATTTAACTAACCATTGTGGAGTTCACTACAATATAAACATTCTGCTTGTTTATACACCTTCACTTGTATTTACATTACAATATGATTAAGAGAACTGCTTTCTGCCTTTACAGTGTTTGATATGTCACGTGCAAGGTTCAAGCAAGGCATTAACTTTTTACTTAGTCTAAACCCCTTCCAGTTTTAACACATCACAGGGTACTCTAAATTGCAAAAACCACAGGCTTTTTCCATCACAAATGCATTATCCTTTTATTATTTTACCTGTCATCACTCAATTCAGTAATTGGGATTGTTCAGCCTGGAGAAGAGAAGGCTCCGGGGAGACCTTACTCCAGCCTTTCAATACTTAAAGGGGGCTTATAAGAAAGATGGGGACAGACTTTTTAGTAGGGCTGGTTGTGATAGGACAAGGAGTAATGGTTTTAAGCTGCCGGAGGGTAGATTCAGACTAGATATAAGGAAGAAGTTTTTTACGACGAGGGTGGTGAGGCACTGGAACAGGTTGCCCAGAGAGGTTGTGGATGCCCCATTCCTGGAAGTGTTCAAGGCCAGGTTGGACGGGGCTCTGAGCAACCTGCTCTAGTTGAAGATGTCCCTGCTCATTGGAGAGGGGTTGGACTAGATGACCTTTAAAGGTCCCTTCCAACCCAAACGATTCTATACGAAAAAGGCTGTTCACAATAATAATAAAAGAAAGTTGGTGCTTGAACATGCAAAGGTTCATAACAGGAAGTTAAATACATTTACATTAACCAAAGCTTTTGCTGGTGTTTAATTTCCCCATGTTTCTTTGTTGCAGGTGTCGTGTGGGAGAGAACTGGTGGTACAGAGGGGAGCACTGTGAAGAATACGTATCTGAGCCACTGGTTGTGGGTATTGCAATTGCTTCTGTGGCAGGATTCCTGCTTGTGGCGTCTGCTGTCGTCTTCTTCTTGGCCAGGACCCTTCGAGACCAGTACACAAAGAGCGACACCGAGGACTCACAAGGGTAAGTGACACCATCTAATATTTTAAAACATGTCTGCTACAATAAGGATAATTCTGTCGTAAGTCTCATATCACACAGTTGACAAGCAACAGGATGTACAGGCGCCTCCAAATGCCAGGCTTCCTAAATCTATCTGCTGCCCTTCCAGGCTGCAGAGAGGCTCACAGTTTGTTTATTGCTCCCCCAGGCAGGGTGACAGCCTCTCGTCCATTGAGAACGCAGTTAAATACAACCCCATGTATGAAAGTGATACGACTGGCTACAGCCATTATTACCGGAGATACCCTCAGCTAACATCCTACAGTTCTACCAGTGCAGAGACATCCACAGACTACAGCAGTGAAGAGATCAGGCACATTTATGAAAACAGTGAGCTTACTAAGGAGGTAAATGACCTTGTTTTCATAGTGGCATGGAAAAGATCATGTGAACAATAAACTTATTCCACACTTGTAACCTGAGAGGTGGGCCCAATCTTTCCCCAGTGTCTATGCTCTAGATAAACAAGTTGCAACTATGGCTGCTGCAACTATTTAAGAGAAGAGAGAAAGGATTTCCTTCCCTGCTTGCTATTAGGTATAGAGAAAGGAATGGTTGTGTTCTGACCTGTAATGAATTTCACGTGATAAAGGAGCTGACTGCTTAAGTAACTTCACGGGAGCTGGGGAGGTTTGCTGTATTGCTTGACACAGCCTTTAGCTTTTAATGCCAACTACCTTATGTAAGAGTAGTTATAGAGTGAAAACCTGGCACATCCAGGCCTTTTTAGTGTCTCTCTTTTTTTCTGTAAAGTTGAGGTCTTTCTATAACCTGCAAGTTAGATCACATCCTTCTCCTTTCTTCCTGTATACACAGTATCCAGGGTTTACTCTAGAAGGCTAAAGAGAAGGGGTTTACATCCAGGACCTAACCACAGATCCTTAAGCAACTGAGAGGTGTGAATCCAGCCTGCAGCTGGGCTTGTAGGCAAAGTATCTATAAGAGATAAATGGTTTTGATAAAGCCTGTTGAAATGCCACACTGTCCAAACCCTGGGTTTGATTTAAAAGTAAAGTATTACTGGATTCCAATGAAGTGCTTCACTTAAAAAAAAAAAAAAAGGCATAAAGAAGAATTTTAGTATTGGAGTGCCCAACTTCAAGCTCTACTCCTTGAAATAGCAAAGCATAGGAGTTTTATGTTCAATAAAACAGAAGTCAGTTATTTCAGTAGTATTCTAATTTCTATTATGTACTTAGAATTGTGTTTCTTGTATTCTAGGAAATTCAGGACAGAATTCGAATTATAGAGCTCTACGCTAAAGACCGTCAGTTTGCAGAGTTTGTTAGGCAGCATCAAATGTGAGTGAAATGTCTTGTCTGGATAACTAACTCCTTTAATGTTTTCTCACGTGGCTTTTACTACATTACTGTATTTTTCATATAAAGGGTCTAGAAATGCTGGGACAGTAGAGGTTAAGACTTCAACATTATTTCTGAAGACGTTCAACCCTTTTAAAGTACTTAAAATAATCAGTGTCAAAAGTAGATAGCCCCAGAAGGTATGTTAAAAGCAGTGAAGAGGAATCCCAAAGTTAACGGGTGTCAGAGAAGCACTGACATCAATTTAGGTCCTTGAAAGCACAGATAGAACCTTCTTAACTCTTCCAGTGTAGTTAGTATCGCCTAGTGTTCTATTTAAAATAGAAATTTAAAAAGCATGTTAGTTTATCTTGAGTTCTCAAGACTTGGCAGCTAACCAGAACCCAACAGATCACTAGTACAATCCTCTCTGGTATGGGGCACCTACCATAATAGAAAGCTTACAATTCTAAACAATTAACCAAGCTGAGCTGCGTGCTTTGATGAAAGCTAACTGTGAAAAAGGCCATCAAGGAATTAATTATTAACATACACACTCTTATGAACTGTACTCTCATGGTAGCAAGCAGCAAATTACAGCTAGCTGGGTTAGTTTGAAAGATACTGTAGTACAATTCCTTGGGATCCTATTAAAAATAGCTACAGTAGCAAAAATCTTGTGTTCCAAGATCATCAACTATACTTTTTTTTTTAATTGAAAATAACAGCAGTTCACATTTTTCCATGTCAGTTGTTCATTTTTTCATCTTGAAAAGGATCAGCGTCTAAATTTTCCACAGCTGGAAAGTAGTAAGGACTGCCTCATATAAGCCTTGAATCCAATGTTTGAAAGAGACTAACTTAATCATTGCTTCTCTGTTTTTCATTTCAGGAAGCTGCTTTAAGAAAAAAAGAAATCAGGAGAATGCATGTGGGAGAGAAAGACTACCTTGTTGCCATAGCAATGGGCTCAGATGTAACTGCAAAGTTACTCATAGTCTTAACGTTGCATGGATGGATACAGATGTTTTCTAAATGAATGGCTAAAATGTACAGATGTCTGTTTATCTCAATTACTTCTGGCTTTTCTGTGTAAAGTGACATTTTTAAGAGGTGAGATCAGAAGTGGCAGAGGTTATGAAAGTTCATTTTTCTTTAACTCTGAAACAGACAGTGAAAGTTGGTATACCAACACAAAAAAATCTCCTCAGGTAAGAGAAGATAAATGCACAACCAAAATAAAATACACATTTAAAGTCCCTGTCTGGCATTTATCCCCTCACTGGAGGCTACTGTAGCGATTTCACAGGTATAAAGCACTAGTGGAAAGAAATCTTGGTTTGCATGCGAATGATTTGTAGGGGAGAACTGTTGTGCTAGAATTACGTTAGCATTATTTTAAAGCATTCCCATTATAAACACAAACATAACCTCACTGGAAAAATTGTTCTTTTGTACAGATGCCTGATGTATATTTTGTCACCTGGCATTAGCAAAACAGAACATAGCACTGAGCCTGCAGGGCTCCTGAAGGCTCTTCCCAACAATAAGCATCACCACTGCCTGTCAGTGACCCCACGGGGCGCCTCGGCAAGGCGGGGCAGTACTTCTGCAGTACAGTACAGTGTTTTTAAAGCCAGGATGGTTGGTTCTCCAGCTGTCCCTGACAGGCACACAAGCTGGGGCACAGAAGGGCTTCTATCATACAAATGTTCTGTGAAGCTTAAGTGACTATCATTGACTTTTTTTGTATGTAGGCTATTTGTTTGATATTTTATACGTTAATACACGTTATTTATTTGTTGTGTATTTCCCTACCAGCTTATTTTCATAATGGATTTAATTCTTGAAATAGGAAGATGAGTAGTTTAATGATGAAATACTACAGTGGCATTTGTGCCCATCCTTTTTAAAAATATATTTAGTGTTTACTCAATGTTGAATTCAGCCAACTAATATTTGAATTTTCTTTACTGAACTGGGCAATAGCCTGCCATGAGCTCTGTTTCAAAATCAGGCTGTGGTACTTAAGTGCATACATATTTGGTAGATGGCAGCACTTTCCTATGGGGAAGGGAAAAAATGAGATTATTCTTGGCTTAGTGGAAGTCAGTGTAGAATTCCTAAAACAGAAGAAGTCAGCCTGAAGCATTTTAAAATAGCTGAATTGAGGTGAGGACCTCCCAGGTACAGAAACGGAGTTTTATCTTCAAGTTATGAAGAGAGTTCTGACTACATGTTAAGGTGTGTTGGGGCTCTGTTCAGTCACCCAGTGTCTCTTGTTGAAGGCATTAACATGGCTGTCAGGGTTAAGGCACTAATAGTCTCACATTAGCTTCTGCTAGCAAACAAGGCCAAGTTATTTGTTATTTCTACAAGGTCTGTAGTTCTCGGCCCACATGTGCCAACAGCCACCTGATACTTTTTAGAGTTAAGCAGTAGTGAGAATTAATTACTTGTCTATAGGCAGCTTAGCTAAACCAGTGAATATTTCAATACAATTCTTCTCTGTGTTCTGGAGAACCTCACTGGATCACTTGCGTGGTATCTTCTTGCCTTGAGTGGCAGGGAATGGGTATCAGAGCCACACATCTGTCAAAGAAATGCTTACGTAAACCACTGTAAGCCCAACTAACACAAGACAGCCAAAGAAATGCTTACATAAACCACTGTAAGCCCACATAACGCAAGACAGCAGAAAGTAATATGGTGCTGCTGAACAGTGTTGTGACCAGATGTTATGAGCCAGAGACCCCATCGTGCTGAGTGGGCTCTCAGAGCAGCTGGTCCAGAGTTTCTGAGGCAGAGCCCGCTCCCTCCTGCCCCTGCAGCAGGCACGGCTGAGCCATCCTGTTACACCAGGGCCTTGTGATCATGGTAACTGTACAATGTAGAGAAGTACTGGGCTCGGTAGGCCTCAGCTTGTGACTCGTTTCTGCGCAGCTGGGCTGCCAGCCCTGGGAGATAGCTTCAGTGCTGCTCCTGCTAAGCGCAGCAGTGGATGGCAGCTGGGATCAGGCGCATTTTAAAGGTATTCTAGTATTTGCTGTGCACAAGCTGAGGAGAGTCTTGGTTACACTGAGTATGAGGTATTTCAGTGTATATACAGTGAATCTTTTCTTTGTGTGTGTGTATGCATATGAACATAATGGTATCTTATTTTCACTACAATAAAAAAATATTTCCAAAATATTTTTTCTATAAAATTAATGTAGAGACTATGAGATTGATACAAAGAGAGAAGGTATCTTAGCCATGATGATTTGTGCATGTAGGATCAGAAAGCTGGGTTTTTTTAAACAAAGTTGGTTAAGCTGTTAAAATCCTTTGCTAACAAAAGTGCCAGATGTAGTTCATTATCACTTGCAAGGCTATATTCTGAAAATTCACGCTGGAAAGCACATAATTGAGTGCTTTGCTTACAATTAAGCTCTTTGCCCATTTTGAAGATGTTTCAGCTCTAATCAAAGAGCCGAAACATGTTGTTTCTTAGGTGATCTTGAGGTCTTAAAAACAAACAACTTCCCTTCAAACCTCTTCATCTAAACTGTTTGATGATGCATCTTACAACACGCCAAGGAGGACTTAATGAACTTACTTTCTTTGATACTTTTCCAATCCAAGGCAAGGAACTCTAAAAATTCTTATAAACCACCCCACTCCCCCACCCCCCCCAACCCAGCTCTGTACACAACTCTAGCAGTACTTGTTATGTGTTCACCTGCAGT
The DNA here is from genome assembly GCF_018139145.2 of Gymnogyps californianus. NCBI lineage: Eukaryota > Metazoa > Chordata > Aves > Accipitriformes > Cathartidae > Gymnogyps > Gymnogyps californianus. The sequence continues at coordinate 124,298,023 of NC_059471.1, forward strand.
TTTTCACTTGCTAAAAGAAAAAGTGCAGGTTGGGATGACTTGGCTTAATTCAAGAACATGGACAAAAGCAGTTATTGTTTACTGAACACTGACAGGTCTATCGGCTTCTGTGGCCTACCTCAAGGCTTGAAACACAGATGAAAACGAGGTCCTGCATGACACTACCAGCTGCCCCTTTAACAGAGGATCTCAAGCATACAGCAACCCATGTTGGACCACAGTGCCATGTACTGCAAAAACCACTGGGCGTAAGTTCTGCCTATACTATTTCTGGGGTCTCTCAAGGCCTTCCCATTTACACCTCAAGGCACCAGTCCACAGTGGTAGAATTCTACCATGGCTGGAAATTCAAACAGAGAACCAGCATTCAGAGCTGCAAGACTGACAGCATTTCAGGAACTGTGTGCTTGCCTTTTATTTGGTAGCTTTTTAGCAAAGGACAGAGCCTTGCCCAGCAAAAAGATACTCAGTTACTCCATATCTTTTGGCTATTCTGTTAGGGTCCGGTCTGTGGCTTCATGTACCGCTGGGTAACAATTTGGTCCAAGAAAACAGATTTCTTCAGGTCCTCAGAGAAAGCTGAAACTACAATTTTCTCCTATCTCCTCCAAAACAAGGAAGCATGGATGAAGTTTAAATTTTTAAGAACTTACAGCTTAATTGCTAAAATGCAAAAAGCCTTTAACAATCAAGACTTTCACTCACATTCCTCATCAGACCTGCTGGAATTGGTCCTTGTTGTGAAACGCTGCAAAAGGAGCATGAGAGGACTCTGAGCACTCTTCCACATGGAGTCTGTGGACAACAGGCATGCTAAGGTGCTAGAGCTCCAGTGCAGGGACAGTCATCTCATCCTGTTAAAGCACAAGGCAAAAATATTTGCCAATACCAATGTATCTGTCTGTCTGTAAGCACTGCAGGACAGACACAGACTGACTTTGTACAGCACAGGAAATGTGACGGGGCATTGTTACTATTTAAATATTAGTAGAAAGCACACAGGAATTCCATGGCACTTTGTTTACTTGAAGCGTACTACAACACCAGCAGCATTTCTGTCTTAACCTTTCCACTACTTGATCCAGTTTGGGAACAGAGGCTTTATGTTCTACATAACATCCATCCATTTGCTTTGGTTTCTCAACTGAAAAAAAAAAAATCCAAAGCTATTTCTGGGCCTGGAAAGGAAATTTTTTCACTTGTCATTCCAAGTGGGAAAGCTTTGTTTTTGCCACATTTGACACTAGTTGGCTCTCCTACTCCAGATTATTAATGACCCCCAGGAATCTTAGTTGAGTTCCTGTCCTCCTGGACTCTTGCCCATGCAGCTTCTCACCCTCCTTGCTGGGTCACCCACTGCACTTAGCAGTGGGAAACACACTCACGGCAGGCAGCTCTGCTTGGAGGATGACAGCAGGTTGCAGGACTAAAATGACAGCTTGCCTGAGGTGCTACAGCTGTTCAGAAGGAGCCAGCTGAACACCACCTCAAAACCTGTGCTTTTAGTTTTCCTGTGTTTCCAATTCAACACAAAACCAGATTTCGACTCCTATTTGTTTCAGGATGAAAAATACCCTCAGTACTGGAATTTTGTGGGACACATGCCAATTTATTATTTTTTTAAAATGGATTCTACCGTCAGCACATCTAAGGACTATGTTTCTGTATTAAATATATAAGTTGGAGTAAACTACACGTAAAGCCTGACCTTTTGTAAGGGGACCTCCCCTCACCAGGTCTCATTTATACAACCAAAACAACAAAAAATACTATCTCTCTTGAATCATTGGAGGTTGAAATGTTATTCAAAAGTCTCTTATTAAACACAAATCAGAGTTACTGTTAACTGGAGTTGCGATTTCATCTCCACAGCTGATTACCAGATGGGGAAACTATGCCTTTCTGGAAAGGCTGACGTAGCTTGAACAGAAATGAAAGCAGGAACAATAATGGATACAGCCATACATCAAAACTTTATGCAGTAACGCGGGCATGTGGCTGGATAAAAGAGGGCAAGGGAAGAGGCAGACTCTCAGTGGTGAGCACACAAGCAATCCCAAGAGTGAAAGACCTCCATCTACTCACGGGAGACAGCTTACAGGGAAATTCACTCAGCTCCACCTAAAGAGGATTACACAGTGATTACATGATCTCTCGTCCCAGAAAGGGAGGGGGATGCAAAGCACTTCTAGCAGCAGCGCAGGGCTCGAGTGTCCTAGCATGACCTACAGGTAACTGCTGGCTGCAGTTCACTGTTCACAGTTCCAGTCATCTGCTCAGTAAGGGAGCGGCTGTTGTTCCCATCCCTATTTTCAGATGGGAAGATCAGAGGGTTTTGATCTACAAAAATGCTTTATACAGTTCTCCAGTAAACCAGAGACCACTGCACAGCTGGGTTTTTTTTGTCTTTTTGTTTTGTTATTTCTTATTTAAAGTTTTGATTAAAAAAACCAAACCAACCACCACAACAAAATAATCAAAAAAACCCCTTCCCACACATTTTTTTAGGGTTTGCTTTCTACCTGCTCCCCTTAGGCATGGATAGAAACCCACAGCCATGGTGGGAAGGCAGTGTGGTTCTACAGAGCTCCTCCATAAGGAGTTTCTCACTTTGGCTTTCTCCCCACCACACAAGCATTGATAACGTCAGCTCATGTACCTGCTTTAAAAACATCAAAATAACCAACCAACCCCACACTGAAATATCCTCCCAAGGCTTGCAGTGAACACGACTGGGAGCCTCATGCATGCAGAGATTGACCTTTCAAGAGAGTCAAATCTTTTGCATTATGCATATAGCTCCTGATGGGACATGGCACATCTAATGCAACACTGAATACACCAGGCTAACAGAAAGCAGAATCAGTGGGTAGGTGACTTAAGAGTAAGGCTGATGGTAAGTGTTCTGGGGCCATCTCTCAGCACACCACATGACTCCACTGACATTTTCAAAGGGCAAACCATATAAGAGCTTTGCACTTACCTGCCAAGAAAAAAGGAAACGGAAGCTGCTGGTAAGGCATTCAAAGCGGAGAATCAGTCCATGGTTTGCAGGCAGCACAAACCAGGGATCATTTAGCCTGGAAAGAAGGAAGAAAGTCACATTAGGAGCAACAAAGTAAAGGAACAGGTTATTATTTTTAGGGTTTTTTCTATATGAGGAAGAGGAGAAACATCCCATAATCACTATGGTTTGATATATGTTCAAATCAATAAGCTGCTCCTGGCTACGTATCCTTAATATTGCTTTGCGGAGGGGAGGGCAGAACTCTGACCATTTTGCCCAGTCAGGCCCTCTGCAACCTGCTGCTGCCACATCCAGAGATAAGCAGGGAGGAAGAATTAAGCACAGCATATGTATCTGGCAAAGGAGGTTAACTGGAAAATTTTACTTCTGAAATATTAGTGAGGGATGTGCGTGACCGAGTATAGCTGAGGTTCTGCAGCTTCACTGCTCAGCACCTATTCTGGAACTGTCTTGTATCAAGTACCCTCAGCTGTTTGTGAACAAACTTGTAAACCATCAACCGTTCCTCTCCAGATGGACCATTGCAGTGTCCCACGTCATGATATAAAAACCTCATTAGCTGTGCTGACCAGTATGTTCCATAAACATATAACAAAACTTCCCACTGTTTAATTATTTGTGTGCAAAAAGCAGATGATTTTATAACATGAAAAACTTGAGCTGGCAGATCATGGGGAAAAAAACACAAGAAAATCCAGCAAAAACAGGAGAGCTATTCAGCCCTGTAATACAGAAAACCAAAGAAAGATGTGAATTCTTCAACTCTTGTGTGAATCTCTCATGAACATTTTTCAAACCGGCTCTAGTTAACTAAGCCTCTTGATGTATGATGTCAAAATGGTTGTGCACAGTCCCTGTTCTGCTCTGGGAAATGGGAAACCTCAAATCTAGCAAAGATCAGTCAGCAAACGGAGGATGCGCTCAGGGACGAAATTTGAAAACCGAAAGTATTTATCAGTTTTAAACGTCAGACCATGCAAAAACCCACATGCAATTCATTCTGAAAAACAGACCTGGTGCAGCAAAATACAATTACTTACTCTTCGATGGGACTTTCTAAGATCATCAGCTGTCTCACACAGCTAGAGTTACTTGATCATTTCAGGACTTCGCCGATCTACACCGTGCTTACCTCAAAACCCTGCCACTTCAAGCTTTCTTCCCTCTAGTTAGTGGAAACAGTATCAAAGGACTTCAGCTTGGAAGGGCCTAATTAGAACTTGGTTCAAATTAAAGAAGCGTTCAACCCAGCCCACTAGCAACAGCAATACTAACTACTCTACATCTGTGTCAACTGGATCCCACTTCAGGATTCTTTTGGGGGTGGGAAGAAGGGGCAAAAGAAGGGGAGAAAAATGGACAAAAGACAAAGCTTGGCTACAGTCTGAGTCAGCAACAACAAGTCAGAAACAAAAGTCTAAGTGAAACTGTAGCAACGGAAAGCAAGCAGTCCTGTCCACCTCTGGTTTTAAAGGCTCTTACTAAGGGCAGGACAAAGGACAGATGTCTTTTCACAACAGGAGTGAAAGAAGCAGAATTCCTTCAGCTTTGGAGGAAGCCTGGAGGGACATTTCCACTGCGGGACATGAGACACTCTAGGAAATACTCATTTCAAGTTTGTGTCTGTTTGGTATGTGCACAGAAACATCTGCTCTCTTTTTCCACACACACAGCATGGTAAAACTGGAGTTAAAAATCTAACCTCTGAAATGAACTATGAAATGAGCTAGAGCCAAGGCAAAGAATACCTTCAAACTGGGGGAGAAAGGGCTGAGGGGAAGAGCACTTGAGCTTCTTACTAGTGCCAAAACTCACAATTTGAAATCTCTCTACCTTTCCACATTTTTTCCATGAACATATAAAGAAAAAGCAAACACTGTTTCAGTTTTTTTCAAAACCTAGGCTGTCCTTTCCTTAACTTCCCAAATGAACTTTTCTATTTCTATTATCCCTTGTCCATAATTACTGCATACTCAGACACCTACCCCCAAACTCCAATCCTGCATGCCACTATGGCAAACCTTTTATCCGTAGCAGCTTCCAGATACCACTCCGACTCTAAACTTCCTTTATTCAGCATCTGAGAACAGAATGTCCTCCTATCAATCCAGTCATGTCTTCATTTTCAATCTTTCTGTAATAAAATATTGCAAGAGCTTTTTCCAAAGCAGGTGTAGTGGTTTTTGTTTTGTTTTTAAAATCAAAATGCAGCAGAGGATCTCACTAAGATACAGTATTGTCTTATTGATAACTATTTATGATGCCAGATATATAAAGCCGTTCTCATATTCATTCCAATTCAAGGGCATGGCTGACAGTCTGCACCTCTATACCTGTTGATGTGGGGCAGAGATACTACGCTTTCTCCACTTTTTATGGTACCAAAAGGTGACCAAATAGCTATGTCTGGAGTCTCATTCTCCATCTCAAGAAGCAAGAAGAGATGTATCAGCCTACTCTAGTTACAAGGTTTTTGGTTGACTTCAACTGACTAAATCTCATTTGCAGCTGCCTTCAAAATACCATATGGACATATGTGGTTCTCCTGAGCATCAGCAAGAAAGCCAAAAGCAATCACAACCTGCCAAGCAACTGTCAGCTCAGTAAAGTTGCCATATAATATGTGGACCACAAACAGTCAACATCATACTAAAAGGGAAGATGATTAGCTTAGCTTGGATTCAGGCCAATGGTCGACAGATAAAGATCCGGTGCAAGGTAGCACAGACTGAAGATCAGTGTAGGTTAATTTGCCTTCTTGGGTAAGCTATTCTACATGGACTATGAGGCCACTCGGGCTGCTTCCAGCACTGAGGTAGCCTGTGCATGGCAAAGCTGGCTCCAGGCCTGTAGCAGGGGAGCACACAGGACAAGGCAAGTGATGGCTTGATCACTGCCTTGATCAGCAACAGAGCTCTGGAAAACCAGGCTGGTGGCAGCAGCTGCTGGAGTGGCTGGCAATTGCTGGCCTGGAAAGGATCATCCCACAGGGGCAGCCAGCATCCCCCTCTTCATTGCACCTGCATTGACAGCGGGTGTCCTCTCAGCAAGACCCCTATCCATGCCTTCCTGTGAGTAGGGAGGCCAAGCCCGCTCCCCCAGTGACTACAGGACAGTTCAGTTTGGCTGAGAAGTGGTGCGCTAGCTTTGGTGGGTGCTACATATTTGTGGGTACTCACTCCTGGCATACTCACAGCACTGTGCTGGTTCTCCAAACAGGGCAGGCTGGAAGGGTGCTGGACACTGCTCACTGCCAAGGATGGTAACACTGAAACAGCAGCTGCAAAACTGACATTTTCCAGTGTCTCCTGAGCAGACAGACCCACAAAGACAAAAGTGTTCTCTGGTTTCAGGGTCTGAGGACAGCTCTCCTCATAGCTTACTATAGAAACTGGTTCCATGGCTGCTCTGCAGAAGACGTTAACTACTGGTACAGTCTTTGCTTCTTAAAGGAAGACTGAATAAATGCAGTCCTATTCAAAGTGTCAGCATAAGCTTTAACATTTTTCTTGCTTTGAAATTATTTCTTTAAACCATGCTGGAATGCTTAAGCCTATCACTTTTAATAAGCAACTTGTCAACTCAGGTATTGACACATTTCTGAAAAATCTGCTGCAAGGTGTTTCTGAAGATTAAAAGCTTCTGGTTCTGTTCCTTTTACTGACATGCTTTCATAACCTAAAACATTCCTCAGAAGGCAGAGCTGTTCAGCCAAACAGCCTTAATTCAAGCACTAGTGTTTTGCACCTACCATTGCAAACACTATCACTGTACTGAAGCAGAAGCTGTTTCAGTGGTGATGTGGTCATGTTAAACATATTTCCTCATTACGATCAAATTAAACATGCTTCAGTCCCACTCTAGAGGCAGTGTGTTGCAATCAGGGTGCTTTCTGCGGAAAGCTGGCTGAACATCCCCCTCTGGACACTTACTAGCCTGAAGAACATCCAGCCATTGAATCACTAAGCATGTCCTACGGCTCCAGAGTTGATCACGGACCAGTTTTGAAATCTTGTGGTCTAGTTAAACTCCTTCAACACTGATCTTTTCCTTAGCACCTCCGTCCAAAACTGCCACCCACCCATACAGTCACCAAGGTCCAATCTTTAATATCCTCCCTGTATCTTAAATAAGCCCTGCTCCCAGAACCTCAGAACAGTCTCATCCCAGTCTGGTAGATTCTTGCCAGCAATGACAATAAGCACTGGCCATCGTTCAGAATAAAACATTTTTTGTAGTAATAATCAGATATTATCCACCAGAATGCATATCACTTCCCAAGTTATCACACTTAATTGCAGTTTGTCTCTCTACTGAGGCTGCCAGTGACAGTCCATATCCACTGGAGACTGTAATGAGATGATCAACTCATTTCACGTAAGCACCCAACTTGCTATCCAAGGACAATTAATTTTCTAGTTGGCACTGAATCTCAGGAACACTCACATAAAAAGAGCACAGACCCAAATACTCTAAGTTACACTTCATCTGAACATTGTCCACATAAATAAGCACGGACATTAATGAAAGAGAGATGTCAACACTAAAAGGTGTTGAAAATTATTTTAGGAATAACAAATGCTTCGGGGATTAACAGTACCATATGGTACCTTTCACCTCCAACTTACGGGTACAAATCCAGCTAGAGCAGCATGGATAAAAACCTTTACCATCTGGTGACTTATTACTTTATGGAAAACAAACAAGTGTTTGTATCTCACACACACACACACAAAATCCAGCACCATAACTGGAAGTCTTGTTGGCTTTCTCAGTAGAGAGATCAAAGAGGGCCAGAATACTCTTCTCTTCCCCCAGTACAACTAGTCTATTTACGTGAGGAGTGAAGACAGCTGCATGCCAAATACTACTACCACTCACTATCAGAAATTAAAATATGATCTACCATGTTTCCAGCAACAGTCTTTTTCAGGGAACAGGAGGATTTATGGCTTTCGAACTGAAATCTCATCTGCTGCTTTCCTCTCCACACACGCCCTGAAGCAGCAGGTGTAACAATATTCTCCTTCCCTACAAGCTTTATCTTGCTTGTATTCTTAGACCATCACTGCTATGACAGCACTACTATGAAATATTTCACATTTAGCAGACCTCATATCAGCCTTAACAAGGAAGCCTGAAGTAATCAGCCTCCATACCTCAGCGAGTTCATTTGAACATTATCCTTTTTTATTCAAGAGTACTGCCCAAGTTTGAGTTACCCGGTTTGTTTATAAATTTGCTCTCCCGTGCTCCAATTTCTCCCTATGAGTTAGAAAGGAGATTTTAAAAAAATTGTTATTATTGTATGAAACATGCAAGCAGTTACTATTAGCTTTAAACTTAATAGCAACAGGTACATAAATATCCTCTGAGTTTCCTCTTCTCAATTTATGTGGAAATCACTTTTTGTATAGCAGAACTTACTGGCTGTTTGATACATCTTATCTTTGTTAGGGCCATATGGGAGCTTCTCTGAATAACTCGAGACTGGAATAGTCAGAAGATAATTTGTTTGCCTTCTTTAAAGCTCTATTTTTATCCTGGAGCAAGTAGTGGTTTTTTGGCTAAGGCTGAATGCAGCTACTTTCACGTCACATAATGACCAGGAACACAAATCACATCAGAGAAATCTCTTAAGTTTCCTTGGTAAATCTGCACCTGTTGTTTTGTAGCCTCTTAATTGAAAAAACCAGTAAGTATTCTTATTTCATTACCCCACATACACTTTGAACACTACAGATCAAAGGCATGGTAATGCAGACCAGAGACTTTCTATTATTCCTCCTTTGACTGTTTTATCAGTATGATTAACATACACGTCAAGTAAGAAAAAGCTAAGAGAGATTTGTTAAACCAAAGATCTGCCAGAAACATCATCCTACAAATCATATTTTGTCTCTTCGTACACCAGTCACGCTAGCTCCCTGGTCTGACCACCTGTGTCTGGATGCACTGTCTGGCAGGGCTCCCCAGGGAAAATTTTCATGCATCTGCTAGACTTTTCCAGGTATCTTTGAGCTTTTATCCTTACTCCGCCAAATACACACATACTAAAATACAGCATCAGTGACTACTAAGTCACTAAATATTCAGGGCCAAAAGTGGCCCTGTACAACAGAGAACAGTTTGCATCACTTCAAAATGAGCAAGCTCCAGGCCCTAGCTTAAACACAGTGTGCAGCTAGGTCTCTGTAACAACTTCTCCATTCACTTCCAGTTCTTGTATGCTATTGATTATACACCTGCTGAACCACAGTGGAAGTCCTGGATGAATTAATGTGCAAGGTTTCAAGGGGTGCTCTCCCTGAAACTAAGTGCAATGCATAAACAGTTATTCAAGAATTTCAAAAGGACCAGAAAGCACATGGGCCCAGATGCTGTCATGTCAGCCACTGCCTGTTAGAAAGGCTTAACCCATTTTAGGATTTGCTTGGCACTTAACCATTTAAGATTTTAATCCACAGCCTTTGTCCTTCAGATTCTTCTACGTATTTGTGGCACAGACAGAAGGCAAGACTGCTTAATTTGAGCCTTACTTTCAGACAGCTTCCTTGTTGGTCCTGACAAGTTTCCTGTCTCTTGTCAAAATGAATGGCTTCTCTTTGTCAGCTGGTGCACTATTCTAGTGTGCCTTCCCAGGAGAACAAGAAAAAAAAGAAAAAAAAAGAAAAAAAAGCCAGCCATTTGACACATGTTTAAATGCAATTACAAGCTGGCTGAAACTAGACGGACTCCTGAAAAAGAGATAAAGGGACAAAGTCTGCTTTGAAAGGGACCACAAAACATCACCACAAGCTTGCACTGCTCTAACAAAAGGTAAACCAGGAGCTACAGGAGGTACCAGGAACTCTGTGTCATCCCCACAAAACCAGCTCAAACCAGAGTGCAGTGGCATTTGCAAGGCAGACCACGTGGCTTATCAGAGGCTGCACAAAACAAGAGCAAAGCTCCCAAGAGGTTTGGTAAGCCGTCCATTTCACAAAAAGGGCACAGTCTAAGCTACCAGTGCCTTCCCACAATTTCCAGCTCCTCTGGGACCATGCTTCCCAAAAGGCAGAGAAATGCTCTTACAATCCACTGAGAACTCATCATTGGTTCACCTGCACATTGCAAAGACCCCTGCAAAGACCCCGCTCTTAGAAGCCTTGTGGTCCATGTAGGAGCATACATCATCATAACCATGGATGCAGTAACATTCTTCAGGACAAGCTTAAACCCAGATTTCAGACCTAGGTGCTGATCACTTGATTTACCTTTGTAGTAATATACATGGAAAACTGCCTCTAACTTTGTAACCAGGGAGGTCCAGATGCTAGCTTTTTGGACCTTCACTTTCAGAGGAAGACTCTCAGCCTGTGGGACTGCCCATGCAACAAAAAAGCCCTCAGCAAAGCTAGGGTGGAGACTTGTCCTGGTTTTGGCTGGGATAGAGTTAATTTTCTTCTTAGTAGCTGGTACAGTGCTGTGTTTTAGATTTAGTGTGAGAATAATGTTGATAACACTCTGATGTTTTAGTTGTTGCTAAGTAGTGCTTATCTTAAGCCAAGGACTTTTCAGTTTCCCATGCTCTGCCAGCAAGGAGGTGTGCAAGAAGCTGGGAGGGAGCATAGCCAGGACAGCTGACCTGAACTAGCCAGAGGGGTATTCCATACCATGGAATGTCATGCTCAGTATATAAACAGGGGGCAGTTGGCTGGGAGGGGTGGATCGCTGCTCAGGCATCAGTCAGCGGGTGGTGAGCAATTGCATTGTGCATCACTTGTCTTTTCTTGGGTGTTATTTCTCTCTTTTTTTGTTATATTCCTTTTCATTACAATTATTATTATAATATTATTATTATTGTTCTTAGTTAGTAGTGTATTTTATTTTACTTTACTTATTAAACTGTTCTTATCTCAACCCACAAATTCTGCTTTTTTTTTTTCCTCCTCCCCACCCCACTGGGAGGGGGAAGCGGCTGCGTGGTGCTTAGTTGCTACAGGCAAAACAGATCACTCAAGCATTCAGCATTGGCCATCCTGGAAACTCTGGGTAACACAGGTACAATTGCAGAGGCTGCTAAACCTACCTAAAAGCGCTACTTTGCACCTTCTCCCTGTGCCCACCTGGGCAGTTCTGCTGCCAGTGTGTCATGGCTAGAGGTTACACAGCTACGTGCTCAGCTGAAGTGGGGAGCCCAAGCCAGCAAAAAGCCCAAGCCCTAACAAGCATTTTAGCTATATCATATCAATTGGCTGCCCATCTGGCTTCGTTGGTGCCAATGCTGGCAAGGGGGCAAGGAATGCTTTCTGAGGACACGGGATGGTGGGACTTCTTTTTTTGGCAGCGACCTACATGTTTAAGGTGCAGCTTCATAATCTGCATAAGTCATAGTGGGTGCTTGGTACCTGACTGGCAGACCACACAGCCAACTTTCTGTATGAACACTACTACTATTTGCCCATTTGCTTCTTCAGTATTTTACAATATTCCCTTCCAGCCCTCGAAGTGGGATTCCTACAAAACCTCAAACTATCAGAATATCCAAGGAAAACAATCAGACTCCCAAATTCAGCGTTCTCCTTTTCTGTAGAGAGAAGGGAAAGTGCAAGGGAGAAAAATACTTTCACACACACATGTCTGCATACAGTTTTGAGGCTGGAATATCCTCTTTCTTAGTTATTGAAGACAAAGTCTGAAGGACTGCAAAATCTTTTCATTCATTAATGACTCAAAAATATGGATACAAGTGTGCCTAGACTTTACATGTCCAGTTAACCCTTTTAGCTCAGTCTCCAGGTGGGGAGGGGGAAATAAATAAATAAATAAAATAAAACCTCGAATGCAGAATTTTTTTTTCAATGACACACAACTACCAACTAACCAACTGCAGACTGCAGTGCTATTAGATGTACCAGAAAAGCCTCACAGAAGAAAGGTGTGCTAACAGTATATTCTATATTTCTTGTTTGTCATTTTCCCTGCCCCAGTTTCTCTTTTAGTTTCTGATTCTTTGCTCTCTTCTTTAATTTTCTCAACTTCTCCCACCCCTTAGCTGCATTTCTTACAGTATGAGTATAATCTTTCATTTTCTCCCTTCAGAAAGCGGGACTTGAATGAGTCGTGCACACTGAACGGCACCTGACATGATTTTCTCATGTCCCGTCTCAGGTGTCTCAACTTTAAACACTACTTTGTGTCCCCTTATATCCAGTTGTCTTTCCTTGATCACATTGTTATGCCCTAAGTTCAACAGCATGAGCTAATAATTGAAAAGAAGGACTAAAAGGTGGCCAGCTTGCTATTCACCTGTAATAAGAGAAGTTGTCTGAAACTGGAAGCATCTTAATCTTGCATACAAAGGCATTTAACAAGATCCAGTGACCTGATGGTGAACTTCGAAAAACTGGACAACAAATAAGAAGCAGTATTGCTGTGTTCAACGATGCAGTGGTTCTGGAGGGGTTGCTCAAATCCTGGATTCACTCCCACTTGGAGTCCTCAAACCCAGATACTCTGCCCCCCAGCTTTCTAAAAAGGGACACCTGAATTTAACTTCCAAGAGAAAAACCTGATGGCCACTCTTGAAGGCATTTGACAGCAATACCTTTTGGCATGAGCATGTGTACTTCATCCTTGTCCTCATTTGCACCCCCAATGCAGCTGACCACACAAAACTAACATACTGCTTCAGCCTTCACCATCTGTCCTCCTCTGCTTTTGGCAACTCTGCCTTACATTCTGTACATGACTACCATGATACAGATGAGCCTCAGGGTATAGAAACACTTACATGAAACTGGGTTTACTAGGCATAAAAATCAGGATATCTGTGTAATACATGTACAAAAGCATAACTGTACACACACAGACAGCAAGCTTGCACCGTCATGTTCTCTGAAACAGAGATGAAAACAAGGATCAAAGCGGACAAAGCTTCTGAAAATTAATGCACGCACACATACACACGTTATGCTGGAAGTTTCCCCAGCGGCTCAGATTCTTACTTCTGTTAGGTCCAAAGGGGGCTTCTTCCCTCAAAAATTGTATCTACTTACATAGCTCAAATACGAATTACTCAAACTGTTCACAAAGAAATTAATCAAGTTTTGATTCATCTTTTATCAAGTCCTGTATCCTGACCTGAGTTTTGCATCTTTTTTTTCAGACATTCTGTAATGGCTTTAAACACGACATGGCCAAAAATAACCTCAGATTCTTCTTCTGTAGAGATACCACACTTATGACACTGATGACAGCATCTTTGTCTCTCTCTCTCTCCCCCCTCTCCAGCCCATGCCTGCTATTTCTTTCCCCGGAGTACCTATAGAATCTGATCTCTGTCATCAGCCTGAACACTTTTTCTTCCAGGCCCATAACACCCTTGCCTGTGACAGCTGCCAAAGTCACTGGTGGCCTTTCTATACTCACCTCATTTCCTCAGAGCTATTCAGTGTAGTACTACTCAGATAGTTACTCTAGCTGGTAGCTTCAGTTACACTTCCTTCACTGATCTGCCACCCTCACAAGCTTTGCAGCTCTATCAGGGCTCATCCTCTGTCTCCAGGAACATACTTACCCGCTCTTCCATTTTACTACTTCACTGTACCTCCATCCCATCCCATGTTCTGCCACCATCCTTTGCTGTCCCACTGTCTGCACTACCCCCAATAGAAAATTCTTGCCCACAACTGTCTGTAGAGATTTCCCTGTTCTCCTTCCAATCAGCGTTTTGAACCACTTTTAATCGTGATTCCCCACCCCAACCCCACAAACAGACATGCTTCCCCAGTAGGAAACCTACCCAACAGACCTACCCCATTAGTGCTGCTAACTTAAAAAACCCCACCAATCCAAACTTACCAAAGACTAAGAAAACCACTGAGAAGATAAGAAAAGGAAGTTTAACTTCTTTGTAATAACACGGAGAACTATACCCCATTCCCAGTTATATATATAAAATATATATATATATACACACAGACACACAAACACACCATTCTCATATTCTGAAATTACCTCTGGCCTTGTACATTTAGTTTTCAGAATCATGTTAGATTTTCTCTGCTCTGGGCCACAGTCCTAGCTCTGTCACAGGCTTTCTACGTTATCTTAGGCAAATTTAGTATCTGGAAGTCTGGAGCACCTGGTTCCTCTCCACTAGAATCAACACAAGTACTCAGCTTGCTCAGATTCATGATAGGGCAAACAATTCTGATCTGTACGCCTGTTTCCCAATCTATTAATTTTGGTCCTCTAATAATTAGACAGGGATAACGTTAGTGCCTCATCGGGGTGCTGAAGAGGGAAATTAGCACTTGAGGAAGGTTCACACAGAAGTTGTACAAATGCATTGCAGTAAAAAAGCAAAACTAAACCCCAGCAAAACCCAACAAATCTGGGCAACAATAAACATAAAACAAAGCAGAGAAACACGTCAAACCCTAATTGTAGAGGACAAATAAAGATTTATGAAAGATCCTGTCAGCTACTAGACATGTATTACCTCTCCTCCAGGTTACATCTAGAAAATTCTCTGGGTTTATATTGTTCACCTTGTGTCTCATTAACCACGATGTCAGTGTCTAGCAAGCTGTCAAGTGGCCTAAATAATAATTGCTGTCTTAGAAACTGCACGCTGAACTACCAGCAAAAGAACTCATTAGAAAGAATAAAGGAGAAAAGCTGGCGAAACTTTTCTTCATTTTTCATTTATCTTTTAAGGATAATCAGGAGACCAGATGGTTTATCATTCCTGCACAGCTTCTGAGTAAAGAAAGCTGATCCATTTATTTAAGAGTCTTATCTCCTGTCAGCCCTGTGTTTGGGAAACAGCATATCGCAAGGTTTCCCCTTATTACAAGAATGCTTTCCCAACAGGCCTGGAAAAATTTAAGCTTTCCTGTCAGTCAGATGAGCCCCTTTATCCCATTTGCCGACAAACCTTGGATAAAAATAGACTGCCATCTGACTAAGCAACTGTGAGACTGAAAGACATATGCTGGAATGCAACTGATCTGAATATTAGTTAATCAGCTGATGCCTTTCCAGCAACGGCTGCTGGGAAAGCACATGAGACTTCTTTCAATAGTGCACTTACTTAAAAAAGAAAATTAAATTAAAAGCAAGCATTGGCTTTGGTCTTTTTGTTTGTTTGGGGTTTTTTTTGGAGTGGCTATACTACAGCTTCCCTATTTTAAAGAAGGCTTGTTAACTTGAGCGTTCTCCATGAGTTCTGTGTAGAAAGTCTCATGCTACTTTCTTTTCACCTTTTGTGCTTCTCTCTCCCCTTTCACTTTTTGGGACAGAAGGAAAAGATAACAGACTTAAAAGCAAACATGGTTCAGAAGGCCTAAAAGACTTCTACGCAAAGACTGTTTGATGTAACGCATACCAGTCTGCCAGTTTGGCATACGGGAATGACCGTTGTTGGCTATTAGGAAGGCACTAGGATAAATACGGATCAGTCTTTGTGACAGTAAAATATTTCATGGTACCCTAACAGTATTAAGAGTATTTTTGTTTTATTGACAGAAACTTCTTCTGTCTAAAATAAATTTTAAAAAATAATTCGAATCAATCACTAATACAAGCTAGAAAGTGTCAATAAAGTAACTGAAGTGAAAGAGACTCCTCCTTTCTGGTCAACACATACTTCATCAGTTTAGTCTTTTGAATTGGGCAGCCTTAAGGAAAGATTTTAAGTGAGAGGAACTCTGTTGACATGAAGTTTGAATCTATTCTGTTACTTCAGGCTGAATAAAAATTTGTGGTAGCTCAGAATAATATGAGTTTACAACTATCAAATTCTAACAATTTTAAAGCATAATCTCTGAGAAATTTTTGATGCATGTATACAGAGCATAACTCATGAAGGTTATGCTTCGCTATCTGAACTCCACATTTTGGACCACAGAGAAACACTCACCTGCCTTTCCAACACTGCTTCTACTCCTTCACTGTCAAATGTATTTAAGCAGATAACCTACAGCACACAGTTATCTCTGCTGGAATTTCTGGGCTGGTACTTAACTGAGAAATTGCAATATTCTTTCACTCATTCTTCTCCAAGTAATTATACTTCTATAAATAATAATTATAATAAAAAGTCTTATATTTTTGAGTGTTATTGCTGTGCCCCAGAAGTGCATTAGACAGGGTACCTGCACTTCAAAGAACCAGCATATCATTTTAGCTAGGAAATAGCACAAGTTTGGATGCATCAGGGAAGGAAAAATTCAGGGAAGTAGTCAGTATCTACTGCCTTAAGGACAGACCACAGACTAGACGGTTACCTCTAGACTGCTACCTCTAAATTACTATGGAAGACTCCAATGATAACTTTCAAGAATAATTTAAACAAATGCTATATTAGATATCAGAGGAAAAGCCAGTTTCCCAGAGAAATGTGGCAATGCAGTGTTCATTTAATGTATTTATGTCACATGATGATCCACACTGAAGGGAAGAGTGGAAAGAAGAAAGTTCCTAACTTTTACTATCACCCACCCCCTTACTACTAGATTGTCTTGAAGACATGTCATGGTCCTCAACAAGACTAGGTGAGCAATTAATTCAACACATCTCCAGAAAACTACCATGTATTTATAGTATCTCAGAGCAACATGAATTATAGAGGAAGCCACGTCTCTTTCAGTCCTCTACTGAAGTCTTTTGAGGAGAGAAAGACATCTCCAACATTTAAGTACAATTAGTTTAGGGAAAGCTGCCACTTTCTACTCAAACTCCACAACAGAAAAATTCTGACTGGAAACTGCACATCACTGACTGATCCTTTGAATGCTGCTAGAAGGCAAACAAAGCTGTTTACCTTTTTGCAACAGAGGAGAGCTAAATTACTTTGCACAACCCATTTGCCACCAGGCAGGAAGTTCTGGTTGCTTGTCTGCTTTTTAAAAACTAACAGTAACACCCTTTTGCAAACAAAATGATGTTTGCAACGCTTGCAAACAAGTGACCAGTTTGATACAAACATTAAACTTAAATTCTCCCTATTCTGCCTACTCCCTATGTCATTTTACTGGATGATGAATGTTTCAGAGCTTGCAGAGGACACGTCCTTAGATCCCAGAGCAGGCAGGCAAAGTTCAAACTTACTTCCTTTTAAGTATGTTGATTAGTTCTTGGTCCACATATGCATTTTTTAAATTGGGATATCAAAAAAGGAGTGTCTTAATAATTTTCTTCCAAGAATCACATTTTGCTGCCTAGAAGAGGAAAGTCTGTAAAGAGCAAATGTATATATTAAAAAAGGAAGAGACGCTCAGATCATAGCAAAAATTGGAGCTCCCCATTTCTCCAAACGATACTCTAACCTGTTAGAAGGAAGGTCATTTTAGGATTATTGTAGTATATACTTTCCACTAGCTGGGAGCCTCCTGCTTACCCATACGTTGCTTTTCCTTTTAAGTGCAGCAAGGACTATTCATTCTAGTTGTGGGGCTGCATGCAGTCAAACTGAATTATTGCATTTGTGCTGACAAGGATCAAATGAACATATAGGGTCAAAAAAACCTGTAGCTGCTGAGCTAATTATAGCAGGGGGTGAGTGTGTGTGGGGGTGGGGAGATGAGAGCCGGCATGCTGGACTTGAACAAGTGATATGAGTAAACCTGCACAAGTATAAATTGCAAGGATTTATTGCAACGCAAATGCTGGCATGAGAACTTGAGTCATAACTATCTCCTAGCCCAAGAAGATAGCATATGTGAGCTGTTGATTGTAACATGTTCTCAGCTTTCAGCAGCATGAGTAAAAAGAGCATGTCCTATTGTTGATTCTTCTTCTTTTTTCTTTTAGCACCTATTTTTTGGGGTGTGTGCTTTCCAGTACCTATTTTTGGGGGGTGTGCTTTCCATCAGCTCTCAAAGCTGCACTCATCAGTATGCTTTGAGAGTCAGCTGAGAGGGGAAAGTAGGTGTCTGATGGCCATACAAGTAATAACAATTCAGAGAGTTTTATCCTATTCAAGCAAAGCCAAGCTTCTAGTCCAGACTGGCCATCAATCTTTTTCCTCTCAGTTTGAGTGACCATCGTGTAGTGGCTGGACAAAAAGGCCTGTTACAAGGAACACCTCCTGTAGTCAGCCTGGGTCATATTGTGATGTGCTACAGATTTCACGCAAGAAACTGAAGTTCAGTAACTTCCACTACAGAATTTCCTAGGAGGCCTAAGTGGCATCCTGGCAATGTATAAGCCCCTGATTAAATAACATACAGCTTAAAAAAAAAAAATATCCATTGGTAAACTTGCCATTATTTCAAAAGGATGTGTTTGAAGCAAGTAGTACTTGAGATAGATAATGCCTTGCTGACCCATAGATCTTCTCCCATGATAACTGGAAGGCTTACTTTACTTTCCAAGAAGTTCCACATGTCTGTTGGTCATGCAGGGCCAATACCACCACAGAAGTAGCATTTACCTCCTACATCATTACATAGCAGTGCCATCACTCCTCCACAACTTCGTTCTGGTTACATTTCTGCTGTTTTTCTTGAAGGTTCTGGCAGCCAAATTGTTCTTGTGACACACACACAAACACAAACAACAACAAAAAAGATTAACCCCCCCCCCAAACCCACAACATAAAAAAAAAAAACCACCAAGAAATCTTGCTGTCACATCCCAGTTAAAAGAACAAGAAATCCTAGTATGACAAAGGACTCCATAACACCTTTTTTGTCACTTAAAAATGACTCCCGTCTTTAAGCTTCACCCATTTTTATTGATCCAAGACATTTTTATGAGTCTCAAATTGTATTTTTACATATTCAAGGGTAATGAAAGCATTTCTGTTCGCTGGACTATTCATTATGCCTGTACTGCACAACAAAGCCCAATGCAGAAACACCTGGGCTGGCCCTTCTGGACAAAGTGGGGTTGTACCATGGCCAGACTGCAGCTCCCACCCAAACGCAGAGACACCACAGAGCTGCATACCAGCAAGCTGTACCACCTGGGGCTTACTAACAGTGTGCTGACACAGTGACAGTGCATCCAGCTCCAAAATGGGTACAGTCTCCACCTGGGCAGGTATGCTGTGCCCCCATGGCATGATGAAGCTCTTGCTTACTGGAATGCCAGGCAAATGAAGTGCCTCAGCACTCAAAACCTCTGGTCCAACTTGTCAAGTTATCTGTCGTACCCACAGCTAAAAGCCTGTGGCAACAAAGCACCAGAAAGAACAGAAGCCTCACGTTTCAGGTCTTAATTCAATTCCAGGATTAGGGATTAAAAACACAGGCTTTCAGGACAAAAGCAAACAATCTGTTTTGGTGAGTTAAAACTTCACCTGAAAAACAGACAAACCAATACTGGTTCTTGCCACCTGAAGATGCTAGAGTACTGGGCAATTTCTTCAGACAGTATCCAGTTGCACACAGGGACTAAGACTTCAGAAATACCTATGTCACGGAGCATATGGTGAGAAAGGGACAAAGTCCCACTCCTGCCACCTCTCTTAAAGACTCTCATCTCTTTTTGCTCCCTGCAGTTCCATCATTCTACTAACTCCCTTCCGTACAGTGTAGGGATGCTGTTGTAATTCTCAAAACCACCACTGTTCTCACTACCTTCTCTCTGCTTCCAAGACTGCTAAGTAAGTTAAAAGCCTTTGCTTCAAATTCTTTTCTAGGCTTTATTGACACAGCTTCTGTCTTCTGCAGACTCAAAGCTCTAACATCTCCCACAATAAGATGAAGAGCCTTTCCTTCATACTCATTGAGCTTAATTTTGCCATAGTAGTTAAAAAAAAAAGAAAAAAGTGTTTAGCATACACTTCAGCAAGCAGTATCTTGTTCTCCCTACAACTTTCTGAAGTGCACTAAGCCTAACCAGATGTAGCATTTTTGACAGCCCATAAAACTTGTTACCACAAACATGTTATCCCCATAAAAGAAAACGTCTGCCTTTGCCATCTCCTGTTTTCGTCCCTTAAAATGAGCTGAATTACCGCATTCATGAAAATATTCTCTGTGTGTTGGTACAGACACTGAATGGATCAAGTTTCATTTCTTCTGGTAAAAAAAACCCAAACACAAACCCAACAAATAGAACTTCAGGGAATCCCTGCTTTGATTTCACTGAGGTTTTTCAGTGAGTAAGGCTCACCTTAACTGCAAGCTAGTTAAGGTCAGTATGTTTCACAACTTGCAAGCACAGAACTAAGAAACACTCTTCACATTGCTGTATGAAAGTCAGCTGTGCATCCCATGTATTTCAAAAGAGATTCAGCCAACATGTAAACAGCACAAGAGCACAAACCACTGTAACTTTCTTGTGAGTCAAAAGAAGGACAGCATTGCTTGATCACAGTATTGTCAGACAGATGTAGCGCCAGTGCAACATGCTTAGCAGTTTTGACTTACAAAGTCCTAAATGAACTGTGACTACTCAGGAGACTCCCTCACCCAGCCGTGACATTCCTGTGAGTGACATCACTAAAAAATCTTGGGCAGGAAACTCCTGCGTTACTCCTTCTAGCCTGACAGCTTAAAACAAGGTATTTTAAACTTGTTTTACCTCTCCTAATTTAAGATTAAAAATAAGAAAGGCTGAAGTGACAAGCACTTGGGGATCTGATATTAATATGTGTGTATTGTTGCCCTGTTATTGTATCATTGGTTACTGGTTTGCTTCTGGCACAATTTCTGTTCCAGTTACTGCTTGCCTTCTCATCATGTTCTATACGGAGCAGTGTCACACATGCACAAGGCTATCAGGTAAAAACTTGTTTGTTAGAACAAATGCACACCTGGGAGCCATGCAAAAAACATCTACCTTCTAGTTTATCTGGACCTTTCTACTCATTTGTGGTTACACCAGTCACATCCAACACTGGAACCTTCTCTAAGTTATCTCTGCTACATTTGTGATTGTGCTTTTTCTGATTCTGCTATAAGAGGCGAGAAACACCTTTGATTTGAACTAGGAATAGAATCATAGAATATCTCAAGTTGGAAGGGACCCATAAGGATCATCGAGTCCAACTCCCTCCTCCTCACAGGACTACCTAAAACTAAACATACAACTAAGAGCATCGTCCAGATGCACCTTGAACTCTGACAGGCTTGGTGCTGTGACCACTTCCCTGGGGAGCCTGTTCCACTGACTGACCGCCCTCTTGGTGAGGAACCTTTTCCTCATGTCCAATCCAGGCGGTGTGCTGGAGCCACTTAAGTACATACCTCATTACTGCTGCTTCAATTATCTTTGAAACAGAAACATTATGCACACAAAGCTGGGGCAACAGCGTGGTGTCCTCAGAATCAGAGACATAGACACAGGTGTGCCTGGAAATGGCCAGGCCTGAACCCAAGCTGTGGTCTCCTGGTACTCTCAGCCTGCCGGCTGCAGCGCTGCCCGGCAGGAACAGCCCCCATCGAGGACAGGCGGTCGGAGCCAAGTAGCCGCCACCTCCCACAGCCAAGCAATGGAGCCGGTTGCCCACGGGGAACCCCACCCTTGGGGGCTCAGGCCCGGCTGGACCGAGCCCCGAGCAGCCGGGAGCCGGGCCCGCCGGAAGCGCCCTGTGGTGCCGCGCTCCGGCCGCCAGAAGGCGGCAGAGGCCCAGGCGCGGCGGGCCGGGCTGGGCGCGGCCCCGGCCGGAGGCGCCCGCGGGGCTCCTGACCCGCTCTCCCGCGGGGCTGCTCCGCGCCCCGTCCCGCTCCCCTCCGCCCCGGGCCTAGGACCCGGCCGCTCAGCAGTCCTGGTCCCGCAGCACAGGACAGGGAAGGCACGCAGTGCTAGCTAGGGAGCTCCACCTTCTCGGCCGCAGGGCTGAACAATCGTTTCCAATGAAAAGTACCGTACCTACTGCGTTATATAAATAAGATAATACTAGCAGTACTTACACATTAACTACATATTAAAATACCTTTTAATCAATCTTTGCCCATAATTACATAAAACTAGTATTTATTTAATAATTTCCTATGAAATCATGCTTTCATAGGAGTCAAAGCATCAACCCATTGAACTCCCTATCCCCCCTGCTAATTGGCAATACCATCTGCTCCAAAGTTTTTCTCTAGGAAACTTTTGGCACCAAGTGTTTTATGGCATTGAACTCCAGAGGTTATCTGAACTTGGTAAAAAGTAAATTGACGTGAAGTCCGCTACTTGTGTTTGACTAAAAGTCTTTGCAACATAAAGACATGCAATCTCATTACCTATCTTCTTTCAACAGTCACTGATTGCATACACTCCTGTATGTTGCCTAACTCTGGAAAGTTTCTATTCCTGTTTCTTTGCAGTATTTTCATTCTTCCAAGCCTCATGACATTTCTGTCACCACTATTTAATCACCTTTGTTTCTCTGTGTCTGGGACAGAATTCTATTTAATTTGTCCTACCTGTACAAAAGGCACATAAAGCACTGCTACTCAGTGCACACAGATGAGTGCATGGGCTATATATACTCTTTTATAATATGGAAAATATTTAATTAAAAAAGAAACTGAGTTACTTGTGAAACTTCATTTGGTGAAGCGACTCAATACGTTCACCTGTGACAGCAGAATTGAAAGAAGTGCTGTCAAGTAAATACACACTTAACATCACTTCAAATGACATTTCACAAGGGACTATCCTCTGTACATAGTACTTTGTAAAGATAAAGCTCATTAGTAGCAGTAGGACAGCTGAAAAAAGAATACTAAGTGTAGGAAATGTTCTTTGCAGACCCCATAATTTTCAGTTCCTCATGCCCAAGCTGTGGTATTGGACAAATGGCAGCAAAATCTCAGCCCTCACTTCACTGCTCCTTGAAAAGGAGAGGACAACTGCTCCCTCCAGTGAATGCCATGGATTCCTAAGTTCTAGTTTAAGTGAAAGAGTTTAAGTTTATAAAACATCCCATGCTCAGTCCTAAATAACCTTGATATTCTCATAACACAAGAAGTAGAAGTTTAACATGAAATTGAATTCATCTTGATATCACTCAGTTTTATAGATCTTTTCCACATTCCCTCTCAGCTGTATCTTTTGAAGATGTCATCCAAGCTGTCATAGAGAGGGAAGAGAAGCAGTGACACCAAATAAATGAAAGTTATATTTTAATTGTGTCAGTTAACCTGATCCAGCTTAAGCTTCATATTTAAGATACTATTTTTCAGTCAGGTTTTAAGAACTTTTCTTGCAAGCAGGTGAAGATGAAGTAATAGCTAACATATGCTGGAAAAAACAAAGGATGACTCAAAACCACACACACTTCAGAAAAACATCAGGCACTTCTGATCCCACCAAAAAGAGGCTTTTGTCACTTCACTTGAAGAAACAGCTGCATTAGGATGGCTGGACACAACACAATGCAATGGAGCTAGATTTTCTAATAGTTCTTTGCACTAGCTCTCTTTTGGAAACCTGGTCACTTACAGGGTATGTCTTCCATACTTAACATTCATTCTGTATGTTAAAACTTGGATAAGAACCCTAATCACATCAGTTCAAATCAGCAACAGCGTCACTTAACCAGGAAAGAATTTATAATAGGCAGGGGAGGATGCTCTAAGATTAACATCTATTGAAATTGAATGAGGCAAAGCAGAAATTTGCTTTGCATACTAGCCTTGTCCCAACACTAGAAAAAGGAGTTATTTAAGTTCAGAACTTGGATTTTATGCACAGCACATCATGCATTTGCAGGTCCATGTTGTAAGCCAGCATCACCCTAATGTGCCTGTACGGCCCGAGATACTATCACCTGCTTCTCAGAGGAGTGTGCTAGCTGAGGTTCATCTCTGCATTGCATGGCTTCTGCTCAGAGCTGGCCAGCATCCACCTGGCACAAAGCACAGGCAAGAGCAAGCTTGTGTCTGCCTGCTAAATACCATGCAAATGACCCCTTACTTTACAGTTCTGGTATGAAAGGGACTACACTGTCCAAGAACACACGACGAACAGAATATAATTACACAGTAAAAATAAAAAGAATATAGGTAGAAGTTTCAAGATAGCCAATATGTATCAGCTGAACTGCATTCATGCTGATGGACTGAAGGGAATATGGATTAGAGTACATTTTATCCTACTATTATGTTGCACAACATTACGACGGACTCCTGTTGCATTTTTGTAAAATTGCTATTAGAATGAGGTCTAACCTCTATATAAACTGCAACTAATTGTCTGTGGCACCTGTGGTTGACCAGAATTTAGAGGCTTAGATACTTAAACTGTGAGTGATGATGTTTGAGAGCTAACTAAAGCCATGCACTTGCCTAGCATGCTTGCAGGTTGCTAGAATTTGACCAACATTCTGTACTCCGTGGAAAATATCAACTCCATTAGCATGCATACAGCTCAGCTTCAGATGTAAACACGCTTCCATTTCATTAGCTGCTCACCAGCTAAGAGTAAGGACAAAGAAATTGCTGTGGATTGCGTTTAACATTTTATTTCATTAATCTGTATTACTAACCTCTCATACTTCCCACAGGTATGCAGAGTTTTAACTCGAATGGTAACTGTTGAAAACTGCAGAGTCAGCTTGTACCCTACAACAATTAGTAATAGTATCTCACTTTGAACATACAAGCAGTTTAGTCTTTGGGTCTTCACCTTCTCAGTTTTACACGTCCTGGTTTCGGCTGGAACAGAGTTAACTCTCTTCTTAGTAGCTGGTACAGTGCTGGGTTTTGGATTTAGCGTGAGAATGATGTTGATAACACGCTGATGTTTTAGTTGTTGCTAAGTAGCGCTTATCTTAAGCCAAGGACTTTTCAGTTTCCCATGCTCTGCCAGAAAGGAGGTGTGCAAGAAGCTGGGAGGGAGCATAGCCAGGACAGCTGACCTGAACTAGCCAGAGGGGTATTCCATACCATGGAATGTCATGCCCAGTATATAAACAGGGGGCAGTTGGCTGGGAGGGGCGGATCGCAGCTCGGGAACTAACTGGGCATTGGTCAGCGGGTGGTGAGCAATTGCATTGTGCATCACTGTTTTTTTTCTTTCCCCCCCTTCCTTTTTTTGTTATATTCCTTTTCATTACTATTATTATTATTATATTTCATTATTACTATTGTTGGTATTATATTTTACTTCAGTTATTAAACTGTTCTTATCTCATCCCACGAGTTTTACTTTTTTTTTTTCCCCCAGTCCTCCTCCTCACCCCACTGGGAGGGGGGAGGGGGAAGCGGCTGCGTGGTGCTTAGTTACTGACTGGGGTTAAACCACAACAACACAGGAAGTCTGTTTCAGGTCTTAAGAACCTTGAAAAACCCCAACTTTCTCCTCTCCCTCCCCTCAAAACCAACCCAACCAAAAAAACCCACAAACAAAACAAGAGCTGCTTTCCTGGACAGTCAGCTGATGGTGTTTTCCAGATTTTACAAGACTAGTTCTTTTTTCAGACTGGTCAGGGATAGAGCAGAAAGCCAAGTGAGCAATAAGGAGTTGACAACAAAGCTGCAGTTTGTAAGTGTTTTTTTCTGTAGTGGTTGAGGAACTTATATGAGAGATATACTTCTCTCCCTCCATGACAAAACAGTTACCAACACATTTTTTTCTCAGACACAAATATTCTCACAGCGAAGTGCTCTAACTGACATCCTGAATTACCAGCCAGAGATTACTTTACGTGTTTGGCCAATGAGGACAGTTTACTAAGTTGCCACTCCTCTGTCCAACAAAGTTATTCCCTTGCCCAGTTCAGGCTACAGTCTTGAGAGTCCTATTGCTTATTCCCTCCTCGCTCTGAAGAGTCTATGCTGGCTCTTTAGAAACACACTGGGTGCCAGTCAAGGTTGCCATCCTTACTGAAAATACTACTAAAGTTACTGCAGGGACCATTCCCCTTTCCTGACTGAAGCTTCCAATCATCACAGGACAAGCGCCTTATTACAACATTGCTTGTTTCTCTTCCTCTGCAAAGATAAGCTGTAGGACATATATCATTGCTGTGTAACTACATCAGTGCTGGGGTGAGGGAGGTCTATCCCACTTAAAATTATAATACAAAAGAGGAACAAACTTGTGTATGTTGACAAAGGCCAAGTCAGATATAGAAAAACAGTCAATACCAAGAACTAGCCTTCTTTTCTGCAAAAAGAAATAATCCCCCATGCAGAATAAAACCCCTCAATGAATCATTCAGTTTCATATGAACTGCTGTCGAGGTAGGTGGCCAGAGGGCTATCTTACACTCCCAAACATAACACAAGTTGTCTCAGATTTTGAGTTTGTTGCCTGATTCAAAGAGTTGGAAGACTGAGGAATCGGGCTCTTTGAATAATACGGTATTTCTCTTCATCGCATGTCTAGCTATTGTATGTTGGCCATTACAGCAGTTCTGCATGACTATATTTACCAGCTTTCAGAATATTTTAAGATTTATGGACAAACAGTATTCTCTCCATTCCAAAGCTAGAAAAAACAAGTATAGCAAAGCAACTCGGCAAGGTCAAGAAGCAACTATTTCTTGCTAATCTAAAGACACTAGCTTGTTAAAATGGCACAGCTAAGTTTATTCAACGTGCGCTTGAGTATACTACACCAACATCAATCCAAGTCCAACTGCTGTGGATAAAGTGTTCTTGTATTAACCATTATAGACCTTTTCCAGTGCAACACATTTAGCCTGGCAAGATGCAGAGGGCATCAGTGGTGTAAGTATGAACTGGAAATTCTCCACCTATTTTATAGCAGCAGCTAGGCTCTTCCTCTGAATTTGATTTTATCTATCATGTCATTTGCTCAAGAGAAATGGGCCTTACTAAACACAAAACTCCGCCTTTTCATTAAAAATTGATAAAGTCAACAACTTTCCAAGTCTCTGTTGTTAATTTGGTCTTTTATGCTTCTAAATAATAATAGCATTTGGACAAATTTGGAAAGGGTAAGTGAGGACACATTCTACTTTGACTAAAACTGTAAAAAGGTATTATATTATTTATAATGCACCTATCACAGTGCTATCTGAATGCTAAGAACTTTAGCAGACAGGCTTTAAAGGCAAATAAACAGAAAGGATAATTTACATTCCTTTCTTAGGCATGCTGTTTGGATGTACTACTCTCACCTCTCCTGCAGATGTTAAGAAAGCAACTGCAGAGAAATCTCAAGTCCAGTTACTGCAATACTCCAGAATAATAAGCTTTCTGCAAGGTTTATTCTGTTCAAATGCAATTCTCACTGATCATGGTGCCTTAGGTGCAATGAACTCCAGATAGTTTGCCCCACAATGGGAAGCAGGGAAAGACAGCTATTTCTGATCTCAGTATTTAAATCATTCTCTTCCTTGTAGACAGGAAATAAAATGTGAGCTATAAAATTTGAATTTAGTTCACATTAAAGTTCTTGAGGTGGTGGCTTTGAGAGAGAAGTGCTATGGCTTAACAAGTGATGCAGCCAACCAAAACAAAAAACTATATATAAATCTTGGTTGCTGTTTTAAAAAAAAATAAAATCCTGTCTGCTCTGAACAGGATCAGTTTCTTTTCTAAGCTAGAATAGTATTTTGGAAGCCAAACTACTTTCTAATTGGCATACCACACCAAATGCAGTCAAATAAATATAGAAATGGGCTATTTAATCTGGAATCTTGGCTGACAATGGCTAGCATCAGAAAATTAGCAGAAGACAATAGAAACCTCACATTTCAGAGATCAAATCTGGGCAATATTTCTGTCAAATTTGGACCCAACAGTAAAAAAAAGCAAAACCCCCACAAATATAGACACAGATCCCTGGTTACTCTGAGTCCTAATAGATCATCACTATGTCAGAAAAAAGAAAAATCTACCTTCAGAAGTACGTTCACAGCTGTACAAGTGTAAGGCAGCTGCTATGTAGAATAAGAATATAGTTTATTTATTTATGCCTGATAAGCAGGAATGACTACTGAGAACAACTTTCTATTATGTCATTCCATAAGTCTGACAGTAAACATGATTATTGTCCCCAAAGTAATTTACTGCTGTAATAACTTCCCATTAGTTTCTATGAGCATACTTAAAGAAAACCCCTCTCCCTCTACATAGCTGTGTTACACTCAATTTTAGGATGGCTAATATCTTAGCATGGCTGTTTTTGTTTTTATTATTTGAAAGTGTCAACCGGTGTGGCTGCCTTTGGAAATTACACAAGGGATAACATCTGTTAGTATTGCTGTTCCAGTAAGAGTCATGGCCAATCCAGCTCAGATGTATAAAAAAAGTAACTTGGGACCAAGTTCATGCTTTGCATTAGAGCTTACTGGAATCCTTAAGCTAATTCCCAATATTGTGAAAATGAAAGTTATGGCTAGGAAATTTTTCTGTTGGAAATGTATCAATCACCTATGCAACAACAACTAAACACATACTTGCATATCACAAAGGTCCAAAACTTAACCAAGCACCCACTTAGAAGTCTGAATGATGAAGCCAAAACACCCAGTCCACAAACAACAACAAGACTTAGGTGTCTGGCATCTCAAGTCAGACAGCTAATATGCCGAGATCATGCTGACCAGTGCTGCCTAATTGCTTCCCCGTGTTTCCCTCCACCTCCCCAAATCCACACTGTCCTAAGCCTAGTCTACTTCTAGAAGTTTCACTAGCATAGTTATTAGGTGTACTTTCTACAATAGGAATATAACCATGTTTGTATCACTGTATTTTTATGCTAGTTCACCTCCGATAGGAGGAAACAGAAACTTCAAACATTAAATGAAACACAAGAACCGGCTAGAAAGGGCTATGAAAACAAAGACAAGCAACCTGAGTATGACTATAGAATGGGAGCAAGTGAAAGGACACTAATAAAAAGGTGACGGGATCAAACAGTGGCCCCAGGAATTGTTTTTAAAGCTCCATTTTGCATTAATATAACCACAGAAAGACTCCCACCTCTCAGAGTCTGCAAAATGGATGTTCTAATAACTAAAAAAAAATGAGAGCCTAGAGAAGAGCAGATCTGTGCAGCTGAATTAGGAAAGCTGTATCATAACAGAAAGAACTGACAGTGTTTAAATGTCAATTAGACAACAGTTTTGGCTTTCAATCCAAATTAAGTAGTTGCTCCCCTTTCACAAAAAAAGACATCCAGGTAACGTCCAGGAAGATTCAAGAGGGAGTACACGAACAAAAATATCCATGTGTCAAAACCGGGGATGAACACTGGTTCCAATGATAGAAGAGATTCCATAGTAGCGTTTTGGGGTATAAAGCACTATGTGAACAGACAGCAGAGATCAGACATGAAGTCATCAGGAATTTGATACTATAAACCACAAATAAACCTGTCATTCTGTTCACCAACTTCTTTGACAAAAAAAGCAAAACCCCCAGAAATGTCTGCCTCAAAATGAACTCACAAGTTGGCTGAGAATCCAGAAGGAAATATGGGCATCAGTTATCTTGAATAAAAATCTCACAAAGCAGATGGCCATTTTACACTACAGGGTTTATTGTCAAAAGACTAATACCATTGGATCAGACCCTTTCAAAACAAGTTTTTTTTTTCCTGAGAAGTTTTCAGTTTGACAAAACAGAATAATAATCACAGTGTCCAACATTTTCTCATCTGAGAAACCCAATTTTCCATCAAAAGAGGTTTAGTGTTTTTTTTACTCAGCCATAATAGAAATTTAAGACAAATTTTTCTTTAGTAAAAACAGAAGACGTGCTCCAATCCAACTGCAATATTAACCTAATTCTTCAGTTTTTTCTTCATTCAACATCTCATGTTAACATTACTGTTTAAAAACAGATACTTAAACCAAAAGAAGTAAAAAGAGACACCTACAAAAACCAGATGGTAACAGGAACAAATATGCATGAAATACAAGAAATTTGTTTATCCTTATACAACAATTCAGGACAAGAAAGTAATGTGAAAACTGGAAACGTGTAAGTCATGAACAAAAATCAGACGTACCCCAAAAGAGTTGGAATAGGCCTTTAACATATATATATATAAAAAAGTTGTATTTAGTATCATTATACTAAATTGAAATTCATGAGACTAAAACATTATGTAGCGCAAGCTGTTTAGCAAGCTAATAATCCTAAACTTGAGGCAAAATAAACCACTCCATGGTTAAATTTTACCAAAAGGCAGCAATTGTTCTAAGGAAGCCCTGACACTCTTCAAGGCGGTAAAGTAAACCCCTTGTTAGGAGGGGATACTGAAATAAACTACTCAGCCCTAAAAGGGAATTCTTAAATTGGGCAAAACAACAACAAAATCTCTGAATACGCATGAGGTTTAACATGATCATGTTTTTAAACTATTTTGCTCTTCAAATTCAGAACATAGTATTAATGTGAGTAAGTCTATGAAATACATTTAGGCTTCATGGCCTTCTATATACTGTTTAATGCTTCATATTACGTGCCACAAAATGCTATGCACTGTATTTATACAGAGAGATTAACTGTAATTTGTCTAGGACAGCACCTAATTATTCAAGACAGATGGGGAAGAGCAGGGAAGATGCAGCATCTCACAGCATATCTCCATTCAATAGAACGAATGAATTAACAGAAGCAAGTAGTGCTTGCTCTTTTGTTACTCGTGCAGAACCTATTGGGAAGAATCATGATTTGTATAGTATTGCTTTATACTACTGCTGGTTCTATGAACTCAGTACAGATTTAGTAGCAAGCATCATAGGCATACTGAAAAGTATATCCATATTGTTTAATTTATTTCGCGCTTTGAGGTAACAAGTGAACACCTACTAGATTGGAAAGGAAAATTAAGTGGCACATGAAAGGAAACTCCAAGTTGTTACCAGCCCATTGCAACTAAGCTCACCACACACACACTTCAGAGAAACTGCCACTAAGACTACAGTCTTGAATCCACTCTTGCAAGCAAAGGTTTTTAAGAAGCCTTCAGAATTTCATTTTTATCTTACATGTTTCTAGAGCACCTACTAAAGAATCGACCACTAAAGCACTAAGCCACAGGGATAAGCGAGTAAAGAAGATTCTGGTCTTTCAATCTACCGAAGGCACAGTTGCCTTCCTCCTGTACTGCTGATAATATTGAGGAAAAAGCTCTGTTTTTATTTAGCATCTATCTGTGTCAGAAAGAAGACAAATCTCGGGCCATACTTAGTCCTCCATCTTCAAGTCTCTTCATAGCCCTGACAATGCTAGGAAGATATTGCCTTCATGCAACAGCCATAGACTTTCTAGAGAAATAGATAAAGACTGTCTTCCGATCTGCTTGTATGCCCACTACCAGCAGCAGTTGCCACTGGCTTACTATCAATCCTTATGTGCACAGTGCCTTTTAAACAGTTTGCCACCAGACAGGTAACAAGCACACACACCTGGGAGGAAGCTGAGAGCACCTTCCAGAGCTGCCTTTCAATTTACCCACTAGCACGACTGACAAGAGTTCCCATCTTTCACCATGCTACCATCAGACTTAGTCTAATGGAGCTGTATTTGACTCGTCATTAATGTTGCCTAAATGAAGCTCCTCAGCTTACTGCACAGAGCCTGTGAAAAGAAGTGATCTCCATACTGAAACACGGTCCCCCTGTACAATCCTATTTCCATTTTTCAAAGTTTCCACTTGCTTGTTTCATGACCTCCAAAGCTTATGAATAAATAATTAAATGGCTACAGTTACAGATGAAACAATTAATTGTTTGTGAGGACAACTGGCTGTTTTAGGAAGATAAGAAGGACTGATATTAGTCAGAGCTGGCATCATCTGGGAGTGTCTGGCAACCCATTTGCAACCCATCTGCTATTTCTTGCTTCTTCCTCACCAAGTAAAACATTGAGGGGGTTTTGCTAAGATAGTGGGAACAATGTCCTGGAATGCATTACTCTTCCCTGCTTAATGGCTTTTTTTACTAGACCGGTTTACAAGTGGATATATATTATTTTTAAACTCTCAGCCCTAAAATTACAGCAGAGGACCTTGAAAGTCAAGCTATGATCTTTTTCACTCGTTTCTTAAAAGTCACAAAAAGAAATCTGCAACTGGAACTTATCTTACAATAAAAAAAGGGGGAGCACATGCCCACAGTCTCCAGTAAGAAATTACCAAAGAGAAACATCTTTGTCAATAAACCGGTGACCTGGCCCAAGCAGCCAGACTTTTTAACATGCACACCTTTGTGCATATCAAGTTTTTGCATGTCCAATATGAATGCTAATTGTCATTCACCTGCCTGTGCATGCATGCAACTACTCTGTCAACATACATGATTTTACAGCTTACTAGCTTTGAAATCCACCTCAGTTTAATAGGTAAAAATACAAGCCTGTTACACTCCTAACTATTATCTGTTAAGTAAAACTGCAGCAGGTCTCATGACTAATTCTAGAGTGCTTTGATCATCCACAAGGCACCAAACGTTATTTCTTAAAGAGCACTACTTGCTGTCTGAAATAAACTTGTGATTAAAAGGTTACCCACAATTGTTCTAAACTCTGTGCACCTTCAGTTCAGTTCTATTCTTACACAGATGCCTCTAATTGTTACTGATAGGAGACATGGCTAAAACACAGATTTTGTCAAAAGATTTTGATCTGATGTGGAACTACACTGTTCCCAAACACCTCTGTAATACCTGAAGATGTGATTCCTGGTCATTTTTAAAGCAACAAAAAGGAAATATCATAGATTCCTATAGATAATAATGACTGAGTATCTGGTGGTATTGAGCTCCAAAGTTAATTAAGACACCATTATGTCCTTTCCATAGAATTATTCTTAAGAACAGGTGCATAAAGTAAATTTTAGAGGTAGGTACCAGTTCAAGCAGTTAATACTAAGTTTTCTTATAAAACACTAGCAATAGAGTTTATGTAATCCCTTTCAAAAAGCCAGATATCAAGTTAACCTAATTTTCTTCCATGAGACAAGGAAGGAAATGACTGTGGCTTCTGATTTTGGATAAAGCCCTGCTGAACTCATCTCAAAATTCCCTTGGTATCAGTAGATTCCAGCATATTTTTTTGGCCTATTCAGCACCATTCCTGTGCACAGCCATATATTTATCTATCTGTTACCCCTTCATGGAACTGGGACCAAGGGGTCCACTGGCTGTAGTCCATTCCTGGCCAACTCAAGATATTTCAGATGCTTAACCATCCTCTTGAGAACATTTTAGTTCGCAAACATCTTTTCCATAGTTATATTTTCACTAAAGAAAGTAAACAGATGGCCTTTGCAAAGGCTTCAAATAACACAACTCCAATATTGAGGTTTTGTTTCACTTGGCCAGAATCTAGATTTTTCAGCATGGTGACTTTGGTAAGATACCTTAACAGTCAACAGGTCTCAATGGGGCATTACTCT
The DNA here is from genome assembly GCF_018139145.2 of Gymnogyps californianus. Lineage (NCBI taxonomy): Eukaryota > Metazoa > Chordata > Aves > Accipitriformes > Cathartidae > Gymnogyps > Gymnogyps californianus. The sequence goes on from NC_059471.1 coordinate 124,331,306, forward strand.
CCTTATTTAGAGAGGATGCAATGCATCCAGAATGGATCCAGAATCGTACTCGCAGTCTTCTGTGCAATTCCAAGTCTAGATGTAACAGACTGTCAGTGTTTACCTGACTTCAGGCTTGAAATAGTTTCAAAAGTAATCCTGAAGAGAACTAAGTCACAGTATTACTCATGTACATAAGTATGCCTCAAAGGAATTTTCAAATTAATTTCCTATGTGGCTGTTAGCTTCATTAGTAGAAACATTTTATTGAAACCACGTTGCTGAGCCTACACTTGACAATATTTGTTTCTGCTGCAAGAGATAAAAGTCTTATTGCTGCTAATACAAATGCTGAAACAGAAACTTGCTTTTAATTGTGTCACCTGGCTTTCCAGGTCAAATTCCAAGCAGCCAACACTGTCACAAGAACAGCCTTTTCTGTCAATAAAGCTATTTCCATAAAATTGTTTTTAATAAGCAAGAAAAAGACAAACAAACCCCCCTCTGAATTAGGCTGACCCAGTTTATACATTTTGAATCATTTGGTCTTTGCTCTGTGTAGCCAGAAATAATTTTTTCGTTCAGGGTCACCCCTCCATAGTTCATCTAACAAATTGTAACATCCCCATGCTCAAATCCTACAATCTTTCTGGAAAGACATGGATACTGAAAGAAGACTTTTCATAAACTTTCTGAGCTTCTGTACTATTGTAAACTGCCAGAAAGTTGTTAAGCAGACTTTATTAAGAGACAAATTAATATCTTATCAATTTATGTGCATCTATTCTATAATCCAATCTAGAAATCTTGTTTTAAATAATTGTCCCAATCACCAATCAGACAAATCAGGCAGCCTTTGATCATCCCAATAAAAAAACCACATATTGAAGGTCTGACTGAAGCCATAAAATATTAAAAGACAGATTGAAGATAATAGTTACTGTGAGTCACTGAAGGAGCTACCATTATTTGAAAAGTGGGACCAAACACAGTACTAAACAATGACATTTTTAGTTTTCAGACCTCACCTTCTGCTTAGGCCTAAAGTCTGGGTTTGTCAACCTATTAGCCTGCTTCAAAACATCTGTTTTTTAAGATGAATAGGACTGCAAGTCTGACAATAACTTTACAAAATGTATAAAATCAACCTGCCAGGTATGGTGATGTCCAGTTAAGCTTAGTTTAACAAAACCAGGATTTTAATTAGCCTTAACACTTGCCTTTCTGACACGGACAAGGTATTAAGCCAGAAACAACATATTAGCAGTCTGTCAGTGACAATCCTACTGCTAGAATTAACCTGTGCTAAGAGTAAAATATTAGCAATACCTAAAGCCCTCCTGTAGATAGACTAATAATTGCTGATACCAAAAATAAAATTTCATACCCTTGCCCACAATTGCAGATCCAAAAGTTATATATATATGTTGTGCCCTTGCGTTTTTATATTTTGACTTTACATTCCTGGATATCCATGTCAAAGAAACAATGGGATCAAATCTTAGAAGATAAAACAGATTTAAGGGAAAAATAGGTAGATGATTTTACCTTACATCTGCAAAACAAATCCACAGCTAGGACAGAAATCTGAAATACATAAGGGAAACAGGTCATGAAGACAAAATTATTCATCATGATACTAAGCGTTTTAGTAACAACTAAATTGTTCTTTGACAGTCCTACATGGTGCATCAGGAATAGGTTTTGTGTTTTTCACTGTATTTCAATATGCAGGTAGGAACTGTGTGTACTGCAACTGCACATTAGTTTTGCATGAAGAACAGCTGACGACTTCACCCACAGTACGTATACTGTGTACTTACAGTTTGAAAGCTACCCAAGAATTATCACTAATCTAATGAGCAAAGCAAGACACAGATTTATGTAGAGCTGTCTGCTGTCACTTTTGCAAAACATTCATGGCATATTGACTGAGATTAGTCACTGGATAGCCCAAGTACTGTTAGTTGGAAAGAATACCTAGTTGTCATAATGGGTGATTGAACCATCCTTTACTCTTAGCTATTAATGTAACATAAAATACATTTACTGAATTACTAGGTGTTCGAATAATATTTGACCACAAAACAGAAGGCAGTGCTAACCCTTCCACATCTCACATATGTTATAGGCGCATCTTTGTTGGCTGAGATGCAGTAAGAACTAAATTGCTGTCCCCAGCTCCTCATTATTAGACTCCCACTCCATTCCACTGTCCGCTCAAATCTGCTGGATGAATGGCTTGTCAGATGTCTCTTTAACTCATTATGGACAAATCAAACTCTTCAGCCAATATAGAAGCAAATGGATTAGGATATCTGTCCACAGCCTGAAACTCCAAACAGACTCACAGCGGCAGAAGAAAATCAAATCTCTAAAGCTGCCATTGTCCCTCGGTGTCAGCCTCACAGGCTAATGGAGGGTCATAGACCTGCTGCTGAATTGCCACAGTTTTCAGCCTAACACAGAAGATAAACTGTTCACATCTGGCAGTGATAGAGCAAGCATTTCAGAGCCAGCCATCTTTTAGCTGTCTGATTTTAACCCACTTCTGATGGTCTGTCAGATCCTTAATCATATAATGAAGGTACTATCATCATATAAAATCAACCTTCTTAAATACTGTAGTTAAAACACAAGTATTGGCTACTGGTCTTTGTAACTACACTTACACTTGATAATATGTTCGGTATGGGCACAAAAGTTTCACTGGCTTAAAACAAGGACTTAAAATGTCCTAATTACGATGGCTTTCTCAGACAGTGGGGAAAACTTAAAGCAGTACTAAGGTAAATACTTAGTCTTCCAAATTTACCATAATCATACTGTCTTCTAATGAAAATACTTTCTACCACTTCTTCTGGTTTGATCATACACAGCCATCTTTCTGTGAACAACTTGTCAGGGCAAGTGAACACAAAGTGCTGTAGTAGAGGATAGTGAAGGTGAAAGGACAACACAAGCACAGTATACAAATTCTCAATGGGTTCAATAAATCCTGCAGATGTTGGAATCTCCATTACTTCTTCCAAAATCCTGCCAGTACTGCATTTGTTTGCTTCCTTTCCTTTTGTGCCTACCACTGACTACAAGAGTACAGCTGCTCAGAAAAGACAGCTTGCTTTTCTTTAAAACTATACCAGATGGGATGCTCATTTACTGACTTTGTCCAAAACAATAAGGTTTAGTGCAAGACAGTTTTCCAGATATGTACATGGCCAAGTCTTCTCTTCCTTCCTCTATTCTTCTGTTGTAACTAAGCTCAATTTTACATAAACTGTTGATTGTTAAACCATTTTGGAATAGGTTTCTGCAAGGTCAACTAATTGCAAGTTCTGCTTTTAGTTTCTTTATAAACTAGTCAAGTATCACTATAGAGAAATAGACAGTATTTAAATAAATTTTTACTATCAATAAATGTTTAGCCATTATAGTTTTGCTAAACATTTATTTAAAGAGTGCCTACTAGGGTCAGAAGACGTAAAAATATTGCTCAAAATGTTTCCCTTCAAGTATTTGCAACATCTTTGGCCTGTACATCCAACAAGACCTCCAATTAATTCATTTAAGGATAGAGGGAATCAGATTAATCTTCTGTAAGTGATCTTCCCATAAACAAACATTAGTACTCTCAGTTGCATTTTACAGCTTGCTGTGGATATTGGAATCAAAAATACTTCCATAAGCAGACTCAAAGTATTTATTAGTTATTAGCCCTAGGATTTACAGCTTCCTATGGGAGAGCTAACCATAAATGTGAGCAGTCCTGACTGATGCTTGTAGAGGGCAGTACTATGTATAAATACATTGATAGAGAAAAGGGGTGAATTAGAGAGACATTGTTAAAAAAAGTTACTGCAATCAACACCTACAATGACACATTTTAATTATGGTGGATTAGACAGTTAAACAGACCTTTTCTTGAACCTGTATTAATTCAGCATTTCTTTACTGGTTGCCAGTCATACAGACTAAAAAGTAACTTTCCCTAATTCCAAGTTGAGAGACCTGTATTTGGAAAGTTACTCAGCTATAATTGCATTTAAAAAAAAATCGTTACAATCTTAGATGCAGCTGCTTTTAAATCCCAGAGCCAGTCATGGAATTGAAATCTGCAGAATGACATTTCTAAGCTTTTCACAACACACTACTACCTGTCAGACCATGACAAGATAGATAGATAACCAGGTGCCCGCTAAAAGTGCTTGCCAAGCTCCGTTGTGAGTTTACTGCAGAGTACTGTTAATACCAGGGAGAGCTTTCTTGTACCTGGGCCGGAATGGAGAAGCGACCCAAAGCTTCACTTATGGGCTGAGGCAGGCAGAAGTAGAACATATCAGGACAAGATGTGCTATGGAAGCATATAAGGCAAAAGTCAGAGGGATTCAGAAGCAGAGAGACATTCCCCATTGTGTCTCTTCCTCCCTCACTATAAATCTACATAAGTAGATATGCACAAGCATAAATTCTTCAAATGATTCTTTGGATTCATCTCCTCAAGGGAGTCTTGTAGATTGATTTAGCTGCTGAATAGTGCATCATTACCACTGTCACACTTGCAACCTCCAAAAGTGTTCCAGCAGCCTCTGCTCTGGAGCACACTGCCTCTGGTATCTACTGCTCCTCTGCAACACTCACGTAGCTAGCTGTACTCTGGCTATAGTTATTGTAACTGAATCTGCAAGATATAACGGTTAATAACGTGTATTTCAGTAATTCTCAAGCTCTCATTATTAGCATAAAAACTACATTAGGTAGTATTCCAATACAACCGCTATTAACCATGGTTCCCCACTCGTAGAGCAACAGTAATTTTCCTTGTTAGTTCCTCCCTTTCCATTCTCCTTCCCTCTCAGCAGAGCACGTTTTCTGTTCATAATTGTATGCAATAGATGGCAATAGTTGATGTCCCATAGATAGAAGAGATAATTTCAAGTATGCTATTGTCAAGCATACAAGAATCAAGAGAAAAAAAATAAATGGTTTGTGGACAGATTGAAACCATCTTTGCAGAATGCTAGAAAAAACCCACACATGTTAAATGGATATTGAGAAGTAGTTACTACATTTAATATAAACAGTAGTATTGCTTTCATGCACTTTTTTTTTTTTAAAGTACGTTAGCTCGTATACTGGAATTGACTGAGTTGTTTTATAAGCACTGTGCTTTTAAGCAATAAGAGTGGGGCCTCATTGAGTTACTGAAGCTGTCTGCTGTTGCTCTGACAAATAGGGCACATGTCTTTAATTTGCCTGTTTTGCTGTTCAGCTATGCTATAAGTATATAGAATTCTGGTTGCACAAAGTAGTTTGACAGTCCAAATATCTGGAACACAATCTGGGGGGTTTTGTTTTTGGTTTTTTTTTAAGAAAGGTGCTGTTTTACAGCCTGCCTTTGTATTTTGCCCAAGCATTCTTGAGGTCAAATGGTATTGTTTAAGTATACACATTATCGCTTTTTTTCCCTACTCATTTGTCTTGCTCTTTCTCCTGTCATGAGTTTCTTTCTCAACCCATTTTGTTCCAGGTTCAGTGATTCCTTGTTCTTTGCATCCTCATTTGTATCTCATCACTGTTCTCATCACTATTTCCATTTCTTTATAACAGCTGCTCTTTCCTCTGATGCAGACTTAGAGCCCATGTCACAGTAGTGTGATGCAGAGACACCCTATGAAAGCTCTCTAGGTAGCTAACATCTCTGAAAATCTTGTTTTGGTATATTGAAGCAAATGAGGATGCGCTTATAACAGAGGAACATGAGTACTTTTGTTTTCATATGCAATCTGAGCTTCTATTTTAGAGATCTAAGGATTTTCAGAAGGATTTAAAATGTGTATACAATCTCTGTAGTTCCATGGGTGTCTGACCAGTGTTTTAAAGCCAAATAATACCATATTCTTGATATTGTCAGATGGCCTTAAAAAGCAAGTCCCCCTAACTGCTTCCTCAAACTCCTGATCATTACAATCATACTTACAGAAGTGTCTACCACAGTGCTATTGAAAAGATTTATTTTGTAACAGTATTTTATTTTGAGACGTTGTGGTAAATAAGTCTTTTCACTGGGGACTGATGCCTGAATTCCAATTTTTGGAAGGCACTACTTGGGTTGAAAATATGATCAGTTTATTTACAGTTACCATCTTCTCTGTATTTCCAACTGCTATAACAATCAAAAGGTGCTTTGACACATATTAGCTTGGAATCTTATGCGATACACTCAGTTACTTAAAACTGAAAATTGGCTTTGCGCACTGCATATTTCAGTTTTTGGAAAGCTCCTCCTTTCTCCTTATTCCCAAAAGGAGATAGCTATTTTATAACAGAACTCATGGAGAGAGTGGTATAAATTATTTTCTAATTTATTCTCTCAAACTACACACAGTGACCATGTGGAAAAGCTATTTAAGAAACAATTGCATGGCAACTAAAATGTGAGAGAAACTTGTTGTGAGCTAACTTACAACACAGTATAAAAATTCAAAGCATGTGTGTGTGTGTATGTATAATAAGTATATTAAAATTTTCTTAGGTCAATATAGTTTAGCCAGTTTCCATCTGACTGCAGTTTCTTTGTGGTTGTAATATTTTACTTGCATATTTACATGGCTGTCAAAAAATTGAGATAAAGTTTACTCAACTATTAAGCAATTCTGCAAAACCCATGGCATATCAATTCTATGGCATATCAAACTGCAAGCCCTATACACAGAGGTATGATCAATTTACTATTTTCCTGTCTTTAAACAAAAGTAATAAGAGGACCCTAAGAGAAGTGAAAGTGGAAGTGGGTCATACCCAATAGCATTTCCCATCTTTGCTAAAAATCACAGGCATGTCTGACTGGCCCATTCCAAACTTGGCAAGGAATTAAGACAATTATATTTCATTAGCTCTTTTATTAAAGGAAGTGCAGAAAGTAAAAGCACACTTAATATATTGGCAACACTGAAGGTGAGGGGAAAAACCCCCAAACTGATTACAAGTTTGTTATTCTCTCATAACCAGAACATGTTAATATCAAGTATGTGAAGACTAAAAGATACCCAAGATAAATACTTAGCTTGATGTAATTTATATTTAGCTGAGATACCATGTAGCTTCAGCTCAAGAGAACTGACATAATCCTAGATAAACTTTTAACTCAATTGTAAACTAAAGATTCTACCACTTTGGGTGAGTTTGGCTTGGAAGTTTACTAGGAGGCTGAAAAGTAATGAAATCAGGAAGAACTGAAAATAATTTCTTGCTTAATTATATTTGAAATTTAAATGGTGACCTGGTGTTAATGGGCCAAGGTTATAAAGAAGCAAAACTTACCTCCAGGAATTATTTGAATTCAGTAATTCTGAACTGACTTAATATTAAAGTAATTTGTCTAAATTCTAAACCACACAGTTGTTAGACTAAACGGGTGCTAGACATCACTATTGTGGGAAGAAAAGAGAACATACAATTTTTCAGATTTCTTTAGTCGTACTTGCTATGACCCTGTGAATATTACTTTGGAAACCACAGGATTCTCTCCGTGATACTGATTGCTTTGCAACTGAGACCCTCTCACTCTCACTGAGCGACAGTTTGCCCTTCTCAAGGAAATGCCTTCAGTTGCCTCTACTGGTGGTTAACAGTTCACCAAACAACGACTGTACTTCCTAACACTTTTGGGTAAACTTTATTTGACTTTCTGAAAGTGACTAATTATTTTTTTTAAATTGCCTTTGAAGTTACTCAGCTTTCCATAAATCTCCTAAGCCACCATCGTAGTCTGTTTCCTTCACATGAAGATCTAAATGGACACAGCAAACAGAGCGACAAAAGAATCTTCCCACATTGCCTTTTTCGACCCGATGTTCACCTACCATTGTAGGGCCATTGTAGGACTGTTCAGATCAAACTAGCATTTAATCATTCTCCTCATCATTCTCTGCTAAACATGTCTGGGAGTAGCTTGGGCATGTGGATTCCTAACAACTAAGAAACAGATTGGGGAAAAAAAAAATTAAAAGCCTAACTTCTAAGAATCTAATGTGATTTCTCAGGTCATATTTTGGTCTATTGAAAGTCAGAACATAACTTAGAACGATGAGTAATTACAATGTTTGTTTCCATGAAATAAATGCTGAGCACCATCTTCTAGATGAAGAGAAAGAATCTAATAGGACACTTCAGAACATAAATGAAGCTTATAAATACATAGTTGTGGTTTTGGCTTTCTCAAAATACTTCAGGATTACAGTAAGACATTAATATGTCAGGAGGGCTGTAGATTTACTCTAAGACATTTTTAGGGGAATTCTTGCTGGTGTCATGACACAGAAAGGTAATGGACTATAACAATTACCTCGTCTTATCAAATCATTTTCAGTAGAATACCATTCAGCAGTAAAATCACAGTGAAGAAATAGAACAGTAAAAACATAAGCATTCATGTCAATAAAAGAGGCCTCCTAAAACCTGCATTGAAGTAGATGGGCTGAGGTTTATCCCCTGACAGAACTGTAATACAAACTAACCCATGTAACAAACTGGTTGAAAACCAGGATGCAAATGAAAAGGCTTACCCGCCATATAAAAAAAATAGAAGAAAAAAGCATCCAGCAGCAGATTATATAGAGATGCCAGAGCACTTTTACAATGGTGATAGTTTCCTCATATTATAGGGGAAAGAACTGCAAAACAGCAGGTTAGCGACATGTTGAAAGTCACAGCAAAGTGAGACTGGACCCAAATCTCCCCTTGCTCTGGAGTTTTACTGTCAAGTTTGACAAGTAATGAGCAACCTTTCACACTCAAGCATCCGAACAGCTCTCAGACATATAGTGGGTAGATATATTCAAGCTATGTAGGCCATTTGTCTAGTATTCATCTGTGTGAATATCTCTCTGAAACTGCTCAGCCCTGAAGTTTTCTCAGAATTCCAGATAAGGGCATCTGCTTCATTGCTGGAGTGTTAAGCCACCTAGCCTATTTTTCCTCACGGGATATTTTAATTTCTTGCGCCCATTTGGGAATTCTTTTTAGTTTGCACAGGAACAAGTTTAGAGGAATACAAAATTGATTATTTGATCCCATACACAATGAATCAGCATTTGTAGACATCTGCAAGCTCCCCATGTTGTTTGTTCGTGTGTAGTTTTGATTCACAGTTGAAAAACTTTATAATAATCATTCAAACAAAACAACTATAGTTCACTCATAAAAAAAGCCAAAATGTAAATTTCATTAGCTGTTCTGCTCTAAAATGTATTTCATTCACCATAAATCATCTGCAATTTGCAAATTTGTATGTTCCTTCCTCCTGCCAGTCTAAGCATTAGCATTTGGGCAATCTAGAGATAGTTTTGAAGACTCCAGTAAAGCTTGTTTTTTTGAATATTAATACTAAACCTTATTTTAAAATTGCAGTGATATCATGGTATTGTAGTAAATTCTAACTTCTTTGTAAAAATATAATGCATGTGCAAAATTCTAACACTTGGCAGGCAAAGCACATTTATGGAGTATTCCTTCTATTCTGAAGATTGCCAATGATATCCAGTTCCATTCTTCCCAGTGGACAAAAATTATGTATATTAAGCACAATAAGGCTAATTCTAATTGTTACGCTATAGGCAGAAAAGTTATTAAGTTTGTATCAGAAGAGTTTGGGGCTCCAAAGAGCTGCATAATCAGAATTTAACTCAATACATGCAAGAGTGAAGGCTTCCGCTCTTATACTGTACCAGACACCATGCATTCATTGGTTTGCCAGTTGGGAACATATGTAGCAGAAACAGATACGTAAAAGAAAAGACACGCTCAAGAATATAAGTGATCTACAGCTCAGGTAAGACAGCAATATTAAAAAGCAAAAGAGAAAAAAGTGTTTCGATTTTTAAAAGCACAAATGTGCTATTCACTTGTACTTTAACTTCTTGGAAAGTGTGGCTGGCTTTCAAGAATTCTGGCTGGACTTTTTCCTGACCATAGTGCTAATCTCAGCATGGCAACTTTCATGCGCATTCCTTTTTCGTGGGTCAGAAGCATCTTGTTACAATATCATAGGGTAGCAACATAAGCCAGGAAATTAATGACTTTGTACTGGGTAAGGTAATAATTTTAAGCAAAATACTGATACAGTAATCTAGGGGCATGGAAATACCAAACTGGTCCTAGAAAATAATTATTGATTTGTGCCTGGAGTTCTTTTGGCAGAGACCATACCACATGGGATGCTGAATAGAATTTCCTGTAGTTTACAGCCTCTCAGTGGTAATTAGATCAAACTATCTTTAGACACTGCCAGTAGTCTTTTAAATGCACTAGGAAGAATTTCTATAGAACACCACAGGTCTTTCACCTTGCCTCTACAGTACCCAAATAAAATCTTGATTACTTCCATATGATCTTAATTTTCATTACAGAAATCTACTTGAAATGGTTTTACATACCGTGAATTGTCATAAAATTTAGTTGAAGAGACCATTAACCCTCCACAGAAGCTGCTAGAATAAAACTGATTTTAATATAAAATTTAAATATATATTATTTGAAAATATTTGCAGCAAATTTATCTTTTTTAAAATAAATAGAAAATTCTAAATAATTTGAATAGGAATAAAAGACACTATATTAATGTTTAGATAAAGAACAACATGCTCTTTACTCACTAGATTTTGTAAAGAATATATTGTTGATTCATAAACCCTCAATTACCCTTAAAACCCTATAGGTCTAGAGTAAAGGAAAATGTAAAAAATAGCTCAGTTATGCTGGTGACCTGCATGAGACTTAAATTAGACTCTCTAAACACTGGGTACAGCAATATATTTAACTTTTTAAAACACTACCTGTTTAGGCATTCAAGCAAAGAACTTGCCTTCCAATTAAGATTTGTGATCTGTATCATAGAGGAACAGCTTATTTTCAAAGACTCTTGTAAAAGTTTCTGTTGAACCTGCATTTTACAAAATGGATAAATATTTTACAGGCAGGCATTAGAAACCCCAGCATTCAGCTGGAAAAGAATACAATTTTAAAAAATCCATGTTCTTTTTTTTTATATGTATAATGGGAATATGCCTTTACATTTCAACCACAAAAGGACATATATGCATTCAAATTTAGAATACAGCCTGAAACACCTTAAAAATAAAAGAGGCCTCTCAAGTAGGTGATGACAAAGCAACTCCCCTATCAGGTGGCACATAGGGCACATCTTTCTGTTTCTTACTTAGTTCTCTCTTCCCAATACTTAGTCACCTCTTCTGGCCTCATTTTTCTTTCTCCTTCCTCAAACCATACTCTAACAGTATGATAAGCCTCCGTCTATCCCTACCTCTGTTTTTATTCTTTTTTTTTGATTTTCCTTCTCCCTTCACCTCTCATACAATGTGGTTGAGTTTTCCAAATCGCCCAGGCTCTGCTCCAGCCCAAGCAGCTATTAAGCAACAAGCTCAGATCTCAAACTCAGCCTGGTTTCCATCCACAAGGAACATAATGGAAATTAACTTTGTTCCTAAAAAGAATGCAGAGAGCAGCAACTACCAGGATTAAGAACAGTTTGGCTTCGGTACCATTGAAAGTAGAAAGAAAAAAAAGCATTTCAAAGTAAGAGAAATTCAGAAAGTTGAATATAAAGAATACTTAGCTATATGGAACAAAAAAGTGTGTTCAGAATTTTCCTGTAGCTATACTGTATAACATACAGCACATAGAAAAACCACAACCCCTCACCTGTTCCCCAAACTACATGCTAAGTCCACTCTCCCCTTCTTCTACAGGAGAAACAGACTAGGAAACACTCTGATAATACTGACAACAGGAAAACATTGTATCACACAATCAGAAAAATATGATTACTCACCTAAGGACTAAAAACCAGCACCATCATTCCCTATGCAGCCACCAGTGCACCATGGCCACCTCCTTCCCAGCATGCTCTGGCACAGCCGCAGCCATCTTGCAACACTATGGCAAGACTGGCTTGCTTCCACCTGGTGAGTGAGTGCTTCTTGTTTTCAGCTTCCTTCCCTCTCCTCATGGTGTCTAAAGAATACCAATGATGATAGTTGCAACTTCACACAATCATACACATCTCAAAACAAATGCAGGCTGTCGGATTATTTCCTGCTAGCAGCCAGCTATGAGCTGGCTGATGCAAGGGATGTTAAGTTAGTTACACGAGCTGTTAAAAAGCTCACCTTGGTTCTTGGACTTCTTAATCCGACCCTGAGCCTGTTCAAGCTGTAAGGAAGATGTTTGTCAAAAGTGTCAGGGAGAATCAAAAAGCCCAGGTCTGTATAGTGGAAAGCTGGATCGGGAATGGGTGCAGGCAGTGGCAAAGGGCAGAGGGGGAAGTGGTGCTTTCTGTGGATGTGCAACATGGCAGTGGGGGGTGGTGGGGTGGGCGATCGCTTAAGGGAGAAAAGCTCGGAGAAAATGATGGCAGAGCGAGGAAAAGATGTTTCAAAGCTGCGAATGATCCCGCCAGCTTTGTATTTTTGGAAGGTGAGCGGCCCTGCAAGCCACACCTGCTCCCCTTGGTGGCATCCGCTGAGGCCTCTGCCACAGGTGTCGCTGCTCGCCTCTGAAATGGCCGCCCCTTCTGCCTCTCTCCCACCCCCACCACGGAGGCACGTGCTGCCCTGGCTATATTTTAAATGCTATTTAAAATAAGGGTCACTGGCATACCAGCAATTCTGGTGTGCTTATGGACCAGGGGAGAGTGGAGAAAGAGTTGTAGGAGCCTACATTTGGGTCTATATGAAGCTAAACACCCATGCCCCCAAGATCTGTGAAGATTTTCAGTAAAAAATTTTGAAGTTAAAAATGCAATAGACTGAAGTCTTTTATCCATTTCCTAAATGTTATAAATTTCTAGGTGACCTGAAACTAATGTCATGGTGAAATGGACTACTGCTTATGGTAGAATCATCCAATCTCGTAGAAGTTGTGCTGGAGTCTGGAGGTAAAGTAGGAGGAAAAATAATCCTGCTTTGTGAATACATGAAGATAGTTTTCACAAATAATCCAAGAGCTGGAATATGAGTAGAGTTGTGCCATAAGTTAAAATACAGGTGTCTGAGCTGCATTGTGGTTGAAACGAGCTTCTCCAGCTCAGAGGTGAAAGTTAATTTATTGATTACAACAACTCACTGTCCACTGACCAGAACCAGTCCTGAAAACAACCAGAAGCAGTTCTTGAGCCACTTGTTAATGTGGATAAAATATGTTTTTGCAAGTTATCTAAAGCCTCTCTACATTAGGGAACGAGTTTAGGGAGAAAAAGGTTGAGGATCTGTGTTCTATAATGTCATGGAATTTTGTAGCTTTTTTGTCATCTTGGGATTGCGAAAGTTCCTAATGCTTAGCAGGGAAGGTGTGGATTTTGTGGAGAGATGATAAATTACAGAGCACAGTAAAACTTTTTTTTCCTTAATGTAAATATCAGAAACTGGCAGAAGGCTTAATTCAGAAGTGTAGGCTGACTTTCTATACTTAATTATATAGAGAAATTGTAGAGAGAAGAAATCCCTCTAGCTTTTCCCTTTAACAGGATGCATAGGCATATATATCATGTTATTACCCAAATGTCCATAGGCTGATGTTAGGCAACAGCTCTAAAAAGGTGCTAATAAAAGCGCAGTTATAGCACAGCCATGATGGCTTTTTAATGCTACCATTTAGTGTAGCTTTCTGTGTGAGGCAGAGATTTTCAAAAGTAACATTGCTATTGGTGAAATTGATTTAAATCAACTCAGAATGAGAAGTGTCAACTAATAGTAGTTTCAGGACCTGACAATCTGTGATACCTTTTTGATAATATTAGGCCTTGAAGTTGGTTTTTGTCTTGTACTACCAGTCACTGATTTTGACAAGAAGAATATTTATATATGAATAAGGCTTCTTTTTATTCAGTGCAATGTTGAGAAAGCCTTGGTGAGAACTATTTCAACTTTTTTCTCTTTTTCCAGACTATTTTATGTCATGCCGCTGTGTCACACTTACTAGCAATGCCATAACTGAAACATAGTTATGTGATGTCTCGTTATTATTATTGGTACGTGTTATTTCCAAGTATATTTTATGAATTAGATGAATTCCAGCAAGGAAACATGTCTGGTTTTTATTTTGCAGACCACATCTGCTAAGTACTACAGAGTGTATGTTCAGTTTAAAGTCTGAAAAATTACTTTGTCACTTCAGGGGTGCAGATTCAGTGTTTTCTGCACTGGTCATGGACAGAGCAATTTCAAAATTGTGAAAAAGGCACATATGACTTGTCTGATGAGCTCCATTTTTGTGTCTGTGTGAGATTTTACTGGAAACATTATTCAGAGAAACTGAAAGGAAAAAAAAAAGGAACAGTGGAGGACTGGCACTTCAGCTGCAATGACCTGTAATTGTCTTGCTAGTAACATGATGGTTATTGGAATGTGCTGGACTTTGCTTCTTAAAACTATAAAGACAATAAATTAGAGTGAGTGGCCAGAAAAGCATCAGTGCAGAACTGCATACTCTAAAGAGGCCGCTGCCACAGAGATTAATCTGGTTAGAAGGTTCATCAGCTGTCACCATATAAGGAACAGTAGAAACAATCTTATTAAATGAGTTGAAAATTATTTAAATATTCAAGATTATTTTCTACAGTTGTTTAACATTAACTGGGAGCCTCACTATTCTCTGAGTTTTCATGGTGTTTCTGACAGAAGCTTGCTTATAAAAGCTTGTGTGATCTTGCTGTTTTCTTAGATGCAATCTTCCTCATGCCAGTTCCATATGACCTAGCTTACATTTCTCTGTTACAAACTAATTGTTTCAAAGTACACAGTACAGTACAAATTATCACAGTACAGAATGCTGGATCTTAAGTGGCTTTACTTATGCATGTTCCAATAAACTATTGTCTTCATGACCACAGTGAATATAATACTATTAATATGCAGATATTAAGGGGTGGGGGGAGACCAAAACAATAGTGTTTTTCATAAAATTTATTTCCTGAATCCCTTTTTAGCAGAAGAGTTATCTGTATGTGCATGTTGGTAGTCCTAGCACAGACTGGGTTCTGATTTAATACATCTGTGCTTCAGGTTCCTATTTTATCTAATGAGAATGAAATGAATTAATGATTGCATGTGGGAATAGCAATATTTGTAAAGAGTCTATAAAATCTCTCTGATACTACTGTTTTAGTATATTATTTCAGTATAGAAGTCTGTATTTGTTTGGCCTCAAAAATTGTTGGTTGTCTGGGAAAAACTGTAAAACTAAACTGTAAATACAAAATTTGATCTTGTTATACTGTGAGGATCCAAGATAGGAGTTTCCTGGAGTATGAGATGAAAGGAATATCACAGAAAAGAAGAGCAAAAGTATAAAATGAATGTATGACAGAGCTTAAAAGAATTCAAAGGCTTTGGCGTGATAAGTGAGAGAGATTCTGGTTCTAAGAGAGCGTTTTTGCTATTCTGGCTGCTGAAGGAAATAAAAAAGCAGAATGTGCTGTTCTTTTGTGTTTGCATACAGATCTTGTAAGGAAACTTGACAGAACTACTGAACTCAGTGGTGTGTGTTGTCTGTCTGGTAGAGTATGCCAAGAGTTTATTCAGCTTATCTTGATAATGGGTTGTCTGTAATATATAATATCCCTAAGCTGTTTTGTATCTCCTTCTTTACTGGATATTTGAGGTATGGTTTCTGAAGTTGAGTATCTCCTCAGTTTTGTTTATAAGGGCTGTATTTCACTTCTCATTTACTCTTACTTCAAATACATCTCTCTTTTTCTCATGTTTATATGGGCTTTTGATTCTGTATCTAGGAAGAGCATCTTGCAAATTAGTTTGGGTTTTTTTGTTGAATCATTGAAAGATGTAATCTAGGATTATGGTTTTTTTGTTAGTTTCCCGTGGTTTCTATTCCACTGCAGCATGAACAGCTGAAGGGGTCACTGCCCTGCCCATTTTCTGGAAAATGCTCTTCATGTAGAAAGGATGACTAACTGGGGTAAGTGCCATGCCTGAACTGCTGCAATTTAGCGTTAGGTTTATGAAAGTTTTACTTTACTGTAAAACAGCTGCTGTTTATTGGTTTAGGCATTGCTATGTATTCTACTCATCTGTTCCTCCATTCATGTCTCTACATTTGAGTCAACATCCTACGGGATGTTGGGTTTTCCCAGTGTGCTATTGACCCTAACAAGAGGGTAGTGAATGAACATGATCCACATTATTTTCACTTAGAATTATGTACTTATTTATAAAGGTGCACATAGCACTTTTGTTAATAAAAAAGTTTTTTTTTTTCCTCTTGGTTTCTGTTTATCCTTTTTGTGACATTGGGAAGTTATTTTATCATGTGGAAAACATGGAGCTCTTGAGTCAGAGGTGAGCTCACTGTTTAACAGCCTTGTGTACCTAATAAAGTTGACAACCGTGATGAAAGTTGTGTGGTGCATACTGTAATCCTATAAAACAACTCTGTTTAAATAAAATACTTACTCAAAAGTTAATTAATAAGCAAACCTGGACTCATGCAATTAAATCTAGGTTGCTCTTTACTTTCACTATTGTTATATGTGTTGGTTTCTTGCCAATGTTAGCGCAACCATAATGAATGCAAAGTATGAAATTGGACTTGAGGAGACATACTTCCTAAAAAAAAAAAAAAGGGCATTTTTATATTAAATTGCTTATAAACACAGATTTAGACTATCAGCTACTGAAGAAGTCATGCTCGATACAAATGTTAATTTGTTTATAGCATGGTAATGTTTGTAAATAGACTAAACCCTTAAGCCTCTGCCTTAAAATATTTCATAAGAATGTTTAAAACAAACACCATAAATGTATTTTTCTGTGCTAGTTTGGGCAGTTGAGCTATTAAACACATTGATGAAACAGCTGGGTTTTAACAAATTATCACTGATCAAACCTTTTAAATATTGTGCCGTTAATTCTATATGCCATTTCTGCATTGGACTGGTAGAACTGCTGGATCAAATGTTGTACGTTGATAGTTCTTAGCTTTGGGTCATAAGGATCAAATACTATTAGCATCGCTAATTGGAGATAAAAATCTAAGGGGCCACCAAACCATTTGATAAATTCCATTTAACTGCCAGTAAACAGTGATAAATTTCATTTTTGTCTCAAATGGCATTTAATCTGTTTATCAGAAAAAAACATATAGTACACTTAAGTGCACTTTCCTGTTCCAGAAAGATGACAGTCCAAATACTTCATTATAGTTAGCAGTTGTGAAAATGGGCTGAAAGAGAATGAATAAACTTCCAAAGCTTTGTTTTCTTATTTATTGGCAAAATATGACCTAAACCAGCTATGTAATCTATGAGAAATACACTATTCTGCCAGAGACATGCAAGTGACAAATGATAGTTTGGACATGGCTTTACTTGAACAGCTGATTTTGTGTTAATACCACTTATTACTACTGTTTGTACTCCATGAAATTGTGCCACTGCTACCCCTTGACTCTTTTGCATATAAATGCTGAATCATATAATAATTTCTGCTAGAAGTGGCCTTAGTGAAGCCATCTGATTCAACGTCTCACTCAAAACACAGCCAACTTTAAAGTTAGTTTGCTCAGGATTGTATCTAGTGGCATGATGTGACAGGTTGTCTGGTAGCTTCCTCTACAGAAATACTATAAAATGTTGCTGGGGCAGTTAGTTAATATTCCAGGAGTCATGTATATGGACCAGAGCTTGTGTAAGTACAGAAGGCAGGACTTCTAGAAGCCTCCTCTGAATGACTTTTCACATTCTGTATTTTAACATTGTTCTATTCCAGAGACCAGAATTCAAGTTAGGGAAGAGTCTAGTGTCCCAGGCCTCTGGCCAGTATCAGCCTTCTAATACTTTTGACATTTTAATGGTGCTCAGTAGCTATATAGTACCTAATAACACAAGACCACATGACTGATGAGAGAAAGTGCAACAGACACATACTATATATAGCAAGTTTAATATTTGTTAGGAGAAGCTTGAAAATTGTTTTCCTTTCTGAATCTATGGATTCTATAATTCTACACTGCTCACAAGCTCAAACTAAGATCTTGCTATTTTCACCATCCTTGAAAGGAACTTTTGGTTGGGGGCGGTGGGGGGAGAATGACTGTCAGACTCTGCAGAAGAGGGTGGGGATTTCTGTTGTTTTACACAGGAAAAAGTGGTATGTCCTGTCTTTCCCATGAAAATAATGAAAGCTGGGTTCAATCCTGGGCTGTTTCTGTGTTAGACCAAGGAAGAGAACAAGAGTGTCTTCTGGGAGACAAATTGCCTTGCTTCCAGAATATCTGGTTTGCTAAAGGAGTGAAGGGTCCAATTCCTCTCTTTTAACTTGATCTAAGGAACTCAGGGCTAGTGCCATTGCTCCCAAGCTCTAAGGGAAGTCTTGTACTTTAATCTCTTTTCTTTTTTTTTTTTCTTTTGCCCCTCTCTTTTCCCAATTCCAGAATCTGATGTGAATAATACCTTCCTTGTAAGGCAGGGATAGAGCTGTGGAGTAGAAGGAGCTCCTAATGTTTGTGAGTAAGAAAGAAAGAAAGAAATTGTATAATTTGTCCTGGTGTACTTTATAACTTACATAGATATGCCAGCACCAATTCAAGACTGGGACAATCGGTGAGAAATAAACCTAGAGGTATACTGAGGAGCTATATGCTGCTGAATATAGAGTTCCATATGTTCTTTACAATTTTCTTGGAACTGCAAGGTACCTGGCCACAGTTAGTTTTTAGGTGGCAAGCACAAATAGAAAATTTTCAGATTAAAAGTAATACTTTTAACAGTGATACTCAGAATATTCAGTATATACAGGCTATTGCCTGGGTTTATGTTCTGAGAATATATTAATTACATGAAAACTCAGTTTTAATAAAAAAACATTTAAAACCTTTATTTTCTTCCTCTCACTTTGTTTCAGGCAACTGTGACGTTCATTGAGCAATACATACATGAGCAATCTATTTCTTGCTCACCTTCACTAAGGAAAAAAAAATAACAGTTAGGAAAAATCCCTACAACACAGGTTATAATACAAGAGGGTGAAATATGGAAGCCAGAAATAGGAAATATGACTGGAATAGCTTTAATGTACATCCTAAATCATAAGTAGTAATGATTCTGCAAGAGGGAAAATTGTTTGAATTTATATACTGTGGTTTGAAACGAGAGTATTGATGTTTGAAATACCACTAGACAATTAAACCTAAACTCTAAAAAAACATGTTTAGACTCCAAGATCAATGATGTTTTAACATTGTCATAAGTTCTTTAACAGGAATATTGCATGAGCTGTCATTGCCAAGGAGTTGAATCTATTTTAAAAAGTTAAGCTGAAATGAATACTGTACTGTAATAGCAAGATTTCTTTGCAGGTGGAGGAAGTACAATACTGGGGCTTCATAAGTAAGGATTACCTTAAGGTAATCAGCTGTTGAAGGGCTGCTTCTAAACATACAGGATAGAATGATTCTTGTAATTTCTGCAGCTGGTTTTTCAGCAGATTTTTCTATATGAAGAATGATGAAGTCCCTGAGATATACTAAATATATATTTTCCCAGTGGGGAGGATGCGGGAGCTATTTCTGCAGATCTCTGTTCTTAGTACTGAGGAACATTAAAGGCTCTAAGGTGATTAAAACTTAATCTCTGTTTATAATACAGGTCTCCTGACCTAATGGGAATCTTGTTAAATTGAGTGCTTTGTGTGTGTGTGTGCTGGGTTTGAAGTCAAGAAAAACTCATCAAGCCTGATGTGTTCTTCTGACCTCCTCAGGTCATAGCAAATTACTATGAAGTGCTTGTCAGTGACAATGTAATAAGCGTGTGGATGTATATGGTAGAAAGAAAGAAATCTTATTATTTGTAAAATGATACAGTTACACAGAATTTAGCATCTCTAACCTTTAGAGGGTTTCTCTGAACATGTACTTGCTGCTCCATGAAACTTTGTGAATTGAAATAATTTTCATAAAGTGTCAGGTGAATTCATTTTTTAATTGGGCAACAACTCAAGTTGTGCTGCACCATTTCTTTTTTTTTTTTTAATAGTTAGAATGTGGGATAGTGCTGGCCTTGTTTTCCAGTTGGCAAGAGACACTGGAGGCTTGTTGTTGTGTGTTAATAGTCAGGTTTGATTGATATTCTATGAAAGGAGGTGGCTTCTTGGTTGACAATTTTCATATTTAATTTTGTAGTTGTTGTTGTTGTTTACTAGTCATTTTTTTTCTATCCTATATCCACTCTAGTGGCAGTTTGCAGCCTTTTTTTTTGTGTGTGCGTCATTGACAATTGCTTTGCACTTAGTTCTTCTTCCAACTAACAGCATTTACTTTACTCATAACTTAGTAAATTGCCCTCTATTGGGAAATGCTTGACTATATGCCTTCAAAAATGAGACTCACCTTTTATTTCAAAAGAGTATTATTAATACTTTCCACCCCCTGTGCTGTAGGTTAACTTCTATTTCCTAGAAAAAATAAAATGCAAGTTACCTTAGATAAATATATACTTGTATACTTTCAAGTGTTCTTGGAAAGTACAATGGTTAGCAGTTCAGTGGATAGTGAAGCAGTATTTCCTATAAAAGTTAAATGTAATAGATGAAGGTGCCTACATAAAGTTGTACACACTGTTTAAATACACAGGGACTGAATATGTAGTGCAGGGGACCAAGAGGCAGGAGCAACATTGTCTGGATTGTTAACTGGAGGATGTGCTGGCTTTTCAGAATGGATCACTGCTCAGTTGTTTCATCTGTGAGACTGAATTTGCAACCATTAGCCCATTTTTCCATCCTTAATTGGCTTGATTGACCTTGATTCATTTGGGCTGATGATGAAAATGTAGCATCAGAAAGAGGCAGCACGAATGCTCACAGCGAAAGATATACACTATAGTTATTACATTAACTGTGGTGCTGAGACATTCAGTAACTATGTCCCAAAGAACTGAATTGATTGTTGTCAGTGATGTAGGCCTACATAGTTGAGTAATTACCTTCTGTAACTGGAATTGACTCACTTGGGCTAGAACTCACAGATTTTAGGCTTGTAAAGGCCCCTTCTTTTACAGATTAAAACCTGTAGTAGAAATTTTGATATTATGATCATTAGCATGGTGGAAAACTGGAGGAAAAAAACCAACAAACCAAACAGTGCAAGTCTGCTACGTGGAATGGGTAGAATAATGAATAATGTGCCCTTTCCGTTGCCTTTGGTATGGCTGATAATGGTTGGTAAAGCTTTCCTGTGTTGGCTTTCATCTTTCCCTAATTTGTAATACCTAACACCCACTGACCTATTTAATATTTTTCAGGTGAAGAGTAAACACACACCTTGTCACATGTGATTTTGGGAAGGATGATATAGTTAATCCTATATCATCAACATGAATTCATACAAAATTTTTAATGTCTATCTATAAACTATTCTGTTGCCATGCTGTTCTGAATTTTAGCTGAAGCTGTAAGAACTAGCAGTACAGGATTTATGTTTCTGTATGAAATTTTGTGGACAGTTGGAACTGTTGGCATGTCTCTTTGAAGGTAACTCTAAGCAATGTAAATCAAAAAATGTTCATTATTCACTGTTTATGAATAATGGCTACATTCTGCTTATTTTGGTGAGACTTCCTTATCCCCAAGGGAATATGTGCCTGACATGCAGTTGGAGAGTTTTTCGTGAATATAGAACTCTATGGTAAGAAGAGTTGTTTTTCAATCACAGCCACATGGACTCTTCTGTATACAACCTTTAAAGGAGAGTGTGTCTTCATACATCTTTGTACCAGTACGGGTTGGTGGATATTGCCATAGCATAGGTTATTACCATAGTGCAAATACTAACACAGCGGTGGTAAAGTTATGCATGCAAATGGAACTAGACTTTTCATAAAAATATTTTAAATGAATGGTACTTCAACCCTTAGTCTATTTCATATTTACAGTTTTTGTGAAGTTCTAGAAATGCCTGGACAGAATCTTACTGGAAAAATAGCTTATGAGAGGTATTAATGAAAAAATAGATCATGTGAACTCAACTTTGCATTTACCCATGCAAGTATTTCCTTGCAAGAACTGTGTTCTTACAAACAAGTAAGGACAAACAAATTCTAACAAACTCATGCTTTGTGTTTTCAGTTATGAAGTTTACTTCACGACAGAGGAGATGGTCAGCTGCGATATCCTGAATATCATCCATTTTAAGTTTCAAGTTGTATGAATAGAAATAATAGGATCTGTCTAGTATGATTGGTAATGCTTGAGCCTTGGACAATTTGATTTGTATTAGCATCTAAAAATTTAGTTAGGCTCAGGAAGTATTAAAATAACACAAAACTGTAAAATAATTCTGAAATTCCAAGAAGAGGGCATCTTGCAAATTTTTCACTGTACGTGAACCTGGTTAGAAGATACAGCAGAACAAGATCTAGTTATACCGTTTTGTGTTCAGGATGAAGTTTCTAAAGAGTTGATCTTAGAAAAACACACCCAGGCCTATTTGCAATTACAGTTTTCAGAGGTAAATAAAGCCTTGCTTGTCTTTGTTAGGATTACTGTCAGAGTTGTGGAGTAACTGATTTACTCAGTTTCTTGTGGCACTGGAATAGGAACTGGAGTGTTTCGACCAGCTTCCTACCTGTTGAAAACAAAGATTTTTAATGGGCTTGTCAGAGGAGGTAGTTTGTACTTGACTTTTTTTCACTGTCTCCTCCAAGAGTAGGAAAAGAGGGTTCAGTGGGGAATAGAAGAACTCTGACCTACCTAGTCTCTCCATTTGGATGTTTTTGCTTATCCCTTCATGTGTTTCAGCCAGGCTGTAATGATGGATGTGTGCATCTTCTTTACTGTGTTATTATTCAGCCTGAAAATAAGAACAAGAATTTTACAGTTAGTATAGTTTTAGTAAGGTTAATGTTATTAACATTAAAACACTCTGGGCCCTTTTCTCTTAGTAAACTTAAGTAATCTAAAGGTATATGAGCTAGACAGAGGATCTCTGAGGATGGGGCAAAGATTGTTTTATTTACCTGTTCGGTCCTTCCTTTTTCTGCAACCAGCAAGTTAAGAATTGCTTTCAAGTTGTACCATCTTGGGAGCAATCTCCAGAAGGCTGTTATGTTCACTGAGAATTACTGTAATACTGTAGTTGTTTTGGACAGTCACTGTTCATGCCAGGATTTGCAAGCGCATTGGTGCTAAACTAACCTTGACAGAGATAGCTGAGGATGCTGAAGGCATTTATATATCAGTGTTCCTATTTATACCTGCTGTAACATAAAGGACTGCAACTCGACACAAATTCTGGATAGTCATAAGCTATTCACAGAAGTATTCGGTGTTTTGGGAAGCAAGTAATTGTTACTAGTGGGGGGCTGTGTTATAAGAGCTCATTATTTATGTTCATCCCATTCTTATTGACGTGAACAAAAGATGAGATGAATCATTTGCATACGTCTGTCCATTTTCATCCTCATTAAAAGGGAGCCTAGAAAACTAGCTGGAAACTAGCTGGACAGGCTATCTTCTCATTTGTGAGATGTCTGATCTAAATTTCCTTATGGGTGTTATAAGGAAATATCTTTGTTCTGTATCTCTCTTATTTAAGTAACTACTCCATTTGGATATTGGAAAGAGAAACAAAGAATAAGGTAATTTACTATAAACTCTGACTTTCACATAAGCACGTTTGAGAAGATGGACAGGAGCCTGAATCAGTGTTGAATATCAGAACTATTGGTTGAATCTCAAGTGCTAGCTCTAGTTATATGTGCATGTGTATGTATAAACAAAGAAAATCTTGTCTTATATGCTGTGTGCTCTCTGCTCAAAGTATTGCACTTTATTCACTTCGGTGATCTGAAACAGCTGACTGAATCCAATATTGTTATCAGTATGGTAGTTGGTTAGTTTAAAAAGTTCTAAGAATGAAAGAGTTCCCAGAGAAAGCTGGAAGATATTTTAATTAAAGTAGGCTGTGGAATGCAGGGGTACAGCTCTGATGGCAAATTTTTGAATTTTTGCTTTCGCTATGTCTTAAAAAAATAAACAGAGTAGTGAGAATGTTTAGAATAGCAACAGTTTGTTTTTTCCCTTCTTAATGGGACACAGTTTGGAGTACTTGGTCTCAGGATTTTAAAAACAAAATAATTTTTGGCAGAGCTAAAAAGTGTTAGTCATTTGCGTACAAATTAGACTTAGGAGTGTCTGCTATTTAATGATGGCAGATGGCCCCTCTGCTTTCCTACACTATTAAAACCAATAAATGCATCAAGTTTTCCACTGCGTATCTATATACTCCCCAAGTTGTTTGTTTCCCACTCAGTAACTGTTAAGAAGAAGTACATGTCTCAGCATACTGGGTGGTACATGGAACTTCCAACGGATAATCATTTACTCTCAGCTACAGTTCCTGGCAGTTAAAAGGAAGGGGTTTTGTTTGTTTAGAAATGTGTTATTCTAAATCTGATGTGCAGTTTAAACTGGTATGATATAAACCTGTTCAAGCTCCGCTCTTTGTCTGATTTTAGGGGTTTGGGGTTTTTTTTGCAGTCCCTCTTCCCCTCCCCCCTCTTCTTTCCTTCCCCCCTGCCCTGGTTTATAATTTGAGCATAGTTATTTCTTGAACAGTCTCACAACTGTGTCTAAGCTATAGAGAAAAAAAAAATTTCTAGTCAAATTTCATGGGAAAACTTTCTAAATTTATCAACTGGTGTCTCATACTGTATCTTGAAAATTCATTTTGGGAAACTTCTCAAAAATTGTCCAAAAAGTGCCCAAATTGAAGCAAACAGAGTCTGAGTTTAGAGGCTTTTGGGATACTTTTAAAAATATTAGAAGGTTTTTGCTCTTAGCTGACCTCAGAAATGCTACCATGCATTTGTGAAACCAAGCATGTTTATGTTGTTTAGTGACAAATTAACTGTGGGAGAAGCAGGTGTGGCCTCCAATGCAATACCCTTTTAAGCAGTTGCTAGTATGGTTCCAGCATAAAATCACCATGCAGTGTGATAGATTATAGTGCTTTCTCCACAACTGTCAGAATTTTATAACATCTTTTTTTTCTTGCCCCTTTGCAATGGGCATAAAGTTGTATATTTAACCACTCTTAGACCCATTCCTGCCTTTCTTTAATGTAGTTTCTCTAGCTGCCCTGATCATCAATAAAGCCATTAAAAATGCTAGCAAGAAGCCAAGAGAAAGAGCTCACCCTCTAGCCCGTATATTCAGGCAGAACACAGTGATATTTGAGACTGGCATGGCATAGGGTTATGTTACTGGGGTAGTTGTCTACTCAGTTATTCATCAGGAAGAAATTGGAGACTGCTAGATGTCATTGCAGAGTACACTTGCTGAAAACTAAGCAGTGATGTTTCAGGATGATTTGTGGTATGCTTTCTTGGATGAAATTTGAAAGATGATCACTTATGTTTATTAGCAGCAACATGATAAGGTCAGTGAAGGCAATTACAAGGATCTAAAAATGATCACAGAACTGCCAGAACGCCTTCTTTAAATAATACTCAAGATGACATTATAATGGATTCATTTAAAGAGCTGAAGGTGGTTTATAATAGTTCTAAAATGGCTCTAAAATTGAAGAATTGATCTAGCGTGGCTTGCAGGGAGGTTTTGTAAGGGCAGCATTACAATATTTTCAGTGCTGTCTAGGACACTTTCTACATTTGGCACTCTGCTTTGAGGCAGAGCCAGCAGCAGTGATTCAACTAATGGACATCTTTGAAAAGTTGATCATGATTTTACTTTTTCTGTCATCTTGCTTCATTAACTGAAGTAACACAGAAACAACTGTGCAAATGCAGCTGTTGCTACGCTTAAGATGATGTAACATGCTTTCTTCAAGAGTATGGTACAGTGGCAGACCACAGCAACATCCATCTGACGACCTTGAATAGATTTTTAACGCCTGCAGCATGCTTCCAAAATCTTTAAATGAGAAGTAGTGCCTGCAAGAAGCACTTCAACAGAAATGCAACATAATGGCATACCTATGACATGATGAATTTTTGATGTGGAAACATGCTGTTGTGTGATGATGGGGGATCAGTTTCTGTTGTTCTAGTGACTATTTAGAGTTTTGATTTACATTTTGCTTTGTAGCCTCTGTAGAGATGGTAAAACTACTTTTGTGAGCTGCTGAGAAAATAAATATTGCCCAGTTAACTTGTTTTTTTTTTTCTTTATTTTTTGTTTTTGTTTTAAATACAATATGCTAAAAAAACCCTGTAAGGATTAATAACAGGAGAGGTGAGGAATACCTAAGGGCCCTGCTTGCTTCTATGCTGTTCTAACAACTCTTCCAGTGTATCTGTTGACACATAATGTGGCCAATTCAGATGAGAAAGTTTGCGCCAAATACAGAGAACATCTGTTCTCTGGGAAGTCATCTTTGTACAAATATAGTACAGATGATTAATCTAATGTCTTTCGCGTGTCCCAGTTGTTGATAGGGAAGATAGTAAAAGAGCCAAGTCATCTTAAGATTCTTCTTAACGCTTTTGCTGAGCTTTGTCTTGCTTCTGAGAATATCCTGCACATTGGCACCCTCATGGTTTTAATACACTCGAGATGAATTTACCAGCTGCTGTCTCTTGTAAGGCGGCATTTGGACATCAAAAACTTAACAGCATTGATACCTCTCACCTAAAGACGGTGTATGATGTTTGGGGCAAAATATAAACTGCAGTGAGAAAGGACTCAGTTTTCTCCATTCTTTCCTTATTTAATAATCAGTAGTTAAATTTACTTGAAATGTAAGCTATGTCTACATTTGGATTCCCTTTAAACCAAACAAAACAGTCTGTAAAGCAGTATATGACTGTCATCTGAGCAAGATGCTGACAAAGCGGTGAGTAAAGAAAGTTCATTTTGTTAATGACTTCTGTCCAGGGTTTAGAAATACAGAAAGAATGAAGGAAAAAAGATGGTAGAAGCAGAAATAGTTTTTGCCTCTTTCTGTTAACAGTTGGTGCCTTTGGCTGGGTTTAAATGGTAAAGTTGAACTTACAGAAAAGCTGTTATTTTATGGAGTCTGTATGTTATTTTAGTTTGTGCTTTTGAGGGTGAATTTTGGAATACTTTACTCCACCTCAAGAAGCCCTAACCATTGAACCATGGCTGTCCTATAATATTTTTGGCTGTAATATATGAATAATAGAATTGGGGCCATACTGTGGCAAAGAAAATGATGGATGTTGACACTAAAAAAACCCCACATGGGAATGATAAGATTTGCCATGCTTTGTAGATTGGAGTTTTTAATGTGCTGCTCCAAATGGAGTAAGAGGTGACATCTATTTTCCAACTTGCTTTCAAATAGCTTCAAAACCTTTATGCGCAGTTTTAGGTAATAACTCAATTTTCAGTGAAATTATGGTATGGTGATGTACAGTGATTTGGAAATACTGTGATATTATGGGTAGGAGAAAGAATTGGTGGCAGAGGGATTTATGCATATAGGGTATCTTTTTCTGGTTTTGGACACTGCCCTTATCACCATAGCCACTTCCTTTGAGAACTGATTGAACTAATGAAGAAGTTATTCCTTTTATGTTTGTTTTTGCTCTCTTAGTTTTAAGGTATGTCTTTGAGTTTTGTTTTAAAGCTGCATAATCATTTGATTATAAAAGCAATCCTAAAATAACATGTCTTGTTTCTTTTGGGAAGGACTCAAGGTTCCAAGGGTTGATGGCTGTTTCTTACTGCTCTAAACTTTGTTCTCTTGACATGCTGAACTGATAGAAAAAAGTCCTGAAGGAATAAGTTGCAGCCTTAAGAAAGATGAGAGATCAGCCCAAAGTGGAATGTCTGACTGCTGAGACTTGTTGGCTCACCACCTAATGGCAAGCTTCCTTTCCCTCTGCTTCTCTCATGAATTGTTCCTTTCTAAGCTGGCTTTGTAGTAGCTAGTTTACTCCCCAGATAGGGCTGTCCTGGTTAACTCCTCTGATACAGTCTAATATGGTGCCAGCAATGGTCAAAACTTCTTGAGTCTTTAAGACCTTGATGACTTTAACCTTTGAGAGACTTGCAGTTTTCTACAGGCCAGCCTGGGCAGTAATCCTTGTTTTTTCCCCTTTGGCATGTAAAACTTGGATTATGTATTGTGTTTGTGCGCAAGTGTTTGTGCACTGTTTTTGAGGCACTGTTAAAATAACTTAATCAACAGTTAATTCATACATTGTTAACGACATCTATTTTAATGAGAGCAAATGAGATGTGATCAATAGATATGGAGAGTACATTAACTGGAGAATACGGAAATGTGCATACAATTAACTGCTGTAGATTAAAGATTGGACTAATTCAATCTCCTCAATTACTGGCTTATATCTGGTGAACTTCCAAAAACTATTAGTTTGCTTTACTGCACCTTGGAGTGTTGAAATCCCATTCAGCCTTGTAATAGCACTTAACATACATGTAACCCCATGCAAATACCGATTTATATCTAAAACTGCCTACTGATGGTTGTTCCGTAGTCTGTGTAATGTCTGTTTGCATCAGTTCCACTCCCAGTGGGCAACTTTCCAAACTGCACAAATAACTACTGCTAATGGTGCCAATATCTTTGTTGGCAGCTTTTGCTAAGTAATCAAGAGCTGAATTGGTTTGGGCATTAAACTTGGCTCTCCTGTAAAAGAGGTAGTGCTGTGATGAGACATTCTGGAAGAGCTTGTACTTCTTTCTGTATCAGCTTCTCTGCTGTATCTTCTCATGTGTCATGTGCACCTTCATGCACATGTATATCCTCGCAAATGTCATATTCAGCAAAACATATTAATGGAAAAAGAAACTAATCCATGTACTTTGACGGATTCTACCAGTAATCTGACAGTCCTGCGTAATGTAAATTTAACAGACCTTTTAAATGAAGTGTGTGGCCAAGGGTTGAAACATGGTTGTGCTTGATCTATCTGTAGTTTAGCTATTAAAGTATATTATTTATTGTTTTATATCTGCCATCAAGTGGATCAAACCCCACATTTTCTGTATTCTGAGAATTATTTTAACCCTGAACTGGGACAACTGTAGAAATTGTGATTCTTTTTGTGGGAAATTGTGCAAAAAGATGGCTTTGGAAAGTTTAGAAGCTCTGTTTTGGCACAGTGGGATTTTTTGGTGTGGGGTGTATTTTTTTTTTTTTAAACTATGTCTGGACTGCTGTCGAAAAAATAATGTTTAAATGCTTTACTTCTGCTTATTTTCCTGCAGGGTGATATGAGTCAAGCGAGGTATTTCACCTCTCTGATTCGACAAGTGAAATCTTTAATGTAAAAGTATAAAGTATATTGACTTCATCTACAGACTGCGCTAATTACATGTACAAAAAATATTTAGCTAGTGTGTATGTTTCTGTGTAGGAAGTGAAATAATCAGTTTGTGTAATAGAAGTGAACCGAGTTATCAACATTGGCAGATTGTAATGACAGTGACAGGGACCATCCTTTTTTCTTCCTCTTTGATACTCATTTTGTTTATTTTTGTACTGATCAGGATAGCTTATATAGTTACAGTGCTGCTGAACAGATGAATCTCAGTCACAAGTTGAGAAGACTATGTATTGTTCTCCCCTTGCACCGCTCCGGATTTTGAGGAGGGTGCCAGCAAGCTGTTACAGATCTTGGTATGCAGACCAATTGGTTTTAGTCTTTAGACTAAAACAGCAAGTCATTTTGGTATATGCTTATAATGTCCATTAACAAACATGGCCTATAAAGATAAAAATTTTGTAAAATATTATGAAAAATAATATATTTAGGTTGCTGTCTAGTTTCCCATTGGCTGCAATCCCTCATTAAAAAGCTATAGAAGACTACATATATCAATCCATACTTTTGAATTCCTAAAAGCACCTCTTCAGATAAAACCAAACTGAAAATTTTCTTTTTTTTAACTTCCAAAGGCTCGTGTCACCAGGAAAGTGGAAAGAAGAAATGCAGTCTGTGTAAATGCTTGGATCAGTGAATTAAAGAATATGTTTGGGGATAGCAGAACTTTGAGTTCAAAGCCCTGTTTTTCTTGTGAATATACAGCTTTTCTGAGCAGCCTTATTCCTTCTTACAGATTGTGTCATGCAAAACCCACATAATAATGAGAACAATAATATGTTTGTAATTCCAGACTAGCTTAAGCTGATTGTCATTGGTAACTAGTTTTACCAATCATTGTGAGTATTAATGCACAACAGACTCTGATGCAAAAGAAAGGTCTGAGTAAATAGGCAATATGGCCTTTAGGTTATTAGGATTATTTACTTGGAAGATTGAGTTCATAAAAATATCACTCAGGTACAAAATTCATCCACAAAGTAATGTATTCAGTTAATCTCTAAGGATGCTTACAAGCATATATTATAAGAATCCTACCATGCAACTTGACTTTTCTGTCTGAGGACTCTGAGTGTACTGTAAAAATCCTATCCATATGGCAGGTTTTGCCAGGTG
Source organism: Gymnogyps californianus (assembly GCF_018139145.2). NCBI lineage: Eukaryota > Metazoa > Chordata > Aves > Accipitriformes > Cathartidae > Gymnogyps > Gymnogyps californianus. The sequence goes on from NC_059471.1 coordinate 124,361,763, forward strand.
CAAAATGATTAGTTCTTAAAAATAATTTTGACATTATTTTTCTGGATATTGCAGATGGGGAGAAAGGAAGTATGTTTTTCTTTTTTCCTTGTTTTTTTAAAGAATCCTGTTTAAATAAAAGTGAGCAGAGGTAATTTTCCATGTGAAATCTGTTTACAATCATACAGTGTTGTCATTTCTTGTGTTCTATTTTTATTGGATTGCTGTGAGGTCTGCCTCCTGCCTAGTTTGTGAATGGCCCCTAGGTCCTGTAACGTTTGAATTTTTAATTTTTTTTTTTTTTAAGGGGAGGAGGCTTTTTTCCTTCCCTTGACTCTCCCATCTGTATTTTTCTAAAAATGGCTTTCTAATCCGTAGTTCTGTTCAGATCATTTTGTAGAGTGATCTGGATTGGTTACCAGGATCCAAGCAATCATGCATTTCATGGAGGTAAAAAAAATAATAGAGATCACTAGCATGAAATTTCCTTAGTTTGATATTGCATATTGTTAAATCTTCTCCTCATAAAGCTAACTTAATCTTAATCATTAGTCTGAATGGAAGAAGAGTTACTTCAATTTTGATTTACAAATTCTGTTTGAAATGCCTTAAGTATAATGCTATTTGTCACAACTGAATTCCAACTTGAAAGCCTGCTCAGGAATTGGGTAAAGCATTAAACTTTTTAAATTTGGGTTTTGTATGAAAGATGGCAAAACACTGTTTCTGGTTTTCCTTGTTTATATGTAACCTACAATATGTTTGTTATTGCCAGTTACATTTTTAACTTCTTGTCATTTCAGAAACTTAGCATATGCAACCAGAAGAGTTTCTCCATCTTCTGGAAAAAGAAAGTGACTAGGAGCTTCTCTGTGGTCTTGCTTACCCCTGTTCTCTGTCCATGAGCCCTGTTTCTTCCTCAATTCCCATGCAATTGTAACTATTTAAGAAGAATACATAAAGCCCTGTATTCAGCTTAGCTGTTCCCCAAAACTGGAACCATTTTGATACATAACCATTTTCCTCAGCAGGCTGCAATTTGTCAGGTAGAGAAATTTATGATATTAAGTTTTGAACTCAAACGTATTTGTACAAATAAATGCTGGTGTGGTGGCTTCACCCTGGCTGGATGCCAGGTGCCCACCAAAGCAGCTCTATCACTCCTCCTCCTCAACTGGACAGGGGGAGAGAAAATAAAACGAAAGGCTCGTGGGTCAAGATAAGGACAGGGAGATCACTCACCAATTACCGTCACGGGCAAAACAGACTCGACTTGGGGAAAAATTAGTTTAATTTATTACTAGTCAAATCAGAGCAGGATAATGAGAAATAAAACCAAATCTTAAAACACCTTCCCCCCACCCCTCCCTTCTTCCTGGGCTAAACTTTACTCGCGATTTTCTCTACCTCCTCCCCCCCGAGCAGCGAAGGGGGACAGGGAATAGGGGTTGCAGTCAGTTCATCACACATTGTTTCTGCCGCTCCTTCCTCCTCAGGGGGAGGACTCCTCACACTCTTCCACTGCTCCAGCGTGGGGTCCCTCCCACGGGAGACAGTCCTCCATGAATTTCTCCAACATGAGTCCTTCCCACGGGCTACAGTTCTTCACAAACTGCTCCAGCATGGGTCCCATCCATGGGGTGCAGTCCTTCAGGAATGGACTGCTCCAGCGCGGGTTCCCCATGGGGTCACAAGTCCTGCCAGCAAACCTGCTTCAGTGTGGGCTCCTCTCTCCACAGATCCACAGGTCCATGGGTCCATGGGTCCACAGGTCCTGCCAGGAGCCTACTGCAGCGTGGGCTTCCCACAGGATCACAACCTCCTTTGGGCATCCACCGGCTCTGGCGTGGGGTCCTCCATGGGCTGCAGGTGGATATCTGCTCCACTGTTAACCTCCATGGGCTGCAGGGGGACAGCCTGCCTCGCCATGGTCTTCACCACGGGCTGCAGGGAAATCTCTGCTCCGGCGCCTGGAGGACCTCCTCCCCCTCCTTCTTCACTGACCTTGGTGTCTGCAGAGTTGTTCCTCTCACATCTTCTCACTCCTCTCTTGCGCTGCAACTGCTACTCCCCTGTAACTTCTTTTCCCTTTCTTAAATATGTTATCACAGAGGCGCTACCACTGTTGCTGATGGGCTCGGCCTTGGCCAGCGGTGGGTCCGTCTTAGAACCCACTGGCATTAACTTTATCGGACATAGGGGAAGCTTCTAGCAGCTTCTCACAGAAGCCACCCCTGTAGCCCCCACGCTACTAAAACCTTCCCACACAAACCCAATACAGCTGGTCATTGATTAACCCATATATTCTACTTCAGTGCATAGATTACTGAGTCCTTGAGGCAAAATAACTTTGGTGCTTCAACTGAGAGTAGATCATTACTATTCATGAGTATCTGCTTCCCTTTGTCACGGTTTAAAGTGTTGCTTCTTCGACATTTACAGCTAGAACTTCTTCAGCATAGGGTGGAGAACTTTGCTAGTAATCTGAAAATTATCGTCTAAGTAAGCTCTGGTATAGCTAAGTTGCTGCTAAAACAGATACGTGAGTGGGAGTAATGCCCATTAGAATGAAGTGGAGGAAATGCTTGTTACTATTGAGCATTGACAAAATGAAATTGTTACAAGAGGTCTCCACTCTCATGGAGTGACCACCTCTGTTAAGTACGCCATTGGAGAATGTCCTCTGGAACGGAATTTGTCTTTTAGTCTTGTAATGGGAAGCAGAAAGGAGAAAAGCATTTTTGAATGGTTAAAGTATGTTAATTAGCACTGATTGTATGCATGTATTTTGGGGATATTTTGGAGGTTGACAGGTGGCAAAGGAAGGCAAATGAGTAGTTGTTCTCAGGTCCTTCTTTCTGGTTCATTAGCATGTATTGTTTGAGGTTTACCTGCTTGCTTTACTGACCAGCTTGGATTTGCAGCTGACATTTTTGGAAGTGCAGTTGTCTGTTCAACTGCAGTGTTCTCCACTTCAGCATTTGTTGCTTTGGTTGTCTTGTTGTTGCTCCTATATGCATACATGCAGGACTGCATGTGGAGTCATCTTGTCAATGCATGTCAGGTGGAAAGGATGCTCTGTCCTTTCACACTCCTCTAGTTAAAGGATGTTCATTCTGCTTTGGAATCATTGCTGTTTCCAAAATTTCTCTGCTGTGGCCCATCTCTCTTCACCAGCGCTCTTCTGTCTTGCTTTTAAGATTCTGTTACCTTTTTTGATTTTCACTTTTGCCTCATTAGAGATTAACTTGATTGGAGTTGTTTTCCAGATTAGGCAGAATGATTAGTATGATCTTTCAGAGATGAAACACACTTATAAGATTGACAGTGTTTCTTGTTGTGTACGTTCTTGCACATGCTTAATAAAGCCAAGTTTTCACAGTAATTAATACCAAATACCACTGCCATAGTCCTCCACTGTACTAATTTGGCCTAAAGAGTGTGTAAAAATACAAACGGTGCAACTAAATATATGTATCAGTTATGAAATTAGAGATATCAGTAATCTTGCCATTTATGATGCTCAGTAAGAGAGAAACTTCATAAGATTGAAGAGAATTCAAAATTTGAGGATGACATTTAGATGATTTATATAACTGGGGTTTTTTTGCAACTGTATAGGGAACCTATGTGTGGGGTGGAAGAAATGCAGTTAAAAACAGTTTTGGAGGAAACAGTGCAACTGTGAGTATTTCTTTGAGGAATGATTAGCTGTCATGAAATAGATTTTCTATAAAAATGTAAGGTATAAATAGCAAACTATATTTCGCAGTAATTTACATACAGAATTGACTTGTCCTCGGTAGTTTGATCAATCTAAGGTTATGCACATGAAATCTGTTAGTTAATAACTCTGTAGTGGTTGACTATGTATTCTTCTCTAGAATCAAATTCCCTTTATGCAATTAAGAGGATTTTTATGTAAAATTTTAGACAGGAGGTACCATGTAAGATGGTGGTAGGCATCTTTGAGTTTTTACTCTGCCCTTATTTAAGTATCTGATTGCTGCATAGATGAGCAGCCTTCAAATGCTAACTTCATGATTCATGAATGAGTTAAAGTAAAATGATAAAGTGAGATATTTTTGATGAGCTCATAATCTCAGTCTGATTCAAAATTACTTCCATTTGTGATCCACTTTTGGCAAATGTTCTTGTCACTAGCCTCAAGTAAGTTTTTCCTATGCATGTAAATAAGAAATTGTGAAGTCTTCTGAAAATTCTCTGCCATTTATAACAAGCATGTTGTATTCATAAGCAACAACCGGGTATAACGTGCTCTTTTGTTATTGGTACAAGTTGTTATCCTGGTTATGTAACAGTTTGCTTTTTCATTTTGGGATCAAAGAATTTGCTGTGTTTGTGTTTCCCTTCTCTAAAGACCTTCATATGTAGGTAACAGTAGGCTCTGCATTCTATTTAAGCTTCCATCACTGCTTTTCTGTGAATCTCCCATAGAAAATACTGCTTTTATTAAAGCTGCTTTCTGCTATCTCTTCTTTGATATGTAATGCTCTAATCTTTTACCCAGACTTTCTCAGGAATATTTGAAAATTCCCTTTTCTATTAAGAATGTGCATTTGTTAAAACTGAAATTGCTTTAGGAAAGGATGACATAGATGAATTTATTAACTTCAAAAAAGTAAGGAATAATTCAAAACTATGCATGTGTATATTACACAAATAATTATTAATGTTTTTAAGTTTTCTAATGACAATTATACTGAAATCATGAGTGTTATTGTTGCTTGAAATGGTCGCTTTTGTTGTCTTCTAGTTTAGGTAAATGATACACTCTCAGACTTTCTTTCCAGCTTTTTTTGGATTGGAACCGCTTCCCATCCCCAAAAGACAAAAGTAAAAACTCACCTTGTATAGTTTTACAGGGTATGGAAACAATCCCCCTCTTTTTGTTCATACCCCCTAACTCACAGCTTTGTGTCTCACAATCATATTTTCTTTCTATATGTTGGCTGTATTTTTTTCTGAGTCTTTCTTACTGCAGGCATTTATTTAGGAGCCATTAAAAGTGTGAACATAGAACAGCTATGTGTAAAAATAGATTTCCTCCTATTCACTCTTGTTTACACCTCCCCCCCCCCCCGGCTTTTTTATTTAATACATGAATATATAATGAGAATGTATTTAGTTCATTTAAGACCATCACCATCCACAGTACACTTGAATTCAAAACAGATAGAGCATGGAGGAACAGCGGATGGAGGGAGACTGATTTGAAGCACTCAAGATACCAGAACTGTCTGAGTACCAATGTACCATTTTTGGTCTGATTTTCTAAGGAAATGAAGCTGTTATGAGCATACATTTTGCTTACATGTTCAGCAATACTAAGTTTCTGTAAGCTTCCTGAAAATAAAGATTTGAGTAGAAGAGAGAGATATATGGAAGGAGTGTAGTGTGAATTCGCTGGAGAGGTTACGTAAGAAAGCCATCATTTGAGGCCACACACTTCAGGAAACTCCATAATCGAAGTTCTGATTTCATTAGAGAGCAGGGAATCCTCCTGCCAGGCACACGCCTGCATTTCAGTGTGCATCGTGTACCTGGCGCAGGTGCCCATGTGCTGGCAGCGGGGGGCTGCAGGGCGGCCCCTGTGAGGAGAGGCCGGGGCTGCCCTGTGCCAGGCACAGCTGGTTCCAGCCGGCTCCAACGGACCCACCGCAGGGCATGGCTGCGCCCCTCAGCCACGGGTGGAGTGCTTCTGCGAAAACACATTTAAAGAAGGGCCAGACAGGTAAAGGAGAGGGAAAAAAACCCAAACCAACAAAACAAGTCAACAGAGGGAACCCCGAGGTCAGAGGATGAGGGGGAGGTGTGCTCTGTTGTGGAGGAGATATTCCTTGCCGCCCGTGGAGGGCTCAGGCGGGAGCAGGTGGGTGTTCCTGAAGGAACTGTGGCCCGTGGAGAGCCCCACGCTGGATCAGGGTTGGTTTGTTTTTTTCCCAAAGAACTGCAGACTCAGGGGAACACATGCTGGAGCAGAGGAAGAGCTTGAGGAGGAAGGAGTGACAGAGAGAAATTGCTATATACATCCTATGTCTTTGAATCCCACACTTTTTTTAAAAAGTATTTTAGGAGGAAAAAGAAACAAGTGTTATGTTCCATTTCTGCCCTCGTTAGTTTAGTTTAATACTTTCTGGCCTCATGTTTGGGGAAACAGGAAACAATTGCTTCCCTTTTACCTTTTCTATTTCACTAGTGATTTATACATCTTTAGTGTAGGAACATCTTTAGTGTAGGAAGCTTCAGTGGCTGTTTCCCTTGCTGAAAAGTTTTGGGTGTTTTTTTTTTTTTAATTTATTTATTATTCTTCATGTAGAATCTACTTCTTAACTTTGGCCACTGTTGCTTTTTTTCTTTACCTTTTCAGTTCTGCCATCTCCTTTTTACTGAGTTTGAGGTGTGGGGTAGGGATCTGAACAGTACACAGTTGCGTCAGTTATACTCTGGCTTTTATACAGCGGCACAATGATATTCTTTGTTTTGTTTGCTGTTTCTTTCCTAATGATTTTTACTCATTCAACTCTCTTTTTTGCTGATTTGTGTAACTAGGTCATCAGCATACTTTGTTGCACTGCTGTTTGTCTCTTTTTTTCCCCAACTCATATATGTGTATTTGGAGCAGCACAAGCTGAAGGACAGGTAGATGCATATGGTAAATTAATTACTTCCCCTGTAAAAAAAAAAAGCAACCAACCCACATTGTTCCCGTTTGTTGCCTTTTTTAGCAGAAAGGTGCTTCTAGTTTCCTTAGACTACTTTGAAGAGACATATTTCTGGATGTTTAACTTGGAAAAAAGATAGGCAGACTTCTACAGGTAACATTCTCTAAATAGGTAAAAGCAGGTATCGAGGTGTTAAATATTTCCATTTTATATCGATGGTGTTTGGCTTTACCTTATGCATTTAAATTTGTAATCCAGTTAGTGTAATTCCTGTTTGTCATGCTTTTTGCATTCTGGTTTAATTCAGTATTTTTTCAATCATTAGAAATAGGCAAGACAAAAAATTTAGTAGTAAATGTGCTCTTTTTAAAAAGGCAGTTTAAAAGTTCATGTGGGTGTTGGCTTTTTTGGGATTAGTATTTTGGCGTGCTCTGAGGGGAAATGGTGTTTGAGGAAGTTGTGAGCCTTTGAACGCAGTGTACTGTGTCAGTAAGGGTGTGGTCTGTGAGGCACACATTGCACGTGCCTCTGGGAATTTGTGATTTTTCCATTTGTAGTAATAGTTCTTTGTTAAATTGCACATTGTACTGACTGTGAACCAAGGTGGTGCTGGCTGAAGAGTAATGACTGCAGAGTTAGCACAGGGCTACTGTGTGTCCAACTCAGTGTTGTGTTAGGTGATACGCCTTCTCCTTGTCCTCCTAGGCAGATACCATATAGGCCACACTTCTGACTTCTTTATGAAATAACCTTTTCAGTGGCTGTTTACAGATTGATCAAAAACTTATTATTTCATGTTGTCAGTGGAGGATAGTAAGGAAATGATATTATGGCTTGAATAAAGAAATTGTTTGGAATTTGTAATTTTTCCGTCACCACCACCCTGTTTTTCACAACAGAAGGACAGGAAGAGGGTATTCAAAAGCACCCTTGATCAGGACAGCGTGTTTAAGAATATAAGTTCTGCATTGTCATTAATAGGCCTTCTACTACACTTTCAGTCACCAGCAGTTTCTGCCATTGATTAGGTTAACACTTTGTCTGGTTTGGTAACTTTGAAGTGACTCACCTCAAGAAAGTTTCAGCTGCTTTGTGAATAGCAGAGCTTTTCATTCCCAAGACTATTATGCTATTACCAGTAAATTGCATTACAATTTCAATTTATTCCTTTGGTTCCTAGAATTGTAGTTTGTTCTTGGAATAGCCTGCATGTACTAGATGCTGAAGGATGCCTGTTTCGTATTTGGCCTGTATACTCCTAGTATCCTAATAAATAGATTAATTAGTTCATATGAATGTTCAGAATTGACATGTAATATTGTTTATGATTTTTTCATTCTCTCAAGACCGTGCCAATTTTACTTCACTGCTCTGTGGCTAGAAGATTTCCCTCTAGTTGATACAACAGTTAAAGAGGCTTTATCTACTGAAAATTAACCACTTACACAGCTGTCAATTGCTTTTCCTTGTTGTAAACCACTTAAACGTTATCAGCTTATAAACAAAAGTGTATAAATGTACTGAATACTCAAAAGTTCTAAGTGGAAGGTTATAGTGGCTTAAGGAGTCCTCTCTACATCAGAGAGCAAAGAGCAACACAAGTCCTGATCGCCCTCACCTTCTTTGCCCCCCTCTCCAGAAAGAGACACCCTTAAATGAAACTCCTTGGGGTTTTTTTGTTCAATGTTTTTTCTTGTAAAGTATCTACTGAAGTCCTAGATAGTGCGAAGTCAGACAAAAATGCAAGCTATTTCTATGAACTCTGGATGCTTTCAGCACTCACTACCATTTTACCTAAAGGCAAAAACCTATCAACAGCCTTGCACCTATGTTTTTCCTTGAAAAATATAATTGGAGAAGTTCAGGGGAATATCTTGTTTCTTTTGGAATTTGGCAACACTCAGCTACCTACAATATTCAGGAGTGAAATTAAAAGGTTTCAGGAGTGAAAGGTAAAATGTTTCTAATGTGGAAATACTTTATGAGAGGAAATCATTACTGTATGCCCCCAAAATAAAATAATTCTCACACAAAGCTTGAAAGCAGAAATGGAGATATAGGCATATTCTGTTAAATAAGGAATCGCTCTGTCCTGCCTTCTCTTTAAGGAAGTGACTTTAAATGGTGTAAATTTTACCCTGGATCTGGGCCTGACTTCAGACTTGTTTTCTGTTGCTGAGGGGCATATTTATTTAAAGGACAGTTGGGTTAAGAAAATCGTTGGACTGCTGAAAACTTGTAGCAATGGAAAAAGTATAAATCATTGAAAAACTGCTCACCCTAATTCAGCAAAATGTGACATTAACTAGTATTCTTTTGCCAGTAAAAGCTACGTCCACATTAGGACATTTTGGAACTATAGCTATGCCAAATATTGTGCATCTGAGTCTCTGCCACAGCAGAAAAAACAATTTTCATATTTTCTCCTCTAGTCACACTCCTGGAGGAAGACAGAGAAAAAGATTCAGTAAGTATAAAAACCTCAAAGAATCAACTGAAGAAACAGGCAATTGTGCTTTATGTAGAAAATAAACTATCACTGTGGTATCACAAGTGGATCTGGATGAGCTTTGAATTACCCCCTGCTTGCCTCAGGCTGAGTAAACCAGCAGGCAATTGTCCAAGCATAGCAGGCTTGGTAACTGCCTAGAGTTGAAAGGGGAGAAGTTAACGAAACTTTTACTCTGGAAAGTACTTGGTGTCTGCCAAAAGGCTCTTTCCTTCCCCATGTGGAAGTTGTATAGCAATGGAATTATGTTGTCAGTGTTTTAATCTCTGAATTGTGGGATTATTCTAGCAATTGACCCTTCTTAGTTCAGGACTGAAGCTGTGGGTACTGTCAGGAAATACTAATGGAGATTTGTAGCTTTCTGCTAACAGCACTGGTGTGAAAAACTTTTGGGCACACTCCACTGTGATTTGTAGGCCATGCCACTAGCTGCAGCGGTGATGAGGAAAAAGAACTGGGATCCTGCTACCTGTATTTAAAGAGAGAATAACCATGGGCAACTAGATACAATTAGCATTAATAATTCAAATTAAATTAATGAAAGAACTCAAACAATACCCTTATAATCAAATTGTTATATATATGTGGTTTATTACACACGGTTACTGCAGACAAAACTGCTGGAAGTTGAGACAAGCTAAAAGGAGGGTATATCATGCCCTCTCTGTTTAGATGAGCCACACTAGCAAGTTTCCCAAAGCAAAATATGTTTTCCCCCATACAAAAAGGATGTAAATAGATAGTAATAGTTGTGAATTTATTATAAGATGTTTCACTTCTGTCGTATGTATTACCTGAGAAATATGAAAACTGTGGAATTGCTGGTTTTTGTGACTTAACAATCATCACAAAAGACAAACTAACAGATCCCTAAACTGGGTGGACAAAAGGAGACAAAATGTCTTCTGTGGATCTGCTTTACTTGGAGATCAGATAAATTTACTCACTTTACTTTAAAATTATTCTATCAAAACACAGGTTTCCCAAATTTGTCATGCAAGGTTACTAAACACAAAATAAATAAAAATCTTTTTCATATTACCTAAAGACGTTGGCTCCGTATCTTACTGATTTTGTAGGTACTTGGTGCTAAAGCATTGGTAGTTAGCAGCCCTGAAAGTAAATTTTGAAAGAAGCAAAACTCTTTCGTATCTGTGCTTACCCAAAAGGAACCCAAGCTTCCAAGACAGAAGCACTAGCCTCAGTGATCATTTTTATTTAAGGTCATTATCTACATCTTCCTTATTTTGCCAGTCTGTCATTGTTCTCTGTGCAAATCTTTGCATGGGTTAAAGGCCTGTAGCACATCAGAATTGCAGTCCACAAAATGCAGTGAAAATGTGGGCCCTTGTTAATGACTAGTTCGTTTTCAGCATTTTCTTTAAGGAGTGCAGCTTTTTGTAGTCTTGACCAAGAAAAAAATTTCCTTAAATATGTGGGAAGCTATTTGAATGTTATTCAGATGTGAATTTTTGAGATGTTCATTTCTTCCCCATTTCAACATAACTTTTCTCTCCGAGTTTTATGTCTGGTAGTGGATACTATTTGTAGATTGCATCTGGGTCAACTGCTTGAGTACAAGGTCTTATTCACTGGCAAGAAGATGAGTTTGATGCTAGGCTAAACAAGATTTGGTGACACACCAGTCAGATAAGCAAGCAGTGATGTCAGCAAAACAAAGTGACTTTTCTTTTCTTTTCTTATCCTCTGCTTTCCTATCAAGCTTCAGCAGTATTTTAGTCTGTGTAAGAAAGATCATTTTGGTGTTTGAACTTTAAAAGTCTATCAGTGAAGTGCCTGCACCTTTCAAGTGAAATCAGCATGGCCAGGTTTTCCAAATACACAATTACTTTTGTTGCTTCTTTTAGGATTCATTAAGATGAACATTATCCAAGTTCATCCCCTGGTTTTCATCTGGTTTGGTTTACTTGCAGAAGTGGAAGGAGTGTCAGAGGTATCTGCTTGGAAAGAACAAATAAATCTATCTCAGCCCAATGTAGAGGGTTTTTTTTTCAACTCTCAACTTTTAGGCAGTGGAGTTCTTAGTCATTCCTTTGAGTCAAGAAGGTACACAGATGCTCTAAAATGAGTTTCCTTGCTTTTGACAACTCTCTTCTTGCCACTTGATGATGATGGTGATTCTAAATCTCTTGTACTATATGGCACTGTGCATGAGTAAGCCATAGGTTAAAGGATTGTGCAAGCAGATAAAAGCCTGATGTTTAGCCCTAAGTATGTTCATAAAAAATAGAATTGCTACAATAATTTCCAGTAAACTAAAATTCACTGACTTTTACTGTTGCAATGTCAAATGACTTTAGCCTAAGATAAGGAAAAAGAGCACATGTAGTGAAATGACCGTCTAAAAAAAAATATTGTGGCTTAATCATCTATGATCACAACTAAGGTAATGGTATTTACTAGCAGGCTGACAAAATAATTCTCTTGTGGTAATACAGCATTCACTGGAAATTTAGCAAAAATTAAAATTTATTTTTTAAATAGAATTTATATCACATAATACTGAAATAAATGTTCATGAGCTTGGACAGGCATCACTTTACTTTCTGGCTGCATAACAATAAGTTTTTGTTGGTGATGCTGCTTTCTTTTATTGAGCCTGTTTTTATCTGGGGAGGACTGACTGCTATTCTTGTATTCTGTGTGAAGAGGAGAGAATCTTTCTGTAATTCCAACCTAGGAAGACACTGCTTCCTTTCTGTCTATATATGTGGCATATTTAAAGCTGGTTAGAAAATGGATGTCTCATTGGAAATATATATATTGAATGTATTTGAGGGGAGAAGGAAGCAATGAAGCTGGAATGGACAGTTAAAACCACAGCATTTCTGTGTAGTTTTCTGAAAAATTCTATAAAGATTTGAAATAGAGTTTTTTGATTGTTTGGCAGCCTGTGGGGGAAGGCCTAAAATGGTAAGAGCCATCTAGTCTGTTTTCTTCTTTTTGGCATTCTGCCCACCACAGAGATGGGGAGTGGGAGTGTTGTTATGGGACTGGTGAAATTTTCTAATGTAAAATGTATCAGAAAATCAATTAGAGAATTCTTAACCAACTGTTAATACCATGCCTCAGAGAAATGGCATCATGCTAGTGTGCTTAGCACAGCATTTTAACAGGGCAGGTTCTCCCATTGACAACTGGGAGAACCAACGTCTGATGGTTCTCCAGAGGTTTTGTTAAAAGTATTTGGGAAACACTGCAATGTGTCCTATACTATGTAGGGAGTTACGAGCAGGCAGTGTTTTCCTCTTGAGCTTGTTTGTAAAACATACGGATTGTTTTCTTTGATTAGGGGAGGGTACTGCCCAGAAGTTTCTTTTGACAAATCTCTAGTTCTTTAGCAAAGAATACGGTAAGCATTATTCAATCTCAAAATAATATCAACTGCATTTCGTATTAATAAAATAATGTTTTTAAGATAATGAATGAACTTGTTCTAACAGCCTCACCATGAGTATTTTCTTACACTAAGCAGGAAAAGGATGAAAGAATATGTAGCTGAGAGATGTCTTTCTCTCTATCCATGGATTGTTTCTGTCTGCAAGTGAAGGCAACTGTTTCAGGGACCAGATTGTACAGCTACAGTGTATGAACGCTGTGGTGGGTTGACCCTGGCCGGATGCCAGGTGCCCACCAAAGCTGCTCTATCACTCCCCCTCCTCAGCTGGACAGGGGGAGAAAATAAAACGAAAGGCTCGTAGGTCGAGATAAGGACAGCTTAATAAAGCAGAAGCAAGGGTTGCGCGCGAAAGCAAAGGAAAACAAAAGATTTTATTCTCTACTTCCCATCAGCAGGTGATGTTCGGCCACTTCCCGGGAAGCAGGGTTTCAGTACGCATAGTGGTTGCTCTGGAAGACAAACGTAAACAAACGAATGCCCCCCCTTCCTCCTCCTCCCCCTAGCTTTTATACTGAGCAGACGTCATATGGTATGGAATATCCCTTTGGTCAGTTTGGGTCAGCTGTCCTGGATCTGTCCCCTCCCAAGATCTTGCCCACCCCCAGCCTACTGGTGGGGGGGCAATGTTGGAGAGACAGCCTTGATGCTGTGGGAGCACTGCTCAGCAGTAGCCAAAACACTGGTGTGTTATCAACACTGTTCTAGCTAGCAATACAGAGCACAGCACTACGAGGGCTGCTATGGGGAAAATTAACTCCATCTCAGCTAGACCCAATACAAATGTATTGAAGCTTCCCTGCATTTTTCAAATCTGCCATATTATTCAAATATTGCTTCAAAATTAACATTAAAATCCACTAGTGCTTATACCACCATATCAAAAATAGTTCTTTTCTGAGCTCTTTTCCAGAATTCTTTTCCTAGTTCTCCTATTGCTTTTAGCTTCCTGTGTCTTCAGTTTTTCAGGGTTCACTGACATATGTTTGGTTTTCCTGCCATTCAGTCTTTATTCAGCTGCTCTCTTCAGAGAGTGCAAACCGTCCTGTACAGTGAATGAGGCAGGACTCTTAGGAGAATAGTAGTATTTGATCATGACTATCATACAGGTTAGATACATTAAGGGTGCAGAGGACTCTTGCTGTTACTACTGCTTTCTTGACCTTGCAAGCTAATACTAATTAATTTAGCTTTTTGTGTAATAAAATCCCTGTCTAGTTACCTGTCTGTTTATCTGAGAAGTGTGTATTCTATTATCTCTGTGTACACAGGAAATTATACTGTACATACTTATATTCTTTTGTTACATGCAAAAATATTTTCATTTATATTCTGTATTGTCAATCAGTTTCCAAATTTAAATTTCATTTGCCCATAATGTAGTGCTGGGATCTTACTATACTTAGAAATTTATTATGGAGAAGCATGCATTTAATCTAAGGCAATAGCTTAGATGTGATTTCCTGTATTTTATAATTACCTTAATTTGTCATGATTGCATGGCCTCAGGGTGAATAACAGTGTCAGTCAAAAATCCTATGCGGGCATGTATTTAATGAGGTATATTAAATAAATAATCTCTTCTGTGAAGGGGTAGTTTGTAGTTTTTGTAAACATTTGGTAACATGCTATAAAATACCAAAATATAGCAATAATATTTGCAAACAATAATTTGAAATTCAGTATTTGCCACTGGTTAGGCTATGTTGTATGTTATCTAAAAGATGCTTCATGAGGTAGCTAGTTTGGGAGTCTTGTAAAGTGTACTGTGTCAACCTAGACATGAGTCAAATGCTCATTTTTTTTTGGCTGATTTTGCTCAAGAGGCTTTTTTTTCTTTTTTGTCACTCCCTCCCCTGATAATTAGTTCAAGAAATTATTGGGTGTGGGGGTTTATCGCACAAGCCTGCTGAATAAGGTTAGGAAAGCTTGAAAAGCTGAGTTGAGCCTATCCCTGGGGATGTATAAGGCTTTCGCCCCCCTCGTTTTTGCTTCTGCTAGTCACAGGCATAACCTCTTCAAAAGAAAAGATTCACAGATGATTAACATTGGAATGTTTTGCTTGAAGAAGTAACCATAGCACAGGATCTGATGTTTCACAATGTACTAGAAAAGATTGAAGGGGGAAGCATAGACTGCTTGGAGCTGCATGTGTCAAATTAATTGGTATTTATGAAATAAAAAATATTTGTCAAAAATTGTGGATTTTTCTGCTTAACTCTGTATTCACTTTCTACATTTTTCTTGTCTTATATCAGATGTAATTAAGACACTGTGTCTGCTAGTGCTCTTTTTTTTTTTTCCCCCAAATGGAATTCCCAGCTATTTTTCTGTATTAGGTTTTTTTTAACCTCTGTTACGAAGCATTTAAGAAGGATAAAATATTCCTGTTCCCAGTGTGATTTTATTTCTGGTTTAGAAGTGATTCATTTACTTAAAAAGCAAACTAGGCTTGAAGGGTGAAATTAGTTTAGTTGAAGTTAATTCAAGAGTGAATTTGGCCATATACATTTCATATATATGATTTTCCACTTGTAGTTATTTTTTGCTAATAAAAATATTTCTTAGTCTCTGAATAAGTGGCTTATGTGAAAGTAAGCAGCTACTGAGGCGGGAAAAGACTCTGATTTAATGCCTTTGCAAAAAGTAGGCATCAGCATGAGCTGAGTGATTACCTATGCTATTTAGCCTGATGAGTAGATACCTGGCACACCTAGAATTGAGCCAGCCAGCGCACATGTAGTTTGGCAACAGCAACAGAACTGTGCTGCCTTTCACACAGCTGCCTTTCACACAGCTTTTTTGGCACCCAACGTGGGGCTCGAACCCACAATCCTGAGATTAAGAGTCTCATGCTCTACCGACTGAGCGGACTTCTCACCAACCCTTCTGCCCTGACAGACTGTTATGACACATGGAGTCCAAAGTCATGGACTGAATGAACTCAACAAACATTTTAAATGGACATTTTAAAGGCTTATAGATTAAGGGAATGATATCTGTGTGTATACGTATCAAAAGACAGCAAAAGTGGTGGTGATTAATTGAAAATGCATTGGAAAGTGTGGGACCTGGACATGATGTAGATGGTATAGAATAAGGGGTGGATACTGTCCTGGTTTCAGCTAGGACAGAGTTAATTTTCTTCCTAGTAGCTGGTATAGTGCTGTGTTTTGGATTTAGTAGGAAAATAATGTTGATAACACACTGATGTTTTTAGTTGTAGCTAAGTAGTGTTTATACTAAGTCAAGGATTTTTCAGCTTCTCATGCCCAGCCAGCAAGAAGGCTGGAGGGCCACAAGAAGCTGGGAGGGGACACAGCCAGGACAGCTGACCCAAACTGGCCAAAGAGCTATTCCATACCATATGACATCATGCCCAGTATATAAACTGGGGGAGCTGGCTGGGAGGGGCGGATCGCGGCTCGGGAACTAACTGGGCATCAGTCAACGAGTGGTGAGCAATTGCATTGTGCACCACTTGCTTTGTATAGTTTAATTCTTTTAGTATTACTATTGTCATATTATTATTATCATTATCATTGTTTTTCATTCCTTTCTGTCCTATTAAACTGTCTTTATCTCAACTCATGAGGTTTTTTTTTCCTGATTCTCTCCCCCATCCCAGGGGTGGGGGGGAGTGAGTGAGTGGCTGCATGGTGCTTAGCTGCCAGCTGGGGTTAAACCATGACAGTAGGACAAATGAAAGAGCTCCAACTTAATTTGAAACGTTAAAGAGGATACAGGGATGAATTTGATACTTTTTGGTAGAGGAACACTTCAGGAAATGAGAGGGTTACAGCAGCGGCGGTGATGTGGAACGTAGGGTGCAGATTGTGCTGAGTTAGTTTTGCTGTCACTAGAACAACTTGTTCCTCCCAACCTTGCATTTTATTTGGGGATTTTTCATCTGTTGAAGTCAAAGATAGGTTGTTCTTGCTGGTGTTTTGAAACAAGCAATTATCATAGTACTTTATTTTCAAGGAACTTAGTTGTCTGTCTTCTCTTTAGTAAGTGCCCAGGTCTTATAAAAGTCTTCAATATTTGCCATTTGTTCTTTCTCCACAGTTCCTTGGATATAATGGTTCTCTGCAGAAAAAGCTAACAGCCATACCTGCTATATACCTGTAGCTTAGTTTTCATACTAAGCAAGTGCTCACTATTGGTTTTAATACTAAGAAACATGAGTTATTTTTCTGCTGATCATACATTTTTAACTGCTAGATAGGCTTGTCCAAAGAATTTGTTGTTGCTTTACAACTGCATAATAGACTGATCTGAATGGACATATTCTTGCTGTTCCCATAAGGTGTCTAAAAATAGTTTGTACTGAACTCATAGTACTCAAGTTCAAAGCATATTTGACTAATTGACATAGGTTACTTGCATTTAACTGTCCCAAGACTTTTTGTAATCATTAGATTACAAACTACTTTTGTAATAACTTTTTAAAATACCTACATTAAATAGTGCTTTGCAAAGAGGCTGTGTGTTAATCCTTGCTTGCTTCCTGGAAATCTACATGAAGCCATAATTTTTTATGTCTTGAGCTCTGTTGGTGTGCTCTAGTTACTCCACATGGGGTTTTTTGTGGGTCTCATTGTTTTACCTCGCAAAGGCTCACCACTAATGTTGACAGAAGTATCACCATTTCTTTTACTCTCTGAAGCTTGTTTTTGAGTTGTGGACACACAAATTTGATATCTTTATATGAGTTTTATTTTGGAGGCTTCAAGAACTGAAAGAATAAAGCAGTTGCATCTAAATATAGGTCTCACTTTTGAATGTTTCCAGAGGATTGTTGCTCAGGTTAAGGAATGTCCTGCTCCTTGGTAAGTGATAGATTCATTTATGAGTTTTTGGTAGCTGTGATTTTTTTTTTCTTCATTTTGAGACTTGATAATTCTGCTTTGAGTGTAATAGTCATGTTTTTCTTGTTTATTGCTTATATGGGATTTTGCAAGAAGTATAATGTAGGATTTCAGAAGGCTGCTCTTTTAAACGTTTGTGACAGTAAATTTGCATGAAAATAATAGCAGTTCTGAGGATCCTCTAGTATGAGTAATACACTTTCTTCAATTGTAAAAAGAAATTCAATATCTGCATGGGTCCTTTCCACAGGGTGCAGTCCTTCAGGAATGGACTGCTCCAGCGTGGGTTCCCCATGGGGTCACAAGTCCTGCCAGCAAACCTGCTCCAGCATGGGCTCCTCCCTACGGGGTCACAGGTCCTGCCAGGAGTCTGCTCCACAGGGTCACAGCCTCCTTCGGGTGCATCTACCTGCTCCGGTTTGGGGTCCTACACAGGCTGCACGTGGGTATCTGCTCCACCATGGACCTCCATGGGCTTCAGGGGGACAACCTGCCTCACCATGGCCTTCACCATGGGCTGCAGGGGAATCTCTGCTCTGGTGCCTGGAGCACCTCCTCCCCCTCCTTCTTCACTGACCTTGGTGTCTGCAGAGTTGTTTCTCTCACATATTCTCACTCCTCTCTTATGGCTGCTGTTGCGCAGCAGTTTTTCCCCTTAAATATGTTGTCACAGAGGCGCTACCACCGTTGCTGATGAGCTCAGCCTTGGCCAGCAGTGGGTCCATCTTGGAGCCAGCTGGCACTGGCTCTATCGGACATGGGGGAAACTTCTGGCACCTTCTCACAGAAGCCCCTGTAGCCCCCCCGCTACCAAAACCTTGCCATGCAAATCCAGTACAGCTGTAAACTGTGTAAAAATAGATGTATAGATTGAAATGGTGATATCATGACATAGAAACAAGGTGGGGTTTTTTTAAGCATCTCATTTATTGGGAAATCTCAGAAAGGTCTATAGCTGGAAAGTCATGTTGATGATGTTTAATGAGAATATTAACTTTTCAATTAAACATCAGATTGATGTACTTTTAATTCCGAGCCAAGTTCTGTGCTTCAATGAATGAATGAAGTTTAGTTTCTTATAGTGGCATGTTTGACATTAGTAAAATGAAAAAAGGAACTCTAGTATGTCTTTTATTGCTGGAAAGAGATCTTCATAAACTCTTCAGGCTTGTATGTATGCCAAGTAGATTGATTTCCATTTAGATGCAAAGAACGTGAAGAACATAAGCTCTACTAGATTGGACTGGAAGTCCTGACCAGTTTCTTGTCCCCAGTTGTGACTAGGACAAGCATATATAACATTTACTTCAGACTTGCATTGTTTTTTGATTAAATGGACTTCCAGAACTAGATGAGGTTTTGTGAAGCTCTCTCTTCAGTAATTTTCTCTCTTCTCTCTACGTTGTCCATTCTTTGAGCCCATATTAACTGCTAGTATCCATGACATTCCCTGGCAGGCAGTTCCACAGACCAAACATCCACTGCATAAAAAGCTATGGTGCTATTTTGGAAAAAAAGACAGTAAAAGTCAATCCCTGTTGTCATTCTTCAATGTAACCGTTTGGAAAGAAGCAGCAAGAATGCTTACAAGTAAAAGATTTAAGTTAGTCACTCAATCTCATGAATGAAGTACCTGAGATCTTTCAGAGTGCTGATCTGTTCTTAAAAGCCAGCATCTCTTTCAGTTGATGATTCTTATGTTGCTGCTCCTTCTCTAGGCTCCATGCTATATATAGTGTCCCTGTTTATTTAAAATGTGTACATTTCTTCTGCCCCATGTGTATCTGTCATCCATTACGTTAATTCTCATGGGAAAAATTGCCTCACTGTCTTCTGAACTCAACTACTGCCTCTGACATGCTGACCCCTTGACCATTACCCAGTTTTTCTGTCCTTCAGCCTTGTTTGGTTTTGATTCATGTGGGAAAGATATGGCCATTCAGAAAGATGCATTTCAAATTTTTTTGATGCATTTTTTTGATTCTTGTCTCTTAAATATCCATTCAAGGACCTCCTATCTTATGCCATGGTTTCCAGTCCTTAACAACCTTAATGAAGGAATTAGTGAAGGGTGTCTGGAAGTAAAAGCACACATGAACGACATCACCGTTACCCACAAGTCAGCTTCTTCAAAGCCTTCTGGAGAGATCATAGTAATGCATCGTGCATGCTTTATTACAGTCCCTCATGATTTTTCTATTACAGAATCCAGGCTTACAGGCCTGTAGTTTCCTGGAGCTTTCCTGAGTTCAGATACTAAGGCAGTTTTGGCTACATACCACAATTAATCATTCAGCCTTTTCATGCTTAAGTCATTTTAGAACTCTTGGGTGAATATAGTTCCGCTTTGCTGGTTTGTTATAGTTCATTTTATCATATTTGTTAATGATCCCCTAAGAGAAGGGCTGCTGTTTGGGAGTCCCCAGTGAAAACCAATTCAAAAAAGTCATTTAGCTTTGCTGCAAATGGGTGTATCTTCTCTAAGTGTTCCTTTTATCTTGATCATCAGTTGGTCCTACATACTCTTCTGGCAGGCTTCCTATTCCTGATGTGTTTGAAGAAAGATTTATTATAAGTTCTGCCTCCATTTGTTAGCTGCTCTTCAAACTCTTTTTTGGCCTGTCCCACTGTGTTTTTTTTACAGCTAAATCTGTTAGATTTTTGGATTTTCAGAGGTTTTGTTGTTGTGTGTGGTTTTTGTTTGGTTGGGTTTTTTCTTCCCTTTTGGACATGATCTCAATGTTTTGTAGCATGTTGCTTTGTTTCTAATACTTTTATTTACTGTATAGTTTATGAATGCAGCTTTCTTTTGCTAGGCAGTATATATGGACCCTGTGCTTTTCAGTATAGTGTAGTATGCTTAAGTTATTTGCACTTTGCATATACTTCTGTCAGCCTGTGCCAATGCTGTAGGAGTGTTGAATAAAGTATGTTATTGTTGCTATTACATGGAAGCCGCTCACCTGCAAGTTTTAAAATTGGACTGTGCATGCAACCCAAGTCCAAGAGTCACATCATCTTCTCTTGTGGCTTCCCTAACTGTTGTTCCATGAAACAGTCATTGATATTGTCTAAAAATGTAGTTGCTGTGTTAAATACATGTAGGACATTTGTCCAATGTAAACAGAATAAATGAAATCTGATTGCTATTATATTTTTTCTTAGATCAAGACCATTTGTGTACAGGTATCTGTGCCAGTGTTTTGCCTTGATTCTGTGCTTAGATGACTTTCTGTTAGTCAAACAGAGGATATAAATTGGTTTTTATTTCCTGTTTTCCATTTTCTTGGAGATAGGGAACTTCTGCATCTTTATCTGTAATAGCATGACACTCTGAACCATGCTGTCTTCTGCACATGATGGTTTTCTCGCATTCTTTGATTTAAAGTCTGGTTTGTGACCTTTTTGATTTTTGTATGCCACTGGCCCAGTTCTCCTAAGGTTCTGATGAAACCTGTCTCTTATACGGGATCTTTGCATTCCAGAAGCATTCTTGGTTTCTGGAATGAATCTGAAACCTTGTTCCTGACATCATCATTTCAGCCAGATATTAAAACTCTGTATTCTGTTCATTTTGCCAGTCTTGCATTGTATAAGCTATGTAAGATCTCTCAAATCACACTGCTTTACATCTGTGTTGTCATACTGTGGTGGAGGCATTATAAGGGATTTCGTTGCACCAGGGTAAGTGAACTACCATAACTGATCATACACATATACTTAGCTTACCCCAGCTGCAGAGTAGAACATAGTTAAAACCCTCGAAGTAGTTCCATAAGAACGTTTTCTCCTACTTGCTTTTTGGCTTGTTACGTTCATTGCAAATTAAAATCTTCAGTGTTAATGCTTATGATATGGTTAATTCTCACCAAGAATGAAAGGAATTCTGAAATGGCATTGGTAGTGGAATTAGAGTACATACATCAATACTTACTAAGTAGGTCTTTGAAACACACTTTTTTCCAACAATTTGATGTTGACAATTACCAGGCCTATAGTCTCCAAAAGAGACAAAGTGGAATCTCCACATCCTTTAGAACTCATTTTTGCTGATGATAAAAACCAAATCATCTGAGATCTTGAAATTGATGTTTTGTGTTTTGGTTGTAAGTGTTCCTTGGTTTAGTAACATGTCACTAGATTGTGACATGAGATTGTGCTAGTCTTATTATTTCTGGAATAGTTTAACATGGAGACAGAAGGCTTCTTTCTGGTTTCAGGACTTCCAGAATTCTTTAGAGTCCTTCAAGTTCCAATCTGAATTTGCTGAGATGTTTGCTGTTCATATATTTTTTCCTTTCTTAGAACAGCTGCTACTCTTTCTCTGCAGTACCAAGTTTCTGACTGCAAAACCAGGTGTTGCTATTTAAAATGTTGACCTTAAAGAATTATGGATTGTTGAATCGCTCTTTTAGGTAAGCTTTTAAGGTTCCACATTAGTTTTATTACCCCTCATGACTTACTGTTGATGGTTTTCTTATGCATGGATTTTAGAGTACCAGTTTTAAAATTGGGAAGACCTTACAAAGCTTGGAATCATCTCAATCAATGACAAAACCACTGTTCTCAAAACTCGTTAATAGTGACTTGCAGCGCAACAGCTGATGTAATAATGGGTGTGTATAAATAAATTGCTCGTTTCCTGGCAAATATTCTGATATCCCTGTCTTGCCGTATTTGCTGTCAGATTTCCTCAAGATGGTTACAGCTTTTTATTTTTTGTTTTTAAAATTCTCCTTCCATTCTGATTCCTATAAGGAGCCTGCATAACAGTCATGTGTCTGCATAATCTCATACAAGTATTTCTGGCAATTGTCTAGCCTAGTCACAATATATACTGGATTTCAGGAGTGGTGTGCAGAAAATTTATAAACAATATCACAGTTGTTATGGGTAGCCATATGGTCTCTAAGACAACAAAAGACTATTTCATCATGTAGTCTTACCTCCTATGTATTGCAAGCCATTT
This sequence comes from Gymnogyps californianus, assembly GCF_018139145.2. Classification (NCBI taxonomy): domain Eukaryota; kingdom Metazoa; phylum Chordata; class Aves; order Accipitriformes; family Cathartidae; genus Gymnogyps; species Gymnogyps californianus. The sequence goes on from NC_059471.1 coordinate 124,384,195, forward strand.
TCAATTTTCAGTAAATGCCAGAAAAAGGCAACAGTACAGCTTGTGTGTGACCTTTCTTGTCTGGACACCAACACTGCAGTAATTATATCATAATTTAAATTTTTTTAAATTGCCTTTAATGAAAGCTTTTTGAGTGGCAGGGTCCTGTCCAGGTACTGTTTGAATCCCAAATGCTGGTCTTTTTTCTTCTTTTTTTTTTTTCTTTACACTAAAGAGCAGAGTATAGCTATAGGTTGATCTGGACGCCAAGGAGAACTCCACTGCTTTCACTTTCCTCTATATTGTGCTTGTTCAAGGTATTTGATCCACAAGTGCACAGTTGTTCTGTTGTTTCCCTGACATGCTGGATTTTGTACGTGTGCTCAGTAAGACTGCACGGAAGCCCTGCACCATTGAAAACAGGATCTGGAAATAAGCTGTGGCCAGCAGACCTATTCACACAATTCTCTTCGATTACTTGAACTTGTGCGTGGGGACAGTCTGCAGATTAGATTGGGGCCAGTTCTGCTCCTGGCCACTACTTTCTCCTTAGTATCTCCCTTTGGTAGGAGAAGAGTTGATGATCACCTGTAAAACTTGTCCATCTATTGGGAGCTGTGGTTATTGCTCGTCTAGTTCATTAGCTTTGACCCTTGGAAGAGGCTATGCACAAGGGAGCATGAGCTGATGAATTGTCCTGACAGGTAGCCAACAGACATTGATCATGTCTCCCTGAAACTGAATTTGTGGTTAGACAGCACTTGAGGCAAACGGTTCCTGCCTCCCACTGGAATCCCAGATCATCCTGCATTTTAGTTAGAGTGGCTGAAGCCTCCTTTGAATTCCAAAAAGGAGGGATGTACCTCAGAGAAATGTTAGAAGTAACATCTCAGTTAGTAAAGGCAGACTATATTGATCTCTGGTGTGAATCCTGTTCCCTCTTTCTTGATCCTCGTGACTATAGTCTGATATTCCTCCTACACAGATTTTCGTGAGACTTTTGCTAATTTTTTTAATTGCAAACATATGTTCTCTTTCTAGTAGAATTGTAAGGGCTAAGCAAAAATATACAGATCAATTCATGTTCTATTACTGTCTCAATATGCTTCTACTGGGAACTTTTTTTTAAGTCTAAGATTAAGCTAATAAGGATTTGACCAAAACATTATTATAATATTCTTTATTACAGTAGTGTCTTTCTCTGTATGTGGAGCTTTTCTGTGTAACTAATTCTAATAACATTTTAATAACATGAATCCTATCAAATGCTTCTGAAAATTAGGTTTAAATTATCTCTTAAGATCTTTGATAGGAGAGCAGAAGAGGCTAGAAGAGGTTCCTGAATGCCCATGAGCTTTCATATATTTTTATATTTATATATAAAGAGGACAGTGGTAATGCTGATAACATATTTACCAGGAACACAATGGAACTGATGATAAAATCATGCCTAGATACAAAGAAGAGAGAGAGCAAGGAAGTCTTAATCTCAACGGAAGAGAATTGGGTTAGGGAACACTTAAACTGAATGTACTAAGTCCATGGAGCCTGACAGAATGAATCCATGAATGCTGAGGAAGCTGGCTGATGAAGTTGCAAGACCACTCCTGAATATCTTTGAAAGGTCACGGTGATCCGGAGAGGTTCCTGATGATCAGAAGAAAGCGAGTGTCACTCCTGTCTTCAAGAAGGGCAAGAAGGAGGATCTGGGGAACAGGAGGCCAGTCAGCCTCCTCTCAGTCCATGAGAAGATGATGGAGGAACTAATCTTGGAAACCATTTCCAGACACATGAAGGACAAGAAGGTTATTAGGAGAAGTCAACATGGATTTACAAAGGGGAAATCATGATTAACCAGCCTGATAGCCTTCTACAATGAAGTGACCAACTTGGTAGATGAGGGAAGAGTAGTGGATGTTTACCTCAACTTTAGTAAGGCTTTTGACATTGTCTCCCACGAAATCCTCGTAGACAACCTGACAAATTATGGGTTGGATAAGTGGATAGTGAGGTGGATTGAAAACTGGCTGAGCTGCTGTGAATTTTTATCATCTGGCCTTGAGTGTCTTAAATAATGAATATTCTTGCATTGTGTGTTCACCTTATATTTTATGAGAGACAGGAATGAAGTGGAGCGTGGTCAGAGGAGAAGAGTTCTTTTGCAAAAGCCTTAGTTGTTTCAAAGCCAGAACTGCATGTGTTTTGATAGTTGTTCGTTGGATGAAGGCAGAGGGAATTAAACATTATGTTCTGAACCAGGGAAATCTTTATTGCAGTTTGTTTGGATCATTTTGACCTTTGGCAACCTGCAAGGTCAATACTCCAAAATGTTTAGTTTGATGATTTTAGGTATTATTTTACGGAAATCCAGCTACTATACTAGATTTCTTGATCACAGTGTTAAAAGGAACAAAAATTTCACAACTGGACAAACCTGCGGTTGCCATAATGTCAATAAAGCAGAGCAAGCATAAAATTCATGCTGTAAATACAGCATATAGGGGACATGCTGGTGTGGAATTTTCCGTGTGTTTTTAGATAAGGAAAAGAGAAGATGAATGGAAAAGAGAGATGAACTTGGTGCTCACCTAACCAGGTGGATAAGAAAGTTTCTTTTGCATTTCTTGTTTACGAACTGCTCATTATTGATGGTTTTCTTGTTGAAAACAAACATTTTTGTTTGTTTTCAATAGAAAAAGTAGCAGAATAAGTTCCTCCCTCAAAAGCTGCAAGCCACTAAACAAATATATCCTTAGCTATGGAAGATTTTTGTTTCCTTTTTACTGGTCCTCTAGCAGAACTGGAGGGGACTAACTCTTGAGGCCGTCAGCCTGTAAACTGTTTTCAGGAGCATGTGTCAATTACTGTGTTTGTGCAGCCTGTGGTGTAATGGCACTCAGACTAATTTAAAACCTTAAGTCCTACGTGTCTTTACAAGGATATTTTTCAAAAGTAACAATCAGGATTGTGGCTTTTCCGATCTGTGATATACTCTGAATACTGAACTGCAACAACCAAGCTCAAGTACAAAATCAGAGTCCAGATGGTGGCAAATAACACCGGTGCTAAATGCCACTATGTGATAGTGCTGTTCACTCCTGGCTTTCTACAAACTGATCAAGATAGAAAATAAAAAAAGAAAAAACCCATCTCATAATCTAGGAGGTTTGCTGAGGAGCATGTGAATATTTATCTTGGCCTCCTCTCGACTTTGTAGAGTTTAAGTGGAATTTTTGATGTAGGATGTTATAATCAGCTAGGAGCTGCAAGAAACAGTATTCTTCATATGGGGTCTGCAGTACTTGCTCCCTGTTCTTGCCTTCATCCTCACGATTCTTTTGGTCTTGCGTAGTACCAGGCCTTTCTGTGGGAGGAGAGAAAGGACATCAGTTAACCTTTGACAGAGTAATTTTTCTTTTTCTTTTTTTTCTTTCTTTTTAAAATTTTTCTCCATTTTATGTTAATGGGCCATCTGATCATTCATTCTTTTGCTGGGAATACCTCTTGAAGAAAGCTTCCTAAAGTTTTTAATGGCATACTTCTGTTTTTATATATGTAAAGGTGTATTCCCATATACGAAGATTTTGGAGAGTAAACGGTATAAGTATTTATAGTGTTTAAGATTATCTGAGAGATATTTTTCAATTAGATTTCTCTTCAGATTAATTTAGAAATTAATTTATAACAAACAGTAATTTGACCAAAACCAGACATCCTAAGTGTTAATAGCAAACCATCCATCTCCATTAAATGTATTTGTTAAGGAACTTCTTCCACCATTGGTTGTTTTTAAGGCAGTGTGTAAGTGTGCTGGTGTGAATGGTAGATGACATAATTCAGCCAGGTATCGTGTTTATCTTGTCCAATTACTAGAAAGTTAAAATACAAACTCTCCCTGGCTCTCCTCCCTATTTATAATCTTTACTTTGAAAGAATGTGCTACCAAGATCTCAAGGCACTTGTTTCATGCACATTTTTGTGTACTAATTTTAATAGTCATCCGACTATGCACTGCCCTGCAGGAGAGAACCCTGGCCTACGCCTGAAGTCTTTACTTTTAACTTTACCATTTTGGTCAGTGTTGTAGAAGATAAAAGCTCTCTCTTTCTCTGTCTCTCTCCTCCCCCACACTCCCCTTAGCTTGATGATGCATTGAGTAACAGTTGGCGGCTTTGTTAGTTGTTTTGAAAGCTAGAAAAACCCTTTTTGTGCCTTAGAGACTAAATGCTGTTTGGGAAATAAGTGATGTTGTATGCTTTGTCAGTTTATTGGCTGCTTTCTCACATGCTCTTTTGGAAAATCCCTATAGTCCTCATGCATTTCTTCTCACCATTCCCTTCCCCTATTTTCATACTACAGAAGATACCTCCAGTTTTTCTATTGCCATGTTGCTTGAAGAGCTTTTGTCTTTTCACATCCAAGTGTTGTTCCCAGAGGGCCATCTAGAAATTGTTCACCCTGACTCATGTGAAACTGAGCTAAATCTCTTCTGATTAAAAGAGTTTAAAACTGTTTTTCTGAGAAAATAACGTCTGACACTGTAATTTCCATTTGAAAACAGCTAACATCTGTGGAAAGTGCATAACCAATGCCTGAGGAATTTCTGCGAACTAAAGTCCATGTCATTTTTGACTTTTTTCTGTTCTTCTATAGAAGGAGGGGGGAAGAGAGAAGCCTCTGACCCAAGACTGAGCTAATTTTGGTTTCTGCATACACTGATAGTATCAGGAGGTTGCCTGTCTCCCTTTTTGCTGTTTTTCCCTTTTTTGGGGACCACTCTACACTTGCAGCACATGTTCGCTTGTCACTGGTTCACAGTGGGTGAGCCAACATCTTGAATGGAGTGATTGAGTTAAGAATTAGTTGATTCAGTAGATTAGCTCCATGTTTGTACTGCTCACACATAATTTAATGATACCACTGGTGCTGTGGGGTTTTCCCCTTAAATACTTTGACTTATTTTATAAATTGAAGGCAAATTTTTAGGGGAGGTGACAGATGACAGAACAGTTCGCTGTTACAGGAAAGGCTTGTTACAAGAAAGTCTTGTTACAAGAGGTATGCTTGTGTACATGTATAGTAGATCACAAGGTTTATTTCCATCTACTAAATGACCCCAGTAGTCAAGACCAGGTGGTAATTTGATACAGCAGCAAAACTGATGTGCATAATGTTAGTCTGTAACATGTATATACCATTCCTGGAGTTCTGTTTGCTGACATCTGAGAGCTTTTGATGCCCTTTTATGTTCCAAATTTCCCAAAACAAATCTCCTGGTATTATCAGAGTTGTTATAAATTATACAGGGGAATGCAAGCTGTTTAGCTGTTCTTCTTCTGATACTATCCAAAGGCCAGGCACATCCCACCAGGAATTTGAAATTTTGAGTACTTTCCTGAGTTGGCTAGGGAAACTTGCATCCACAGGGAAGCACGTACACTGCTTTATTGATAAGTGATTTTAGTATGTTATGAGAATGGGATCCGTTCTGTTTGGACAAACCATGATTTTTGTGGATACCAATTATTTTGCACATCTGCCTTTTCTCTTTTTCATCAAATTAAGCTAAGAAAAAGTATTGTAATTCTTTTCTGCCTTTACAGTCTTAAGAGTTTTCTTACTAAGCGATACTCTTTTCTTTGTAAGTTTTGATGGTTCATCTTATGTCAGGCTCAAAGTAGGAAATGTCCTCTGTTCCTCAATTTATTTATTTTTTTTTAAAGCTCCTCTTTCCAAAGCATGTTTAATGTCTGCTTATAAAGATAAGAATGGGTGATGAGATATCAGAGTATGTTCCCAATTTCATAGGTATATTACTACGAGTGAAAGGAAGTTTAGATCTGTTTGAGGACCACTACTGCTCCTGATCTGCAAGTGGAATAAGCAGCTTCGTAGCTAAGATTCAGAGGTTAATTTTCTCACAGTACACCAGTAAGTAGCTTTGTAATGTGGAAAGGAAGGAAAAGATAGTGCTTGAATGAATCAACTCCCAAAATTGGCTTCATGTTCTCTCTTACTTTTAATTATGAAATAAAAATTGAAAATCAATGCAATGGCGAGTAGGCATGTGTTAATGTTTTGACTATAGGTCTTCAACTAGTATTTCTCATTGTTGAATACTTTTTGTGCTCTTTCATTGCTGTAGTAGATACAGAGCTTTTTTAAAAACACACAAACAAAACCCAGCTTGTATGGGTTTTTTATATTAATTGATGCAAATTTATTAATATTAAATTTTTTATTTGGAACAAATGTAATTGGGCATCTATGAAATGTTCCAAATTTCTCATTTTCTTGTTAGGGCATAATCATATATGCAGTTGTTATGTGGCTTCTTGTACCTTGGCAATGAGGATTTTATGCTTTTATGTTGTAGTCATCCAGAAGAATTGCTTTTACAGTGTTTTGTGTTTTTTTTAATTTGAGAGCAGCTCAGGGTCCTCTGCAAACATCTCTGTGGTGAACTGATAGCAACTGCAGACAGGTGTCAACACAGTAAAACGTACATGATACTCAGAGTTCTCGTTAACCTTGTCTGCAGTGGTACCAAGAATTAATGGTTTGGAAGAGGAAGTCTCTTGGAGAATATGCTTACATTTTATGACTGATGCAAACTGGCAGAATACTGTTATTGAACCAGTAATGTATTTGTCTTGTGACTAAACAGGAATTCATAGTTGAGGGTCATCTGGCACTTTGTGCTTAATTCAGGAATGCTCCAAAACTGTTTTACTCTGTCCTGTCGACCTCTCTCACCTGAAAATACAGAACCAGTAATTTGAGGGAATAAGTTTTGAAATGAGCGCTGAGTTTGGGTGCATGTTTCTGTGTGTTTACATGTGTTTGGCATAACAGAAACAGATGCTGATATTATTTGATAAATAGTAGTATCAACTCTTAAAAAAACCACAATCCTGTACACAAGAAGACTTCTACAATGTACTATTACACCTGGCTGTACTCCAGATTGTGTCCATGTCTTTGTAGCAGTTCCCAGCTTTTACAGACTCTCTGAGCTCTTGAAAACTTGCACTTTGGATACCATATCTATGTTCCTTGATAGTTTTTCAAGATGCTGAGACACAAGCAGATTCAAGACCTTCTACATATCTTACTTCACGAAACAGAATCCAGTTTTATATGAAAAAGTATTACAAGCTTTTAAACAAGCAAACAGTTCAGAATTCAGGTCCCATGCACTCCACATTGTGAGATAGTTCCCAAACTCTAGGTCTCCCAAACACTAAGGATTTTTTAAGGAAAACTGTGGTAAATTCAGTGCACTTGTATTCAAAGTCAACCAAAAAGTGTTAAGTTTTAACTTGGTGACTTCACTGATACTATGAGATGAATTAGGTACCATTCTTCCTAACATATGGCTTTTCACATCACATCTGACAATAATAGCATTTTTTTGTGAAGTCATTGCATAATAAAGGATTAAATAGTGTTACACAGTGAGCAAATTGGGTTTCTTCTTGAGCATGTGATATTATAACTATCTTGCGCTGTGCAATCGAATGCGGTACCTTTTCATTTAGGGGAAGGAAGGCTTCTGAATTTCCTTAGCTGTTAATAGTATTTTAAATTTAGGAATTACAGAAAAGATTGTGTTCTTCAGAACGATATTTACTTTTCACGTTAGGTAATACACTGGTTTCTTTTTTATGTGTATACATTCATACCTTATTTGAGATCAGGAGAATGCCTTGAAAGAGAATCTCCCGATCGTCCCCACTTATATTTTGTTGATGTCATGGGGATGTCTTGGATAGCACAAATTGGACTATTTTCAGATGGAACTGAATTGGAAGGTAAGGTCCACGTGTACATGTAACCCACTGTAGCCACTGGTGGCAATTTGGTCCATGGGACCAGGTTAAGACTAGTATTAGGTAATTCCCCTTCTGCCTTGAAATACATAAAGCAAGGATGTTGGGCCTGATGCACTGTTTGGCTGTACAAAGCTATTTATTTTGGGCTGCACTGTTTGCTAAAGCTAAGCACAGTTCTTGACATTAAAGAAAAATTCCAACAGACATTTGAGAGCAACCTGCCGGAAAAGTGCAGTTGCTGTTCATTTTTTAAGTGAAATGTAACCCCTTTCCTCTGCAGATAACGTGCATTGTCATTACGTAGACTATGATGTTTTAGAGTTGTTTCGACTAGACTTACAGTTGTAAAATACTTGCTCTAAGACTGGCATGCAAATAATTTTGTTTTAAAGACAGAACATCTGCACTTAGAGTTTTTTATTTAATCCTGGGTTTAGTTTACTTCAAATAAATTGCATATGCACCATTATTTTAATCTTCATATAATATACCTTCCTTTTTTCTGTCCCTGGGTACAGAGGATAATTATGACAACTAAAGGTATGAATATGTACATTACAAATTATAGTTAATAATTTTGCTGTGTACTTTAGAATAATGTAGTTCTGTTGATCATTAGCTGCCTTTTTCAGCTTACAATGAAGTGTACAGATTATAGTGGTTTTTACATGTTTAAATTCTGTGCACAGTAGTGACAAGCAACCACACTTGAAAGTTATTCACAGTATTCTGAACTAGATAAGCCTGCTGATGTTGACTGTAAACTAATATAGCCAAATTCAGCCAAAAAGTTTCTGGAAGATGTGTTTTAGGCCAAAATGACTCATAAGGAGAGGGGAACAAACATGAATTATTTCCCTCCTCTCTTTGCATGCATTCATCAAATCTCTGCATCCTAGCCAAAGAAATAATTTTCTTATGCCAAGAAAATAAGTATCCTTTAATAAAACTAAGAATCTGGTTGTCTTCCTCCATCTAACTTTGAGATGACTTCACTGCTCTTCATAAAAGTTAACAATGTTTTGCTTTTATTATTTGCTGTAGTTATTTCCAGGGCTTCCCCTGGCTTTCTGTCAGTATGTTTGATGATTGATGTAGGGAAAGGGAGGGGAGAGGGAAACAGGCACAGCTTAAGGCTGCACCTGCTGTCCCTGGAGTGGGCCAGATTCGGTACTGAGTTGAATTTAATTCAGTGCCCCAACTGTAGTGAGACAAAACTTAAACTTTGAGTTATACTCTGATGTTTTCTTTTTGTGCTGTGATGAATTGACGTGACAGCCATGGAGAGAATATTTTCTATTTTAAGACAAAGAACACAGGCAATAACCTTGTATGCTTTTTTTGAATTGCCTTGAAGGGTTACCAAAGGGTAACATATTTATCCAAAAAGCAGTTTAGTCTCCATCTCCATTCTGTCCTTGGAGCTTATCTGGGTGGACATCATGAAACAAAGAGACAGAAAAAACCCCAACAGGACTTGCAGGTTTTGGTAGTAGCTGCTTGCAGTCTGTGGGTATACTGGCTATAGTGCACGCGTGGAGGAGCAATTTGATTAGTAGCACCAAGCTACTAATAAAAAGCTGGCAGATAGTTATCAGTCACCCCTAAGTTTTGAAGCACAATCATGTTTGTTGACGTTGAAATAAAATGCTGTGTCCCAGTCCCAGCTAATTCACTCACCTGCTCCCTTGCTCTCTCCAAAGATTTTCTGTATAATTAATTACTCTGTTGATTAGAGAGGTTGTTCGGCTCAACAAAAGTTAGAAGGCGTTCGGGTGGCTAAAAGTTGTCTCGAGGGTGCACCCTAGCGTCGAAAAGTGGCATCGCTGATGTGGAGTGTTGGAGTGCTTGGGTTGCGGGTTCAGGTGGGAATTGGAAAATTCTGTTAAGAGCAGCTAAGGAACAATCCGGAGTTACAGGCCTAGGGTGCAGAAAATTTGTGGGTAGGTTGAGAAATAAGGAAGCATGTTATATCTCTTTGAGGTGATTTAAAGGAGGAAGTCAGAAGTACTTGGTTAGGATGTGACTGAGCAGTGAGGAAGGGGTACCATTCTTAATGGCATAGTAGTTTGTCCCATGGCAATAATCTGAAATAAACTAAATCTGTATCAGAGATATGTGATATGACATGTGGTATTCATTCCTGTACAAACCTACTATAGTATAACTTGGCAAACATCAGAGCGGTCAATCATTAGCGCTTCATTATTATCTTCAGAGGTGGGTGCTCCTGCTGATCTGTGCTACAGACAGACATCTCTTCTTCACAATAAAATTGCCGTTGGCATCAACATTCATGTTCTAAATGTAAAAACAGACATTTTGTATCCTGTCCTAGTGTGTAGTAATAGACTCCAGACTCCACATCTGAGTTCACTAATCAGGACTGTGATCTTACATTATCTTCACAGATCAGAACATACTGTGGAGAGAGACTGAAAGAGACCAGGAGAGGCTGACTTCTGCAGTGGAAGATTGGAATGGAATATTGAAAGACTGAGGCTCACTACAGCATGGATTATGAAGCCCATCTTCCAAAGCAATCTAAGATAGAACTGGTGCTTAAAGTCTTTGCTCACATTTTAAGTATGTTTAGAGTAATTAAGTTAAAATTCAGAATAATTTAGGCTATCCTAAATTCATTCTAATCCCAGGAAAATTGATATATACTAAGATATTTTCGATTCATGCAATTACTGTGTTGGAGACTCATTAGTGTCACATGCCTTTCTGTGTTTTGCTCTTTGCTTCTGCCTGCATTTCAGCTTAATCAGATTCTGTTTAAGCAGACAGTGGTAAGTATTTAGAGGTATGATGGCAGGAGAGGCATAGACAGAACATGTTTGGAAGGAATGTTGCAGAGCAATCCAGTAACAGAGAGGCTGTATTTGTGTTAATTATCTCACGTGGCACAAATGTGTTGATAGTAGAAAAGATTAAGGTAGTTTTCTTCACAGGCAGTGGTGTCTTCAGTACTAAGTAATTACATAGTTCTTCGAAGGACAGGCTAGGTTTTTGCTACAGGAGCTCTATAAGGTTAGGCAGATTTATTTCTGTTAAGATGTAACAATGAAGGGGAAGCCTTCAGATGAGGAACCTTTCAAAGAAATATTAAATGTATTGAGTACTTGCTCAAAGAAGCTGGTTTCTTGATAGTGTTTTTAAATATATATTGTAGCACGCATAGTGTATTTTATGGAGTATACATCTATTGAAGTTGTTCATACAGAGTATGATCAGCTAGTTGGGTACGTGATTGGATGCTTGGGCTCAAAAGGCAGTAGTTAATGGATCATACACTACCTAGGTGATGGTAACAAGTGGAGTACCACAGATACTTATCTTAGGATCTATCCTTTTAACATCTTTGTCAGTAACCTGGAGGAGGTGACAGAGTGGACTCTTGTCAAGTTTTCAGGTGACACAAAATTGGGATGACCACTTGATATTCTTGAGGGCAGGGCTGCCATTCAGAGGGACCTAGGGAGGCTGGAGGAATGGGCTGACAGGAACCTCATGAAATCCAACAAGGACAACTGCAAAGTCCTATATCTGGGTGGGAATAACCCCTGCAATGATACAGGCTGGGCACTGACTGGTTGGGGAGCAGTTCTGCTGAAAAGGACTTGGGGATCTTGGTGGAGAGCAAGCTCCACAGGAGCCAGCAGTGGGCCCTGGCAGCAAGGTGGGTCAGCAGTGTCCTGGGCTGTAATGGCCAGTAGATTGAGGGAAGTAATTATCCCCCACTACTCACCACTTGTTGGACCACATATCTAGATAGTGTCCAGTGTTGGTCTCTCACCCCGCCCCCAAGTACAGGACAGACATCAATAAACTGGAGCAAGTCCAGTGAAGGGCAACCAAGATGGTCAGGGTCTGGAGCACTTGCCCTGTGAAGACAGGCTGAGGGAATGGGACTTGTTCAGTCAGGAGAAGACACAGCTTCAAGTGACCTAAAAGCAGCCCTCCCAGTGCTTCCAAGGAGGTTGCCAAGAAGATGGAGCTAGGCTCCTCACAGTGTTGCGTAGTGGGAGCATGAGAGAAAACAGGCACAAGTTGAAGCAAGGGAGGTTTAGACTGGTTATAAGGGAGGGAAAAATGTTTTCCCCATGAGGATGGACAGGCAGTGGAGCAGGAGCCTAGTGAGACTGTGCAGGCTCCTTGCTTGGAGTCTTTCAAGACCTGACTCTTAAGAAATAATTTAAAAAGGCAAAATAAGCCCCAAATAAAAGAATGCAAAATATTGAGATTGGGGAGGGGTGGCAGAGTTGAAAACCTGGAATCGCACTGGTTATCCATATGGTATGTCATGATAATCTCATTGAAACTGCAGAACTGAGTATACTAGGTTATTTGAGTTATAAAGGGAACAATAGGATAAGTTAATAAATTAATAGAGAAGCTAAATAAATGCTTTTGTTACCTCATTCCATGTCATGCAGAACTTCTGTGAAATGCACAGCCTGTTAGTAAAGATGAGTCACTGTCTGAAATTACAAGTGTCAAATGAGTGAGTGCTGGAACAGTTTGATGAACTGTGTAACAAAATGTCACAAGAACCAGCTGTTCTGTCCATCCCTTTTGACTGATTGTCTTCCTTTCACTTTGTCTCTGATCCCATTCATTTGGAGATCTGGAACTCAGTTTGGGATCAGGATACTAGAATCCACTGACATTGTCTGTCATTTTTATGCTATCAAATGAGATATGTCTTACCTTTTGACTAATAGATTAGCATGCAACCCTCTATTTTTGATAGCATGAAAGTTCAAATGTTTGTTCATCAAAGTAAGAGTGGGGGAGTGGGAAAGAAGAAGTAATTGCAGACTCTCAGAAAGTAGAGTTAAGATTTTCTTTTTTCTTCTTTTTCTTCTTTAAGCAACACATCTGAAAGAATGTTCTTTGGCATCTCTCTTTTCCTGAAGGCCTTTAGAGGAGATCCCGTGACATTTACAAGAAAAAGAGTCCAATAATTGAATCACACACAAGAGAATTATAATTATAATTAACATTTATATAGCATATTTTATGACAAAGGCACTTCTCAAATAATTGAAAGCACTGGTGAAAGGTACAGTACCAACCAGCAATGCTGTGAAAAAAGAGAGACCAAGTGTACTGCAAGTAAGTCCTGACTCAGAGAGCTCAGTACGGCATTATTGTGCTTTTCAGAGTGAAGATAGGATTTTGTTTTTTAAGGTTATGCTTTACACACTCTTCCTGCTTTAAATTAGAACAGTAAGGAGTTGAGTCACCTTGGCTTTTGCTTGTCAAAATCAGGAATGATAGGTGAATTGGAACTGAGCCCAAATATCAACAAAAGCGTATTCGTATTTGGAAACAAAATGTAAAATCCTGTCTTCTGCTCTCCCCCACTCCTTCCCCCCACCTTTTTCTTTTCCTTCCCATACTCTTGTTTTCACTGTGCTTGCTGGTCTGGGAACTATTAAAATAGAACTAGAAAAGCTCTGTTCTGCTCCCAGAGTAGCTGTGATACCATCTTGTTGGAATCTCTGTTTTTGAGATCTGCCCCAGAGAGACTCAGTTGAAGTTGAGGTAAGCAAGTAAACTTTTGAGTACTTGACTTTGTTACTTAAGCATTAATTTGGTACTGAAGAGGAGGAGTCATTAGGGGATCAGAACTTTTGACTGTTCCTGAACAAATTTGATCTGTTTGAGACTTTTCATAACTGCACTTATCTTGTTTTTCTTGCCTTTTATGCTAAAGATATAATAACACAAAACTGTCATTACCCAAAGGATGGGTAATATAATTCCAGGTTTGTGTGGATGAGAGAAACCTGAGGAACTTCTCGGTTAGATAATTTCTGTGAAGTGTGACATACAGTTTTTATTTCTGTGAACTGAAACCAGATGCTGTCTCTGTTTAAATGGAGATGGTGGAGCAGCCCTCCAACACGAGGAGAAATCTGATACCTGAACAGCATTACAGAAACATCCAGTAGTGCAGGATAGTGCTTGAAGTCCCAGGAACTCCCTTCTGTTCCCGTGTTTGGTTTTTCACTGCAGTAGTCAGCATCCAGTGAACAGCAGAAGGATCTAGGAAAAAGGAAAGCAGAAGCTGGTGTGGTTTTTAATTTTTCATGTAACAGAGGTTTCTGAGGAAAGGTCAGTCCTGTAAGAAAGTAAGTGGACAAAATCACTGATCACATAGATGAAGCAGATGCAGGGAGAATTGGAAAAATATAACAGAATATTATATTACTGATTTTTGGACTCTTGGCATATATTTGACAGAAGTTTACACTTGCATCTGCTTATCAAACCATGGTTGCCCCTGATGAAGCATATGCTTGATAAGACAGAAGGAAATGCATCATGATGTGGGTTTTTGAACTCTGGTTTGAACAGAGCTGTTTTCTACAGGAATGATCAGAGGGAAAGGGACCTGAATAGTCTGCCAGGGTTTCAAGGGGAAGGTTAAATGTCTCTATGGTGTATATCAAAAAAAGAAGTGTTTGGATAATGCACAGGAGGAAGAGGAAAGGTGTAACTGGCAGCAGAGAAGCAAGCGGTTGTGAAAGCAGGAATGGGAGTATATTTATCTCTGAGAGAGGGGATAAAACCCATTTTGTTAGGTAGCCAAATAACTAATACGTTTCACTGAGATTTTCCTGAATAGAAGTTGACCTTTCTATATTTTATTGAAAGGTGTTGTGTGATCTTTAAAAGGAGAGTGAATTTGCCGTAAGACAAACCAGTAGAGTCCACTCTACTGTAATACAAAGACAGCTGTGTGTGACCAAGCAGTAATTTTTCCCATTACTTCTGAGAGACTACTCCATCAAATGATTGATTTCTTATTTTTAATTTTGAAGAGTCAAAAATAGAATGTGCTTTCTGGGGCATTTTTGAAAATAGTATTTAAGCCAAAAAAAGAAGAATGGCACATCTGCTCAGTGTATCCAGCTTTCTGTCATTTGAAACTCTTTTGCCATCAGGTGCGGTCAGTGTTTTGGGAGACTCCTGTCCAACTATATGGCCTTTTAAACATCTTTTCACCTCATCCAAATTGTACCTGTTGCATTCATCTGTTTATAGTGTTTGTATTCAGGATCTGAATCCTCCCAAAGATCCTTGAGGTAATAGTGTTTGGAGATTTTTTGGGGGTCTGTCTATAATATTGACTTCCAACTTACTATGAATCAGAAAAAGGTTTCCTTATGTCAGAATTAAGAGGGCGTGATCAGGCTGGAAAACATTTCCATTGTCAAACTGTTCTTGTTATAGCTGTGTGCTGTCCATAGTGATTAGAAGAGATTGAAATTCCTTGGTTTTGTCTGTAGGACCATTACTGTTAGCTTCTGTTTTGAAGTTCTTCCTGAAGTATGGAGTACATGGAGTCTTTTAAATACAGTACTAGTCTGTTTTTTAAGAAATGCTCCTGTATGATTTAATATATTACCCTTTTATTTTAAACTACTTTGTTTCTACCCAGCCCAGGCACTAATGCTGTGATTTTTCTCTGCTTATAGAACACTGTATGAAAGTAGGATGATGTCAGGTCCAGGCAAGTGGGGAGTGGGAACAGACCAAGCATACCGAAGAGCTTTACATATTGCAAGCAATGGATATGTTTGGTTTTGGTTGTTGATGGTTTTTTTTTCTTTTTTGGGACTGGTTTGAGGGGAGGTGTTTATTTGTTTGGTGGGGATTTTTTGTGGGGTTTTTTTGGTGGTTTTTTTGGGGGGGAGGGTGTTTTTGTTTGGTTTGGGGTTTTTTGGGGGGGGAGAGAGGGATAGCACTACTTAGTTGAATAGATTTAATCTTTTTTGGGATGTTTTCCAGATACTGAGACTAAATTCTTCCTTATTCAGTTGTAACCTTTTTCTTCTGCTTCGCCCTTTCCTTCCCACCTTCTCAATTGTGAGTAGGACCAAATTCTGTGCTTAGTTGGCTCATTGTGAACATTGAGTGAAACAGCTTTTAATGGAATAATGGAATTTCTTTTTCATTTACAGTTATGTAACTGGTGAGAGGATCTAGCCCCTGGAAGATGCATTGCCTTTTTGCTTTCAGTGTGCATTATGCCCATTGACTCACCAGACAAGTATGAAAGGGGAAAATATAAAATATTTCTAAAGTGCCAGAGTCAGATACAAGTGAAAAAATGACATTTAGTTTTTTCAAACACAGATCTTTTGCTGAATAAATATTTATCATACCTGTTTATAATGTCATGTCAAATGAAACTAGTATTTATTTTGCCTGGATGAAAGCCACATCTAGCCCAAATTAATCTTAAGCAAAATCTTGAGATTGCAAAAATACTGAGTTCAATATAGCAAACAGTTTTCTGAGTACTGCGAATGTTATTTTTGCATTTTAAGTCCAGCTTTCTTGGATAAAACAGTGAAAATGTCTCTCAGATCGGTTTTCAGTTAACAGAAGTTTTGACATTCCTAGTTTTATTTGCATGAAATTTAAGTGATCAGATGGTAATCTCTTATCCTGAGTGGTGGAACGACCTTGTAACAAACCCCAGAAGATTATTGTAGGGGGAGTCTGATAATCTTTTTATTTTTTTTTAATGCTAATTCTCCTTTTCCAATGGGAGTGAATGATGTCATCCTGTCTCCTCCCACTGTGTAAACTAAGCTTGTGTCAAAGTGTTGCTGCCTCTTGTCACAGAGAGAACAGTTCACTTAAATGCAGCTGCAGTACTTTTGTGTGATACCTGTCAGAATTGTTCCCAGTGTGAGGTTGGGTTTGTGACCATGATGTCAAGATTGGTCTTTCTCCTTTTCTGTGGATATATTGCACTAAACCTGGGAAATGCTCAGAAATTGCCAAGAGGCAAGTAGCTATGACAACTTTCTGGGTTTTTGTTTGTTTTTCGGTTGTGGGGCTTTTTGTTTTTTAATGCTTGTGTTTTGCCATGGAAATTCGCTTTACATGTTAGGAATGATTAAAGATAACGGAAAAGACGCAAGAAGATCAGTCAACAGGGGAAGGTCCAGGTACAAGACAGTAACTTTAAAGCTCTTGAATAAAACAAGCTCAAATGTTTTCATGGTATCTTGTGACTCTAGTGAGAAGTACCATGAAACCAAGTAACTGTATTTAATGATTTTATAATGATTTAGACAGCATTGTGCAGGTTTGTGGTTTTAGATCTTAAAGAAAATGTGACTTAGAAGCACCCTGTGTTGTTGGTGGAAGATTTCAGTTCTGTCTTGAAAGAACTTTTATGCTTTCCCTCTATATCCATCCTTAACAGTTCAATAGGAATTTACTTTTGTAGGTCAGGTTGTATGCATTTTGAGGGAGAGAAATATGATTTATTAAAATTTCCACAAGAAGAAAAAAACCCCTTCAAACCTGTGTGAATATTTGTTTAAATATTCCTTTCTCCTGGAGTCTGGAAATACAGTAGATTTGCAAAGCTGGCAGGGATCTCTTCTCTTCCTTGCTAATGTGACCCATGTAACATTGGCATTTTACTAGTATTTTATTACTGCAGGAAGAACAGTCATAGCACAAAATGAAAAGAATATTTCTATATCTAGATCGTAAAACGCTTTGTCGTACCTTGGCATTAAAACAGCACTTTCACAACTGTTTCTGTACTGCACGTATTGCTCTCACTTTGTGGAAGTGCTTGCCTGAGTCCACTGTGCTTTGTAATGCATTTTACATCTGCAGTCTCCTGCAACCAGTAACATTTAGAAAGGAAGCTGTGATTTAGTTCCTTATGAGAACATTTATTAAGAAATCAGCACTTTGAGGGCTTCCTAGGAGATTCTGTTTCATAGACGGGGAACTTAAAAGTATTTTGGGGAGAAGAGGTGATTTTTCACCCCCCACCCCTCCCTAAGAGACTTTTTTTAAAGATTTTTTTTTTTTCCCCCTGGTGATGTTCTTTTAAGCTCATCTTCTGGAGCCAATGATGTAGAGTTTTCTGCATACTGCTAATAGTGGGGCAATGTGTAGTCTCTGAGTAACAGATAGATATGCAGTTGTTGTTCAAGTCAAGCAGACTGTAAGACCTTAGTTTTATCAAAAAAGCAATCTATAAGTAAACTATTGTAGCAGTTTTCATAGGGGAGGATTATGTTGAACAGAGAGGAACCGTGTATGTATTGCCTACTTTGAGGGAAGGAACTTTTCTAGTGCTTGTCTTTTTAAATGGTTTCACTGGACTTTCTGCTCACTACCATAGAATAGTGGCTGTAAATTTATGTTAACTGTGAAATTCACACAAAGCTACGGATCCACTGCAGTCAGTGGGAGATGAACTCTGGGATGCATTTTTTCCTGTCCTAAAATAACATTGCAGAAGTGAAGTCCTGTTTGCTAAGTGCATAAAGCTGCAGGTGGAAACTTCATTTATTTCAATGAAATAGCTCTTTAAAGATTCTCCCATTGCAGTGTTGAAACATCAGTCTAATTCTTTTGTTTGCAGCTGCCTCTCAGGTTATTATTTACGTTGGACTGCATTTAAAAAACAAGTGTATTAGTACCTAGCTGTTATTTGAAAATATTCAAAGGATTGTCTTTTTCTACAACACTCTTGTTTGACAGGGAGTACATAATTTTTTCATAAGCAAAGAATATATTTTGATCTTAAAGTATTTTTTAAATGAGGATATGTAGTGGTAGTATTCTGTTAAGAGGGCTACTCTGCCCTGCTAAGCAAGCTTAAATTCCAATCAATTCCTGTGCTCTTCAAGTCACAAACTATGTAACTGAGGCTCCAGAGTCATTCCTGCTCTATGGGGAAGAGTGGAATCAATTTCATAACTTGAGGGAGAACAATCTAGCCAAACTCGCTTTGGTTGGTGATGCAGGTACTCCTGTGAACAAGTTCTCAGTGTAAATCTTGCCATTCTTACTACCACTTCGGAATTCTAGTGCTCAAGTCTTCTCTCCAGGAGGTGAAACACACTGATCCCTGGTCTCGTGGACTGGGATTTGCTTTCAGTGACACAAGGCAGAAAGAACACCTTGCCTCCTGCAGCTGTAAAGGAACAGAGCCAGTACACCCGTGGGATGTCAGTGACTTCCAGAGCTATTTGAGAGGTTGTGTGCAAATATGCTGTTTAGGAGGCTGGAACACACATGACTCCCTTTTCCCATATATTTTTATACTTTCACCTCCACAAGTGTGTGTTTGACTAGAATGACAAAGAAAATGTTATTGCTGTTCTCAAAAGAGTGTTCTTTAGTAACAAATTCTTTCATTAATTATTTTTACTTCAAAAATTAAGGCACTGTTGGAGGAATAATATGGAAATGCTACCAACATGACTCAGGTAGTCAAAATCAGGGAAATATCAGTTAAAGTTTCCAGTGGAAACTTTATGCTGCTTCTGTGTGTCCTGCATTATAATAGTTTTGCCTGTATAGAAAATAGGCCTCTACTTATATCTGGTCCTAGTGTAGTGCCCTAAGCGCAGGTGAACACCCCTTCTCTTGCAGTTCTTTGTCACATTTACTGTAGCAAATGACAAGTGATGAGGCAGTTATAAGCTGTGTCATAATTCAGACTTTTTCTACATTAAGATTTTACAGACATAAGTAAAGGCAATGTAATTGGAAAGGGAACGTTGTGTTTTACTGTGGAGGCAATGCCTTTTTTACAATTATGTTTGTGTTTCGTGAGTTTCTATTTGAGGGATCAGCTGCTAAGAAAATTCTGTAGTCAGTGCCTATGGAGACTATGTGAGGGGTCACAGAACAGCAGGGCAGGAGATGATGGTACGATTAGGGGTGGTCTTTTATCAAGTATTTGAGCCACTGTCCGTTCAACTATGTCCAGCTTCTAAAGCTTTCTTTTTCATCAGAAAAAAGAAAGACTCAGACATTTTCAGCTTATTTTTGTCTCTTCCCTTATGCCACTATGCTAGCGCCATCCAACATATAATTCTTCAGTTCAACACTGTTGTACTTGAAATATTTTAATGATGGGAGGAAACAGTTGCAATGCATAGGTGTCATAACTTGTCATACTTTCTCTAATTTTTACGGTTCTGCGAAACAGAAACATTCCATCCTTGAAGAATGCAGCATCGTCTCTCTAGACAGGAATTAAGTACAGACAAAAAGTCTTGTCTTTAGAGAAGGAGTGGGCAAGCAGAGCATCCTGAATCTGAGAGGGAGATGAAAAAGCCACAGAATCAAGAATCAACAAGTTACAGGACATAATCCACAAGATTGTACTGCCTTGTAAACCGTGTTTCACTGGCATCTTTCCAGCTGGACCTGATACAAATGTTGTTGAAGGCAACAGTTGTGGAACAAGCTCTTAGTGTTTGATAAAACAGCATTTCATGTTTTTGATTTTGCCAGCTGACTTTCCAGTTACAACACAGATGAGCATAGAAATTCACTTTTTCATTACAATCTCTGTTTCTGATAGCTTTTGTGTATCTTCATGTTCTGTTTTTCTTTGTTGGAGCTGAAAAGAATTTGGTGTTGATCCCTTCTTATAAACTTACAGTTTTATGAAGTTTTTAAAAAGCAGAGTCTGAATTTTTTTCTGTTTTGTTTTTGTTTTTTTCCCCCATGTTTCTGACCTCGGTGGTTTTCCTACTATTTGAATTAGTCATCAGGTAGATTGGAATTCAGGCCCATCCTTGTTCTGCTTTCCAGGATTCAGGCCTGTCCTGTTCTGCTTTCCAGGAAGGGCTCAGGAAACCTTAATTCACCTTCCTCCTGGTTGCTGCCTTCTTAGGGAAAAAGAGTACAGACTTGACATTCCTTATGGGACCATGTGAAAAAGCCTGTTTTACAGACTCGTGTAGGGAAAACCAGATCCAAAACTTTCTTGTTTCTACAGTTGTCAACTGTGGGGATAATTGGGAAAAATAATAGTTTTACTCTTAAGTTTTTTTTTGTTTGGGAAGTATACAGGAATGTTAGAAAATACTGTGGATAACCACTAGCTAAGATTTGTATTTATGGTAATTATAACTGACATCCCTTTGAGAGTGAACGCTGTATTTACAGTATACTTCCAAATTTACCGTTGACATTTGTCAAAGGAATGGACTAATTTTATTCATAGCTAAATTTGCTGGCTATGCTATGTTATGTAATACTTCTTCCTAAGCAGAGGTTAAACTCAGCATGTGTTTTCACTTACTGGTGTCAAGCAGTTAAAACAATGTTGAGTTATTTCAATGTATCACAGTCACTATACTGCAACAGCCAAACTTTAATCTTTAAACTTTTGTGCTGCCTTTCCCCCTGCAACAGCACCCCTTTGGTAGCTGTAGGATAGCAGAGCAGAAATTGTTAGACAGGGAGAAGTCTTCTTAAAGCTGGGGTTTTTTTAATATATAATGAAGCTGGCATATCAAAATATCACAAAACGAGTGAAATGACATGTGGTTTATATGTTACTTTCTCCATGGTTTACAAAACATCTTTCTGGGAACTATTTTTCAAAATACACAATACATTAACCTTTAAAAAACATATTGTCATGAAGCAGAGCCAGTTTGGACTAAACTTTTGAACTTCATTTTTTTAGTGTCTGGAAAGAGAAGTGCAGAACTAATTTGATTTGTGTGAAATACTTCTCTTATGTTTAATGGCACATAAAGGACAATAAAGTCCTATGGGAAATTTCAAAGGGATCCTTTATCTGGTATAATTGAGTGGCTAGGGTTTTCAGTTAGTAGATATGTCATGGCAAATTTGGCTTGTTCTTTGCTGAAAATGAAAACAACTCATAAGAATGTTGCCATTATAGCAGCTCATTTAATCAAAGTTATCTTATCATGCAGACAGTTGTGTCCTAGGATTGCACAAAAACATATCAAAACCTAGTATTGAGTGTCAGGCTTCTGAGTTCAAAGATAATCTGTAATAACAGAATTCCATTTTTATACTGGCACAGGCAGTGGTGCGACAGTGTGATGATACATACGGGTGGATTCTGCCAGGATTAAATTCCATAGCATATGAATGCCTCTAAAATTATCTCACTGCTGGGTGATCTGTATAACCTTCCACCTCTTCATTTTAATTTTAATGTTCCCAAGTATCTCTTTCTGAATATTATTTTTCAGTCCTCCTCCATATAATCTTTTGTATCTAGCCATTCCAGCAGGACAAGCTACATAACTCATCTGAGGGGAGAACTATAGGCTAAATCCTGCTGCTGCTCTTTGGCCAGACCTACTGTATATGGATAGTATAGTCTATATATCTATTGACTGGTGGTACTCTGAATGCTCAATGGGTCTGAGGCTTCTCTGGAGTGTTTGGACTTACCAGGTGTGTACTACACATTGCATGTGCAAACAGAAAGCTCTTCCCCCTGTCTGCTCCAGGGGGAAAAAATGGCTAGCAGTGACCTGCCATAGTCAGAACTGTTCACACAGCTCCTAGTGGATTTCTTTTCCTTGGGGAAGTTCAAGTGCAGACTTGAAATTGTTGGTAAGCAGGATAAATTTGTTGCTGTGGAGTGTTCTTGACTACTGCCTTTTGCAGGAGATGGTTGGAGACTTACTCACTGGCATGGATTGTGCAGCAATGTCACATTAAATCTTGGTGTGAAGAGAGGCAGGTATTAGTGTTCTGGAAAGGCAGTGGCCTACAATAGGTGCCATTAGCAAAACAGCCCAGTGTGTAGTTTGCTCCCAAGTGGAACAGGGCAGCCAGAAGCAGGCCAGATGCCACCCAAGCTTGCCTGACAGGCCTTAATTCAAATGCCCTTTGTTAGAAATTGGGTTTTCTACAATACAGGCCAACACGTATGTAATACAAGTTTCCTTTATGAAATATATATTTGTCTTATTTTGCTGTGAGTTAGTGCTCATGAAAATGACTACTGGCAGCATCATGAATCAAACTTTTTGTGGGCAAGGCCTGGGCCAACTTTCCCAGCACAGCTGTCCCTCAAAACATACCAATCATATGCCCTTATACTCTGGCTAAATCAACCCTAAGCCTCCCCAGTTGAGCAAACCAGTGTGTGTCATGCCAAGGTGAAGAAAAAACAGGTCAAGTTTTGAACCACCATGTAGGGATTGATTCACAGACTCTGGTGCAGGTAAAACCAAAGACCTTTATTGTTTACAAGTTTGTGCTTATATAGATTCATTAGCTGTCCACGCGCTCAGGCTTGTTCCTTGATTAGTTAATACTTTCTGTTCATGCGCTGCGGCTAAGCTTCTGATTGGTGCTGTCGAGCAAGACACACGTCTTCTGGCTTCGGTCCCATATCTGTGTTCCAAATTATTTCAGTCTTCAGCTTCTTTTCTGCGCACCTGCTTCATCACTTACTTACTTACTCCCTCATTCTATGTCTTTCAAGGCTATGTTTAATTGTTCAAGGTCGCTCACAACACTCCCTGCGAATCCCACACCACCAAGTGAATTTCTCCTGTTGATGAAGTTGTGATTGTAATTATGGTTACCAGAATTAAATGTTTTTGCACTGATTGCTTAACCAAAGTGATGTCATCAGAATGTGCAGATATCCAGGCGAGGTTATGTAAGGATGGTCACATTAAGAATATCAACCCAGAGTCTTCACCGCTTCAGAGTTGCTGAATAAAATGCTGGTAAAGAGTTGAGGCACTAGCTACTGGAGATACTAGATCTAAAGGCAGGGAGGTAGGGAATGCTTTTTTATTAGAAGAAAGCTAGTCTTCTCCCAGTCTGGAGGGAAGCATTTGCTGCACTTGTTCAGAGGTTGGTAGACAAAATCTAACCTCTGTTTTGTAAAATACTTTAGCGTTGTTGCTGAGATCCATCACTCTGTAATGATTTAATATTATTTAAAGTGTTTTCTGGAAGAAAAATAAATGAGGCAAGTGAATCCACAATTTTTTCTTAGGCTAATTGTAGCCATGTTTTTTACGTGAATCTTGTTTACATTGAACAAATGTGTCAAGGCAGCAGGGCTCCATGTGAATAAATCCACTTCAATAAAACCCAACATAATGAAGTACCTAAAACTCTGTGTGTGATTTGATTTTTATTTATTTTTTACGTGTGTGTGCGGTGTGCTAACACTCGAGTGTTGCTGTCTGTACTTAATAAGGAATTGTAATTCAGTGCTATCATTCAAGCCAGAAAGTCAATGGCAAAATGGATTCTCAAAGTGTGAGGGAATTTCTTTTGTAGGATTATTTCTGCATTTTTGTATAGTTCTAAATTTTTGCATCATTCTTGAAATCTGCTCAGGAAAAGCACGATTCAATAAAGCAGTAAGAGATTGTAATATTCTCTCCTATCACCAGCAGTTGTGGCATTAGTATATGAATCTATAAATGGCCACAGAGTGCTTGATATGAGTTTACATAATTAATGCTTTGGGAACCCGGCCAGTTTTAGAGGACTGGCAGTGTATGTGGGATAACATTATTTTTGAACTCGCATAGGGAAAAATCTTTTCTCCTTTTGTCAGCTGCTTGCCTCTGCTTTATATTAATTATTCACTTTAATTTTTCTTTCTATGATGTAAAAGTCTGGAATCATTTTAGAACACATAAAATTGTGGTTGGTTCAAAAATACAAATATGTAAACTTGAAATGTCGCAGAAGGTTGTTTTCTGACTTTGAAGTGAAAACATTTTCTGGCAGTTTTGATTCCCTCATTACCACAGTTCAAGCCTATACATGAACAAGAAAAATGCACAGCGAGAAAAATGCAAGACTTCAGACCTTATCACTTATCACTTTTCTTTTTAAATCTCAGTATGTCTGTACAACATGAACAAGCATATGCTGAAAATAAAGCAATGGGCACAACAGTCTGAAAGTTGCTAAGAAATTGAGCTTTGGGATACAAATAATAGGAAGAAAACTGTATTGTCTGACCTGGAAATTTTGGCAGAGTTCCATTATCTCTGGCTCACACAAACACTAAAGTGGTTGGACTAAATGGCAAGGCACAGTTTTTATTTATAGCACAGTGTACAATGAAGCGTAGCTTGTTACACGGTTAGGGAGATGGCTGCGGTCAGGTTTGAGAACCGTGAATTCTCTTAGTTTGATGAAGAGCTGTCTCAGGTAAAAGTGAGGGGGTTGCACGTTCAGCTCGAATCAATAGGTCTCCTTCCTTTGTCATAAAGCTTATTAACAACTATTTACTGTTGTAAACACAACTATGAAATTGCTCCACTTTGGTAGCCTGTTATTTACTCCCTTACTGATGAGAACCAGCTTTTAGCTGTGCTATGACAAGCATAAATACTGCATCTCTTCAGCATTTCTTCCTGCTTTTTGTTTTAATTATGAGGAAGGCAAAATCTGGCAATTCTAATAAAAATGTCTCCCTGCTCATGTCGACTATTCAGTGCTCCTTAGTAGGTGATAAATCTGCTGTGACTCAATTGGTGATGGTGTAGGAGTTAATTTATGTTGTCTGTTTATCAAGTCTGTATAAACATCATAAGTAAGATTTTTTTTAAAGGATTGAAACACTAATTATGCAAACTTTTTGAGCTAAAGAACTTGTTTTGAATTTTGAACAGATTTTGTGATTTTTGCTCCAATGGAAGGTTTATACTCGTACTAAACTTGCACGCAAGTAAGCAAGTCATGAGGGTGATTTCAGACAGACTGTCTAGCACACAGAGGCATGCACATGCACACACAAACAAAATCATTGTGGGATCTAGTTCATTTTTGGTAAATGCTTTGCGTCAAAAATTATTTGTTTTAATCTTCCAGGCTTTTATCAATCCCCCTGTACTCTCCCAGTTTTAGTAATATGGTCAAACAGCAGTTGATAAAAGCATTAGTATGTTGTTAACGTGCAGTAATGAATTCTTAGAAAGCAAAGTTTCTCAATAATGTAACAGATGTTTATGGTGTTCCCTTTCCACTTGGAAATACTTACAGAAATTAGCAATGGACGTCATATGCTATTAGTATATTTATTTGAAGGGTATGTAAGGTTGTTCATAGTATTAAGGCTGAAGAAAAATTGCAGATGCTCCACCGCACAAAGGAAATTGATACTCTTATTTATGCCCTATTTCAGTGTAGGAATCTCAGGCATTGTGAATATTTTTTTCCATGACCTGGCTTTTCTAGATTTTTTTTTTTCCATTAATTTGCTTTTGTAGTGTTAAAACCTTTGTCAGTTGTCAAACAAAACTGGCACAGGAAAGACCATCTCATTTTAAAACTCTGTGAAGTCGTGAAGCAATGTTTATGTACTTAATATACTCTTAAGTCAACATTCCTTGTGAATTAATGTAATCTACTGCACACTGTGTTACAAGATCAGTGATGAGAGAGACACAACTTTCTACATACCATAAATTTTCCACAAACAATTGGATACATGCCTGAGTGAAGTACAAGTAAAAATGCACAGTCAGTCATACATAGATTGCCTAGCTGATGGGTCTGTGCGTATATACCCCTATCCTGCCCTAAAATTAGCATAAGCCTTCCTTTTGTGTAGCTGATAGTGTTTTATTATTGGCATTTTTCTTTTTCTTTCAATAAAACACTGGATGGAGAATTAAAAAAAAAAAAAAAAGTAAATATAAACATAGAAACACGGGTTAGAAATAGAGGTTATTCCCTGCTGCTTTCTTTTGTCTCTGTAAATAAAAGGCAATGTGGTGAAAATGGAGCAGGTGATGTAATGGATATAGAATTTGGAAATATAGTCAGAGAACGTAAACTCTATATTGTCTGCCATATCCCGGGTAGGAAGGGAAATAGGTGGGGGAACAGATGAAACACTTTGTTAGTAGCAAAAATAAGTATTTGTGACTTATCTTAGCACTCCCTTAATCATACACATAGCTTTTATTTTACATGTTGTATGCTTACTATAAATATATTTGTTTTCCATTTTTTTCTCTAATCTATTGATTTAGAACAATTTACTTCATATTTTAGTTTTCTTAAGATGAGTTAACAATGCCTCTGCTTCACAAGGTGTTCATAGTGCTGAAAAAAAGAATTTCTGCCAAATTTTGGAATTCAATATTACTTCCTAAAGTCATCAAGCATTTATCTTATTAGTGGTTTCTATTTCACACTCTTCAATTAAAGACTTACGGGAAGTCTGTTGCTTCTTTCTTCAGACATTTTCTTGAACTGTAGAAGCTTTCCTTTGATCTCTGCAAACTCAGAATGTGGAACAATATAGAAGAAGATAAAAAGGGTCATCTGTGATTTTTCTTAATCTGTTTTTTTTTTTTAATAAGAAGCTCAGTCATCAGTCTTGAGATCCATCTCATCTAATGGTGCAAGATGAGATACATTTTCCAGCTGGAAAAACTATATGCAGTTGGAATCAGTCCTTCTAGGACTCAGCTGTATCCAGCTAGTGTCATAGACATGTGTGAGAATGTTCAGTTTGGAGACTAAGAACATAAGTGAAACCACTTTATTTTGACTGCGCTGTTGGAAACACTGAGCAATTTTTTTTTTTTTTTTTTTTTTTTTTTTGGTTTGTATCTATAGCTTTCTAAACTGAAAGGGAATAACCAGTGAAAACTTTGTTGATAGACTTGAATGCATTGACAAGACCAAATTGCAGTTCTCAAAGCATAACAGCATTTCATATTTGATTACTGGTTTTGTTAACTGATTAAGTTTGCTTATTCTGAGTTTAGCATGTGATATACAGCAACACCTAAGAATTCTTACGTGTGCTTCAGATATTTAATTGCTTTATCAGCTGTCTGCCTCTGAAAAGTGGGGAACTTATTCCAAAGTTAAAACACAGAATATTGCAAGCACCATTGCCAAGTGCACGTCCAAAGCTATTAATCCTTGCACTATTTGAAGTCCTGTATGTCTTGGATGTTAGAAGAAGATTTTGAGCAGAGAACTCAGATAGTTTGTGTGATCATATGATGGTTGCAAAGTTGGAAGTGAAAAGCCATCATGACTTCAGAGAAGGGATGATCCCATTTGATTTTCATCTTTTGATGCATATTATTTTGAAGACCTGTTTCAACTATACACAGCATAATAGGATATTTATAAATAGAAATTAAATCCCATTAGACAGTAGTAAGTTACTAAGTACATTCTTACAAGCTTGCATACATTTAAGAATTGTTAAATGTCTTGTGCTGTCATGGGGATGGTCCCTATATATGCAATCTCAATGTGATGGGCAAATTGTACTTTTCTTTTTCTAAATGTTTCTGCTAGAAATAGATTATTACATTACCTTCTGATGAAATACTTGTTTCTGTTCAAGGATATCTTATTTTAGATATCTTTTATTTGATCTTTTGAGAACCTGTGAACTAAACCACAGACTGGACTGTCATTCTCACGAGATGGGCATGGATGTGTTTACTTAAATACTAAATCTTGACACAGGAACAAACCATTCAAACTCACTGATGCATCAGGAGTGCAGCAGCGTCTGTCTCACTAATTGCACTGCCATTCTGTAAAGATGATTCAGGAAGGTAGCTTGATGGGTACCTATTTCATCTGAATGAATGATACCTATTCACCCATCATGAATGGGTGTCTCAATCTAGTTTGTCTCCCTTCAACTTGAAATGTTATGTACAACTCATGTCCTTCTATTTGCCCAACCCAAGTCCTTTCCCATGTGTACACAAATCACAAAACATTCTCCCACACTGAAATGAGTTTAGGAATTACTGTGGATATTGCTTGAGAACCAGAAAGACTGTCAATGGGGACTTCAGACTTTTAACCACTGACTGCTATTCTTTGAGCCCAGTTTTCCATCTACCTTGTAATCTCCCCATCCAGTCTGCATTTCTCCAGTTTGGCTGGAAGGATACCTGTGGAGATTGTGTCAACGTCAAAGTAAATGACATGCACCACTTTCCCCTTGTACACAAAGCCAGTAATAGCATTACAGAAGGCAGCAGGGTTGGTCAGACACAGTCTGGCCTTGGTAAATTTGTGCTGGCTGTACCAAATCACCTTCTTGTTCGTCATGTCCATAGGTGTCACCATCTGTTCCTGGTGACCTAGGTTAGGCTGAACAGCTTGCAGTTTCCTGGATGCTCTTTCTTGCCCTTACTCAAGCAATTGCACTGAGATATTTTTCTGTTCTCACGTGAAAAATTAATCTTGCCTCTCCCTGGCAGTTCTCTTATGCTTATCCATATACTGAAGAGATCATGCTTTATTGCATTTTCAATATCTACATGTTAGAGATAGGAAGTAGGATATTGGAATTAAAGCATAACATTCATTTCCTCTAAGCTGGCTGACTCCTATTTATTCAGGCTTTTTTCCTGGGTAACATACGCTGTACCTCTAGTCATTGACTTTGCTTTTTTCCCTGGATTTTATCAAGTTGGTCTACTTTATAGTGCTCTATGCACTGGCTTATTAGTGATAAGAGATCTTTTTAGAAGTGAGGACTAGTGCATAAAAGGACTGTGTGCCAGCTCTTCAGATTTACAATAGAGAAGGCAACAATCTTGAAACATACCTAGGTATGTTGGTGATTCTGAGAGTCATAGATTAGTTTATAACTTAAGAGTTGGAAGTACATGCTGGTTTCAAATTTACTGTTAGTATAGCTTGCAAACCCTGCTAGCTGTCTAAATGCTACTATCTTTAAGCAGTTTTGTCCTTAAAAAATAACCATGTGCTGAATCTGAGAAGGAGGTAAAACAAAATTAGCTATGAAAACATCTAAGCCAATGTTACAGAATACTGAGCTAAAGACTTGCTCTTTCAACTGCTTGGAGTATGGCAAGTAAGATAATACTTATCACAGAAGCAGGATTTTAGTATATGACTACCTATTTTGTTCTACGGATATAGAAAAATATGCAAATATCAATTTAATACTGCTTGGGTTTTTTTTTTAACATTAATTCAAAGCTGCCTTATTCTAACACAGTAGAAATTATACTTTCTTACCATCAGTTATTTCATATTCTTTTAAATCTGACTCCTGTTGTCCCAAAGTATTTCAAAAGATCCCCAGGTGAATAGTCACACAGCAAATCAATCCAAAAGGTATGTACTGAAAAAAAACAAAATTATGTGTTCTGATGTAATACATAATGATCACATGTAAGGAACAGACTTCAAAATGACTGCTACAATGTGAGAACCTCACTGCAATCTGGGTACACATCAATCCAAGTAGCAGATCATCTGTGCATTTGGTAATGAATGATAACATCGTGGATTGTAAAGTATAGTATCTTGACTCTTCTCTCAGAAGCAAATGCAGCTGTAGTTCCAGATACTGTTTTTCATTATGCCTTTGATTTTTGATTCTTCAAAAATGCATTGATATTTGTAGATGAGAAGTGGGTTAAGGGATTGTTGATGCTAAACACTGCCTGCCATTGAATAGGTAATGGCAGTGGCACTGCCTGCCAATGAACATGTTCTTAAGAAACTTGTTGCATTAAGGTCCACAGTCTTTAATACTGATTTGTGGGCAAAGTCAGACCAACAGCATCTGAATTCCTCAGCTGCTTAAGTTCTTAGTACCTTGTTGAGCTTTCCCTATTGAGGACCTATTGTTAAAGAAAGACCACATTTCTCTTTTGGTGTTTGCATTGGCTGGTGCTCTTTGAAGGCTTAAAAGGGAGTTAGACCTAGAAAACTTGGGAGACTTTTCTTGGTCCCCACAGTCTTCTACACGCCTTTATTGAATATCTTTATGCATAATCTGTCAGGTTCTTTGGCCAAGATACAGTTTTCTTCGTAGCCCAGCCTGGGTGGAGTTGCCTTGGACCTATTTCCTTGGACAGGAGAAGGAGCCAGGATTGGAAAGACCAGCTCTTCTGGGCAAGATGCAGTCACTGTCTCATCAGCTCTGTCCAGGTGGAGTTGCATCAGCCCAGAAAAAGACATGCCAGGCCAGTCCGGAAAAAACAACAACAAACAACTATCTCTGAGAGTAAAGCCAGGGGAACAATGCCCTGGAGATCGTAATTACATCAGATCCAAATCAAGCTTTATCCTAGTGCAAATAAGTCATCCATAATCTAAACTGAAATAAGGGTTTGAGGTTGTTTCGTTAACAGGGAGTTTTTTCCTGGAAAAATAATGTCCTTTTTAAGTTTTGTGATTTGTGTACTGTTGATCTGAAGAGTATTATCTATCAAAAATGGTTCAACTTGAAGGAGTTTCAGGGGGCATTATGCATTGAAAATAATGGATAGGCTTTGTTCTGTCCCTATCTTTCAAAAATGTTGAATTGTATTTAAATTAAATTTTTAGCACATGTATTTGACCTTTAAACACAACTACGTTTATCGACTGGGCAAAGAAAGGAGTGGAATTTTCTGAGATTTAAAAGAAAAATTAAACAATATCTTATGACAGGAGCCAGGGACAGGTTGTTTGAACTCTGTCCGAAGAAGTTTTCAGAAGTTTAACTCCTGTTCCCTTTTCCATCAGAGCTGCAGACTTGGTTATTCTCAAACAACAGTTTTCTTGCTTGTTTTCAATTTTGTTTGCCATTTTAACAAATAATGGGAAATGAGCTGCAGAATGAAAGCTGGAAATGGGGTTTGGACCACTGAAGTGGGATCCTGAGTTTAAATCCAGGCTCTTTTCAGCTTTGTACCCTAAAAATAAGGATAGTTACTGTACTTAGTCCAATAAAAAATAATTTTAAACCAACGTACGTAAGGAGCCTTGTGAGGGAGATAGTGAAAAGGATGGAAGCAGAACTTCAAAGAAGTGCTTGAATGACCTGAAAACAGGTCAGCAAGATGGCAGCATACAAGTAATATATTCCTTTTTGTACATTGCTTTATGTAGATACGTAGAAGCTGGAATTGCTAATAACTACATCTTTACCTCTGCATTGTCCTTACTGGTCCTAAAGTAATACCAAGCTACAGCTTATTAACTCAGTTCTGAACTGTAGTGATCACTAGAGAGGAATTGGCACAGGAAGTTTTAAAAACTATAGTTTTGTAATATAAATGCTCTAACAAGTTTCTCTAAGAAGTATCTATTTAGTTTATATCCATTAAAAACAGAGAGCGTATTTCAGATTAGCATTAGTAAAACTAAATATGCATTGCAACTGAAGGAAGAGGTCTCAGTAATCCTGAAAGACTGCTGTGAGAAAGGGCACTGGAAGGGATGGGGCTGACCCTGGGCCCTCAGAGTACATCTCTTCCTATGGAGGTCTTAGTGAGTTACTGACTTCAGCCAAACACCAGTATTGAGGGTTTTTCCTACTGGATATTTCTGATATTTGTACTCCTTTTGTGGTGAATTTCTATTATAAATGAAATTTCCAAAATCGCCCCGTGATATAAAAGAAGTATGGAGGGGAATTATAATTTATGCTATTTTATTTGCTGTGTGCAGTCTATTAAGAATGTTGATACGCCTAAAAAAAAGTTGCCATCTTTCAAATGAAAGTATTTTAAAGGCATAGACAAGAAGGAATTTATTTAAAAATCTCTTGAAAGCGTCTTTATTCTGAGTTGGGCAAGTAGTAAAGTTGGAGTTCCAACAGATTATTCTTGTAGCACAAGGCAACTGATGGCAGAATGTCCACCTGACAACTCCAGGTCATTAAATGCAATTTCTGAAAACGAGTAAACGGACCAGGTGTTTGTGTTGTGGTTGTAGTGGCTGAAAAGATTTCTTTCAGCATCAAGAGAAGCTAGAAAATACAGTATGGAGGGTTACAAGAATTTTTTTTTTTTTTTTTTTTTGCCTTGAAGTTAGCTTGCTACAGCTTGTTCTAGTTTATTTCTCAGAGAGACTTAATTGAAATTCTGTATTTCCTGTTGGCTGACATAAGCTGGCATCCTCTTTAACACACAGATCCTCCTCAGAGGCATCCAACTCTCTTACTAGACATCAGAAGTTAGATGGAATTTAGGTTGTCTGGATCTTTTTTTGGTGATGTCTTTTCTCCTCTTTTAAATTACTGCAAGTCATAGGGCAGGTTGTGCTTACCATGCTATCACATCTACTCTCTCAGATACAGTGGGAGTCAAAAAGAGGTGCTAACTTCCAAACTTAATAAGGTGGAATCAATTACTAGTTTCTGGTTATCGATGAATTAATAAGCCTTGATAATAAGGCTTAAAATAACAAGCTTTATTCATCCTATCTATCAAGCACCATAGTCAAAATAAGAAAAATCTACCATTTCTGTATTAAACAGTGTCGTTTTAAGTGAAAAAAGTAGCATTTCAAAATGAAATGATTGCTTCTGCTCGTCAGTTGCTTTGTTGAACCAACAGATTGGCTTTGAAATGAACAGAATTGATAGCCTGGGGGCAGAGAAACTCAGGTTAAGGAGAGTGTTAGGGCGGGAACAGGAATTGTACTGCTGAAACTTTTCTGATTGCTTATCCCTAAAAATGTGCCAGTGGATCTCAGTGTAATAAATGTTGGTCCGTAGGTAAGAATAACATTGCTTTTGTTCATCGTTTTTGGAAGCTGCCTGAGCAAAGAGCTCCTATAAGCATAAATTGAAAGCTTATGAGTTAGGCTACTTTTGTAGATAGATGTGCATGTATGTGTTTTGCAAAGTTAACTGCTGCATGTTGACAGCGTATTTTTCTGAAGTAATGTTAGACTTGTGTACAGAGTGTAGGCATACTAATAATTTGAAAAAAATATTTAATTGGGGAACTTCAGTTTCAAATGACAATACTATGTGCAATGCTTTTAGCTTACCCTCTCTTAATAAGGTATTCTTTGTTGCCCTTTTTAAGAGTATGGTCTATATAGCACCTATTTTCATCGTTCAGAGTATTTATTAATGTGGATTTTGTAGCTAGGAGCATTGATGTTTTATGTAATCTGTGATGAGAAAGGTGATCTAACATTGTCCACAGCTACCTGACCAGAGGATACAAAGACAGATTTTCTGCAGAATTGCACAGCAATATGACAAGAGGCACTGGGCACAAGTTGGAACATGGGAAATTCCACTTAGATATTAGGAATTTTTTTTTTAAACCACAAAGATGATAAATACTGGAACAGGTTACCCAGAGATGTTATGGAATCTATGTCCTTAGAGGTGTTCAAGACTCAGCTGGACATGGCCCTGAGCAACCTCATCTGATCCGGTCTGCTTTGAGCAGGGGGTTGGACTAGATGACTTACAGAAGTCCCTTCCACCCTAAATTATTCTGTGATTCTGTGGTTGTGGCTGTCTCAGAAGTGTGTCTTGTTTATTCTACTGCATAGAAACAGAACTATTTTTAAGTGTTTCCCATTTTAAGCTATATTTGGTTTTGAGCCAAACAACCAATATTTCTCCATGTTTGGGAGCCAAAGTAAATATAAAAATATAAAATAGCAAAAATAAAAGTTGCACAGTGTTAGATTATCATTGAAATCTTGGCTGGTCGTACTATGGCACCAGATTTGGAAAATGAAAGCACTGCTGTGAACGATTTGAATGTTATAAGTGAGGTGGTGGTCACAAATAGATGGTGCTAATATATTTTCTTAAGGCACGCTTCATTTGTCTAGCACTCTGGGAGGCAGTGCTAGGTCTTGCCTTCATGCCCCCTAAAATCTTTGAAATGGTGAAAAACAGTTTCAATGTAAGGCAAAAGGAATTCTGATGACAAAGCCAAATTTGCTGTAATACAGTACAGCTGTATTCACCCTCTAGTTTTGTAGGGCAGAGTTCAAGGCTTTTCACTCTATGGATAAAAGCAAAAAATAGGACTGTATTTGATCATGAGAGACCGTACATATTTAAAGCGCACCAGTAGAATCATAGAATAAGTGAAAGTAACATCTTGTCCCAGTATTGCTTTTGCTGAACCTTCAGTGAAGCAGGCAAACAGATAGCTCAAAATGTAAGTTGCCAAGAATTTATTTCAAACCAAAAAATGGTTACTTTATTTCATTTGTGCTTCATTCTTGAAGTTTGTTGCTATATCAGCACCTCAGGGTTACTTCTGAATGTGTTAATTACTAGTTAATAAATTATCAGCCAGCTGTTGATGTATCTTCTTAAGTTGGAGAGAGAAATAGAGTGCTCTTCAGCTGAAAATACTTTGACAGGGCCAAGATATATTTTGGGGTTTGGGTAGAAACAGAAAAGAGCCAGTTAATTCACATTCCAGTCACCTCATCACCTAAGTCCTCTCACGTTCCTTGAAACAGAGGAAAATCAAACCAGCTGGCAATTTTAACTAACTCCACATCTATTGTTACCAACAATATTGTAATGATGTAGTGGGGCATAGGACACAGAATTTCAAAGGCTTTAATTCTCTGTTACTGAAACAAAATTCTTTTGTTTGTTCTTTTGGGAAGTGAACTCTCAGGTGGTTTCATTTGCTTTTATAGGTTGGAAATACCGCTGACCCCAACACTGAATTACTGAACAAATACTGCTTTAATGCAGCTAGCCCAGTGAACCATTTCTGTTTATCTCCTTACTTCTATCCAGTTATTAAATAGCAAAGGAATTATATAAATCTATTCTTAGTACTTACTCTTTTGCCTTTTCAGACTGCTTTGCAATGGTGATTTCTTAGGGGGGTGTTAGACCTAAACCAAAGGGCTTTGACTGAACTTTTGCTATGAAAGTAGAAATTGAAAATTCGACTTCTGTGTTTGTCTTGTAACTAAATATGAACCATCAGTTAGAACTAGCTGGTATGAATAAGAGATGGTAGCAGTGCTTACAAATTCTCCCCTCTCTTCCTCTGTTACTCCATGATTAATTAAAGTGATAAAAAAAAAGAAGATACTTCACATAATCCCTGGTGGATCCAAAGCTTGAACAACAAGTGTCCAGCTGAATATTTTGTATATTGTTTTCCGTAGCTGCTTTCACATTTTAAAGATGTGAATTTCAGTTAGGTAATTTAGAATTAAATTTTTCTAAAGTTTCAATATTTATTTGCTCTTGGCTCCTGTTGCCTATATGTGACCACTTGTTTTTTCCAACTAGCCAAACTATGGTGCTCCCAGCTGGATTCTTCAGACCATTTGTAGCTGTGTTCTTTCTGAAGAGTTATCGGTCGCTGGTTCCCTTATGATGCAGCTGATTCTTTAAGCTGTTTTTAAAAGTCTTTTCCCTTACAGGCAAAGAGTCCTTTCCCTAGAGTGATTCTAACACTGCAAGTGGTCTGATGCACTTAACGTAGTGCTTTTAGTTCAGATATGCTGTGCACGGTTTGTCCTGCTGGTTTTGGCCATCAGTTGACTTTTGTTGAAGAGAATACTTGCAGATCAGTGTGGAATTTCTGTTGGCAAGCATGGAGGGAAAGATTGTTTTTCAGAGGTAGCTATGGGTCCCAGAATCTTTCATTTGGAGATGGCTTCAATGTAAAAGAATTACTCTACAAATGCAGATATTTAAGGCCAGAGTTTCAATAACACATGCTGAAAGCTGATACAAGTGAATATGAGTTAGGAAAATTCAACCTTGCCTTGCTCTGTGCCTGCAAGTGTTCTTTTTTGTTTCTAAGGTGTTTTCAGAATCTCTTTGTGTTGGAACTAGAGGGCGTGTAGTTTATCATTCAACTCTTTCATCAAGGAGACGGGGGAAAAAAGCTATTCTAAAATCATAATAGGACAAAGTTATTTTCTCAAAATCAAATACATTCTTATCACAGTATCATAGCAGTCAAGTTCCTGTGACTTCCATTGTCCATTTGATCACGTTTAATGAATGTTTATCTGAGTGGTGGCCAAGATAGAGATATTACTCAGAATGGGAATGCCTGCTTTCCCTGTTAGTTATTCAAAATACTGTGAGATCAACACAAGTGAAATCTATTTTGCTAATGTGCTCCTGTGAGCAGTCCCCATTTACCAAGCTAATCAATATGAAGTCCTTTATATCTGTACTGCTCCAGGCTGGCCCTCTCTTGACTAGACTGGTAGTGTCTGTGCAGCATGTAGCATTGAGCTCTCCCCAGCTGGCTGCAGAGGCCCCTCTGTGCTGCTGTGCCCTCCCTGTACACATGTTCTCTGCTCCAGAGATTCCAAGTGACCATGTGGGCCTTCCTCATAGGCCTTAACATGAGTTGCATTTTGTTACGTTTTGATGGGAGGCTTTTTTGTTTGTTTTTAATTCTCACCAGTGTAGCAGAGTTGGGCTTACAGTCTCCTGCACAAAGCTGCCTTTTCCTTTTAGATTCAGGAAATGCTTGAATTTGTTCATAAGGGTCCAGGTCTCCTTTGAACTCACGTGACCTCCTTGAGTCTGGAACATTTTAACTTTTTTTTTTTAAAATTCTTTAAGAACTATTTCTTTATAAGGTACTCAGCTATAAAAAAAGAGGGTTGTTTCTCAGCCTTTGGTGTTTATGTTTTTATAGTGTGATGCTAAGTATACTGTGTGTAGGTGGGCACAAAAGCGGGGTGTTGGAAGAGTGCAAGGGCTTCTGGAAAGATGTTGGAGTGCTAATCTGTTGGCAAGCAGAAGAGCTAGATTGATGACTAAGTAGCACACTGACCTGGTTTGGGGAGAGATGTCGTTCCCTACAAAGAGTCCATACCAAGAGTGATCTACCATGCATTGATAGTTCTGCCATGACAGAGAGCACTTTCTGTGCTTGTTGGCTTCCTTCTGTCCTCATCGTTCGTTGGTTTTGTCTCCTGTGTAGCCTTTCACTCTCTGGAACCCAAGTGCTCTCACTCAACAGCTACGGTTCCCAGCAAACTCAGGTTCTAACTTCAGTCAGGAACCTTTGTTGCTATGGTAGCACTAGTGGTAGAAGAGAGTATGTGATTCAGTGTAGTAGTCTCTCCTACTTTGGGCAACATGAGAGCAGGTCATGATTCAGTTGAGCACACCTCGCTTGAGAGAACATGACTGCTGCCACTCAACTCATTTAACATAAGCTGAGTGATCTTCAGATAGAAAGTAATTAGGAGATGTTGAAATAAGATTCAAGATCAATAAGATGTAGTAATAAGAGAAATAATAGCAAACTAACAATGGGTTCCATTACTTTTTTCTAATTTTTTTTGATCTGTAAAGTAACTGTACACTAAAATGCATCAGTAGGCAGAAAGAGGAAGAAAAGAGAAAAACCTCATGTGTAAATTGATTTTTCTGTAGCATACCAACTTCCACAGATTTCTTGTGAAATTTTCTATTTGTTGTTCAGGTCTGTTTTGACATCTGATAGAAAAACTTGTCAATGTTGGCCTTGGTTGCTCCTCTTCTGTCCATACACTTCCAGAAACAGATCAGCCTCTGATAGTTATTGTTTTACGAGTTAAAATTAACCCCTCAATTTCTGTGATTCTGGAATGCACACAGCCCATGGAAGGGAACGTGGTTTAGTCATATGAAGTGTGGCATCTGTGTTGTTGCTTTAGCACAGTTATTTTCCTTTAAAAACATGCAGCTAAGTAATAGTGAAGAAGGCTATTTGTCTACCTTGCCCTGTGCTGCTCTTTGGGTCAGGCTGCACCTTAAAAAGAAAGGGAAGAAGAGCGCTCTTGCTGAGATTGACTGGGCCCTCTCAGCGAGGCGAAATTCTGCTGTGTGGAGAGAAGGAAATAGTAAGCAAGGAGCTTACAGAAGGAGTAGAAGATAGTTATGTTAAGAAGAACATGGAGCAGACCCTGTAGCTAGATCTCCAAGGAGAGGAAAAGAAAGAAAGATTATCTCCATCCTGTATTGGATGGGGGGAAACATAGTGACAAAGGGTGAGGAAAAGGCTGAGGTACTTAATGCCTTCTTTGCCTCAGTCTTTAATAGTAAGACAAGTTGTTCTCAGGGTATCCAGCCCCCTGAGCTGGAAGTCAGGAACCGGGAGCAGAATTAAGCCCTCATAATCAAAGGGGAAATGGTTAGCGACCCACTATACCACTTAGACACTCACAAGTCTATGGGGCCAGATGGGATCCACCCAAGGGTATTGAGAGAGCTGGCAAAAGTGCTCACCAAGCCACTTTCAATCATTTATCAGCAGTCCTGGCTAACTGGGGAGGTCCCAGCTGACTGGAGGTTAGCAAATGTGATGCCCATCTGCAAGAAGATCCGGGGAACTACAGGCCTGTCAGTCTGACCTCGGTGCCAGGGAAGGTTATGGAGCAGCTCATCTTGAGTGCCATCATGCGGCAAGTACGGGACAACCAGGTGATCAGGCCCAATCAGCATGGGTTTATGAAAGGCAGGTCCTGCTTGACTAACCTGATCTGCTTCTATGACAAGATGACCCGCTTAGTGGATGAGGGAAAGGCTGTGGATGTTGTTTACCTGGACTTTAGTAAAGCCTTTCACACAGTTTCCCACAGCATTCTCCTGGAGAAACTGGCTGCTCATGGCTTGGACGAGTGTACTCTTCGCTGGGTAATGAACTGACTGGATGGCCGAGCCCAAAGAGTGGTAGTGAATGGAGTTAAATCCAGTTGGTGGCCAGTCACAAGTGGTGTTCCCCAGGGCTCAGTATTGGGACTAGTTCTGTTTAATATCTTTGCAAATGATCTGGACGAGGGGATCGAGTGCACCCTCAGTAAGTCTGCAGACGACACCAAATTGGGTGGGACTGTTGATATGCTTGAGGGTAGAAAGGCTCTACAGAGGGATCTGGACAGGCTGGATTGATGGGCCAAGGCCAGTTGCATGAGGTTCAACCAGGCTTAGTGTCGGGTCCTGCACTTGGGTCACAACAACCCAAAGCGGCCTTGTGGAAAAGGACCTTGGAGTGTTGGTCAACAGCCAGCTGAATATGAGCCGGCAGTGTGCCCAGGTGGCCAAGAAGGCCAATAACATCCTGGCTTGTATCAGAAATAGTGTGGCCAGCAGGACTAGGGAAGTGATCGTCTCCCTGTACTCAGCACTGGTGAGGCCGCACCTCAAATACTGTGTTCAGTTTTGGGCCCCTCACTACAAGAAAGACATTGAGGTGCTGGAGCGTGTCCAAAGAAGAGCAACGAAGCTGGTGAAGGATCTAGAGCACAAGTCTTATGAGGAGTGGCTGAGGGAACTGGGGTTGTTTAGCCTGGAGAAAAGGAGGCTCAGGGGAGACCTTAGCACTCTCTACAACTACCTGAAAGGAGGTTGTAGCGAGGTGAGTGTCAGTCTCTTTTCCTAAGTAACAAGCAATAGGACGAGAGGAAATGGCATCCAGTTGCACCAGGGGAGGTTTAGATTGGATATTAGGAAAAATTTCTTCACCGAAAGGGTTGTCAAGCATTGGAACAGGCTGCCCAGGGAAGTGGTTGAGTCACCATCCCTGGAGGTATTTAAAAGACGTGTAGACGTGGCGCTTAGAGACATGGTTTAGTGGTGGACTTGGCAGTGTTAGGTTTATGGTTGGACTCAATGATCTTAAAGGTCTTTTCCAATGTAAACGATTCTATGATTGTATGATATTTTCCTAAACAGTGTGGGGACTCTGCAGTATTTGTTGCCATCCAGGCCATCACTGAAAGGATCCTGTACTTAAAAGTGAACTAGAGGAAAAGGACTTGCCCTGTCAAGACAGGGTGGGGAGGACAAGGATTTTTTTTTTTTTAATTTTAAGTTAATCTCCTTTTCTTCTGTTCTGCCTTATTCTCTGTTTTTAAAAATACATTATTCCTGTTTATGTTCTGCTAGAATGAGCTTTGAGTTTAAAAGCTCTCTTGGTGGTTTTGATATGCTAGCTATAAAGAAAAGGTCTAAAGGGTCCTACCTCAAAGCTGTTTCTGTCTTGGGATCCCATTTAGACTTTGTTTTTAGAAACTTCACTGGGAGTTTTTAGGCTTAAATAAAATCAAGACCCCTTGTCACTATAATTGACTACTTATGAATAAAACACAGTATCTGCCTAACTGGAATCAAACCCAGTTGAATTCAATCTTGAATTAGAGTCTTCAAATTCATGTAAAGTATAACTGGGAGATATATAGAAACAATTGTGTGTAAAAAAAAAAAGGTGAAATTATTGTAAATTTAAAATTAAAATAGATCTTCACTAAAATTTTTTAAAATCCAGTTTTGAGTCTGATTAAGAATTTTAATACAGAAATCAAATTATCATATTTGAATCAAGTACTGTAAGTCTTGCTTTCTTCTTAGACATGAATATTCAGTGGAGACCAGGAGACCATCCTTTCATTTATGCTCAGCTCTCCAAAGTTAGGTTAGAGTTTTGCAGACTACATAATTTTAACAAATCTAGTTCACTGTCCATCAGAGGTAGTAATCCTAAACTTTGTTGGCATGGAACACTTTTTACTAAGCATCTTTATGAAGCATATTAGAGGGGTTTGCAGTCTGTTGCATTTTCTTCCTGGTTTCTGCTATTTGGAGCCTTGTTGATATTCAAAGTTGCACACACGCAGCAGTTTCATATACTGAAAATAAAAGAAGTTAGGATGTCTCCCAGATAAGGAAGCAACTGCCACCCCTTCCCCTGTGATGGTATTGTACTGCTGAAAATGTCAGAGTTGAGTTTTCTAGAAGCCTTGCAATCTTCTGGAACCTGGCAGAGTTGCCTTTGGAAAATTGTGATGGTTTCCTGGCTGAGTGCTTTTACTTGATCAGTCTTTAGATAAAGGAAGGGTCTCATCGGAGGCACATGTTTTCCATCAGTTTTACTTGTACACTTCTTTCTATAAAGGGAAGAGGCATAAAGTGTTTGGCTTAGGTCTTTACGTTCAGTGTGCAGACATCTTCACAAATTGGGGATTGTGGCCCCTCTGCAACTCTAGTTATTAGAATTTCTCCCCCCCAAAAAGCAGGGTAGGCTGGGGTGATAGCAGAGAATCAATATGCACTTGTATAAAGAAACTTTGAATATCAGTCTGCAATTACTGAGAGAGAGAGAGAGAGAAAGGAAGAAAGGAAGGGAGTTAGAGTGAGGGAGAGAAAGAAAGAAAGAAAAGGAAGTTCAGTATTGTTCTACCCTGTTATTTAATGCCAGGTCATACATCTCTCATTGTTTTTCTTTAGGATTTAGCTCCTGAAGTAAAATGATTTTGTGCAAATTTCTGTTTCCTGAAAAGTTAATTTCAGCCCTCATGATTAGAGAGATGCCTGAAAATCTGTTGGGAATAAAAATTTCTATTTTGAGAATGAGAAGAGAAATAATAACCCAAAATGTACTATTCTGTTGCTAGTGTTGTAAGTTTGGGGAAAAGTCATTACTTTTTTTTTAAGTGTTGGTATTCAACAATTCTGAAAATACGACAACCCTAACAGTGACAAGGGAATATTAAAATTGTAAGTACCAAGGAAGGAAAAGCCAATCCTCCCTCACCCCACCAAGAGAAGACGAAACACCTTCTTGTAGCCTAAAAAATTGGTTATTCTGTGATGAAGTTATTCTGTGTTGTTGTAAGTTAAATTTTTGTAGATGGATATACAAGATGTTTCTTGCTTTATGTGCTGCTCCCCTGGAAAGCATAAAATGAAGGTTTAAAAAAAGTTTCTTGGTAATTTTGAGTAAAGTATATATGTTAGTTAGGTGTTCTGGTGTAATTCCAACTAGAAAAATACATTTCCAGCCCAAAATAGAAAAAAAAAAAAAAAATGCATAGCAGTTTTATTTGGATCTAGTTACTATTTATCCTCTACCCTAATTTTGCAGTGTGATTAACTTAATGTTAAAACTTCATATTTTTTACTAACAAGCAAAAAAAATATCAAACTTGCAGGTTTTTCACCTATGGATTCTATAGGTGGCTAATACTATTATAACTCTCTCATTTAAAGGAAAAAATACTTGCATTTTTTCCAGTTACTTCATGCACTTTTCTACTACTGCAATTGTAGATGTATCAGCTAACGATAATACTAAACTAATGAAAAAACAGACATGTTGGAAACCACAATTTTATATGACAGTTAATTTACCTTTTTAAATACACTTGGTTTCCAGGAGACTCCACCTTTAAGCAATTGTTCAGTTGCTTGCAACTAGCAAATTAAACAGCCCTATATTGTTATATTGTCATATTTCATTACTGAATATATGATTACAAGATAATACATTCTGATCTCTTTTTTTACTCTTTCCCCAGTGAAAAGGCAGAGTCTGAAAGTTCAGATCAATGCAACAGATGACACCGTTTGCATGAGGTATCTTCGACCAAGTCAAAACACCAAACTAGAAGGTTTTGTCCTGGGTTATGGAAGCAACTTCTTTTCTAATCAGTACATTCCATTACCTTCAGAAGGAAAAACCTACATAACAGAACTTGGTAAGGTGTATTTTCTTTGCGTGCTACTGTTGTCATGAATTGTGGGAAGAGAGTGAGGAGACTATGAACCTTTGGGTTTCTTAATTTTTGTTTTTATTGGGTGGTTGCTCAGGGCTTCTTTGTGTTGGTTTAAGGTTGCTTTGAAGAATTTCAGATAGAAGTGGAATTAGGAGATCCTTCAAGGAGAACAAATAGTTCTTGTTGTTTGGAAAAGTTTGCTACTGATATTTGTTTTGAGGATTTTCATTGTGCTAAGAGATGGTACTATATTGACCACATCACAGTTCAAATGGTATGATTTGCCTAAAGTTGCTATTATAAGGTAGAATACAAGGGAGATGTGCATGTTTTTAACAAATAGTACAAGAAGCAGTGAAACAGTTTTGAGAACTGTGTCATTGATTCCCTTTGCTGTAAATGTTCATATCAAAATGATGCCTTTTCTGGCAGGGGCCTATTCTAGTTCTACATGTTGTAGAATAACCTATAACTTCTATGTCAGAAGCTACGGATGGAATTCCATGAGCTGTTTTATGGAAGAGATTAAACCACATCAAGAATGTTATATCCTGTTGCCTGAGAAAGGGAAGAAGAAGGGAATTTGGTTGTCCCTTTGACTTAAGGTCATGTCATTATGGGCAGGATAGCAAAATAGTAGAACTGGATTAATTAGAATTGTCTGATAAGTGATTAAAACATTGACTTATCAGGATTTGATCTTTTAAGAAATCTGTTCAATCTCTGAGGATTTTCCTATTGCTTTCTTTAATCTTTTCTAGTCTGAAATGAATCTGGGTTACCCTCATCATTGTAATGCCAGTGATCTTGGTGTAAAACAAGGGGGAAGAAAGGATGCATAAACATAGAAGTAACAATTGCCATCTTTTTGATGTGGTCAGTTAAGGCAATTCTGGGGGTCTGCTCCAGGTTGAAGACTGCAGAATAAAAAAATAAGATGTTAGACACAGAATAATTAAGATATTAGAGACTTTCATTAGGTCACTGTGGCAAAGGTTGACTTTTCCTTTTCGTGAGTTGGTACTCCTGGGATCTCTCCGTAATTCTATCACCAGTCCAGTGTTTGAGTTCATAACCGTCACTTATACTGTGTCTGATTTATCTGATTTATCCCATGTGTAACTTCTGAATCAGTTCACTAAGAATGGTGTACAGGATTGTCTATAGAATACTGTGAATTGGGCATAAGTAATACCTGCGTAGCTGTATTGCCGGAGCAGTGAGGATTAATATTTTTCAGGTATTCTGAGATCCTTGGAAAGAGGAAAAAGCACTGAATATAACATCATGTGTAGATCATTTGCACTTCCTATTTAACAGCAGTTTTAATACCTAATGTTTTGCAAAAGTGTATGAAAACAGAAAGCTGAACATCACCTGGAACATATGGCATTTTGGTATTTTGTAACTAATGTTAATAGCTAATGGCTGGAAACTGTAGACACCTTTCTTTAGTTCTGCAGTGCATCAGTGCTAGCCACATGCATATTCATTAAAGTTTACCGTTATGCAATCAAAATCTTGTAGCCATGAACACAGAAGATGAGAAACCCCATGATGCATGCAGCCTGTAATGAAATGAACACATTTTCTCTAGTGTATCTGGAGAGGGAAAAGCACAGCTGTTGGGGAATACTCTCCTTTTCCTTTTTAATTATTTTAAAGGATAATAACTTCAAAATTTTAACTCACTCATGCTAATACAAGTTGTCAGTCAGTTTCCTAGTGACAATGAATCTATGATTGTGACTTCTGAGTGTCCAGTAACTAAAAATGCAATGTGCAACATAGTATAAAGACTAGCAATTCCAACTTTAAGCAAATGTAATCTTTGAAAGGACAGGAATAAAAGAAGCTAACAGCAGTAGGTACTTCAAGTTGCAAGCATTTGTTTAAGGCAATTAACAGTACATTTATTGGAGCTATTGCTTTTAGTTAAGAGATTTAGGGT
This sequence comes from Gymnogyps californianus, assembly GCF_018139145.2. Taxonomy (NCBI): domain Eukaryota; kingdom Metazoa; phylum Chordata; class Aves; order Accipitriformes; family Cathartidae; genus Gymnogyps; species Gymnogyps californianus. The sequence goes on from NC_059471.1 coordinate 124,429,009, forward strand.
TAGATTATATGCCTTGTGGACTTGTTTATTGGAGTTTGGAAGCAGAGAGTACATCATCTTTCCCATTTCATTAATATTAAACACCACATTAAATTGCAACTTTAACTGTACTTTCCAAGTGTGTACAGAACACGAGCTAAAGCAAGAAACATCAGTTGTGCTTTTGGCTCTGTTTTAGAGTGACTTGTGTAACAGAGGTGAAGAGAAGATGATGGTGATTGCTAGCACCCCCCACAGTTTCAGGGACTGGCTGCTGGGACAACCTGGAGGAATTGCAGGATGGTTCTTAGTTTTAGGAACAAGGGTTAGGTTTTATTCTGGCAGCCAGAGAACTCAGCTCAGCACACACTTTATGTGGATGTTAGAAAAAATAAGGTATTCTAGAGGGACAATAAAAATACTCTCAAGATACTTTCCAAAGATACAAAACCCCTAGACCCTATTGCTGAAAAATCCCACATTATCTTTGTACTCCTAGTACATCTCATATGTGATGAAGTTGGCCTAGTATGCTATCTTCATATTAAAACAATATATTTTTAAAATTTCACACTAAAAATTGTCTATTCCATGCTCTAGATATTCTAATGATTCAAGTACCACTGTAGACTTTGCAAAAGGTCTTCAGTTGGTTCCACACATTTTTCCACAATGAGAACAACTAGGTTTATACAAAAATATCCACATTCACCCTGAGAACTCCTTCTTGGTCCTCTCATGCTTTGGCTTATCTCACTTTTACAGAAAGCAGATGAACTTCACAGGCTGCCCTGAACAGTGGTTGGTTGCGGCTTTTACTGAACAGGATGTGGAGGGAGTGATTGCCTAAAGTGAAAAGACATTGTGACCTGTTTAGACCGAGACTAATACAATTTAATGCTTCCTCCTCTCCTGTCAGTTTTAGTGGTTCATGGAAAGTGAATACCTTTCCCAATTGTGTTGGGTTTGCATGGCAAGGTTTTGGTAGCGGCAGGGCTACAGGGGTGGCTTCTGTGAGAAGCTGCTAGAAGCTTCCCCTGTGTCTGATAGAGCCAATGCTAGCCAGCTCCAAGACAGACCCGCTGCTGGCCAAGGCCGAGCCCATCAGCAATGGTGGTAGCGCCTCTGTGATAACATATTTAAAAAGGGGAAAAAGTTACTGCGCAGCAGCAATTGCAGCCGGAGAGAGGAGTGGGAATATGTGAGAGGAACAACTCTGCAGACACCGAGGTCAGTGAAGAAGGAGGGGGAGGAGGTCCTCCAGGCGCCGGAGCAGAGATTCCCCTGCAGCCCGTGGTGAAGACCGTGGTGAGGCAGGTCGTCCCGCTGCAGCCCATGGAGGTTAACGGTGGGGCAGATATCCACCTGCAGCCCATGGAGGACGCCACGCCAGAGCAGGTGGATGCCTGAAGGAGGCTGTGACCCCGTGGGAAACCCGTGCTGGAGCAGGCTCCTGGCAGGACCTGTGGACCCGTGGAGAGAGGAGCCTACACTGGAGCAGGTTTGCTGGCAGGACTTGTGACCCCGCGAGGGACCCATGCTGGAGCAGTTCGTGAAGAACAGTAGCCCGTGGGAAGGGTTCCCGTTGGAGAAGTTCATGGAGGATTGTCTCCTGTGGGAGAGAGCCCACGCTGGAGCAGGGAAGAGTGTGAGGAGTCCTCCTCCTGAGGAGGAAGGAGCAGCAGAAAGAACATGTGATGAACTGACCACAACCCCCATTCCCCGTCCCCCTGCGCTGCTGGTGGGGAGGAGGTAGAGAATTCGGGAGTAAAGTTAAGCCTGGGAAGAAGGGAGGGGTGGGGGGAAGGTGTTTTTAAGATTTGGTTTTATTTCTCATTATCGTACTCTGATTTGACTGGTAATAAATTAAATTATTTTTTTTTTCTCCAAGTCGAGTCTGTTTTGCCTGTGACAGTAATTGGTGAGTGATCTCCCTGTCCTTATCTCGACCCATGAGCCTGTCGTCATATCTTCTCTCCCCTGTCCAGTTGAGGAAGGGAGTGATAGAGCTGCTTTGGTGGGCACCCGGTGTCCAGCCAGGGTCAACCCACCACACCAATCAATTTAAGGACAGATCACAACCTAAAATTGGTTTCATAGCTGAAATGTAAAGATTAGAAATGGAGATTTAAGGGCATTTGTTAGTTACTAAAAGGTATGTTTTCCCAGTGGATTAAGGAACATTGCTTTAGCATGTAATCTCCTGAGAGACTGACTAGATCCAGGAAAATGGAATCTCTCTATCTAAACAAAAGTTGATCTTGTCCTAGTAGTATTAAAATTGTCTATTCCATGAAGATTTGTAAGTGAAAATGGTACAGATATGCAATCAACTGTAGACTCTACTCAAAGAAAAAAAATATTTCATTAATTTAGTAGTTAGGCCAATGTAAGAAAACATACAGACTTTGCATACAAGTATGTCATGATTCCCTCCCTAAAATGCATCAATCCTCTAAAATGTCCTTTGTCCTTTCTAACAAACAGTATAGATCTACACAGCAGAATGAAGTGCCTTGCAGACATTTCCTTGATTTAGCTCTGCATGCCTGGTTTTGTTAATGGAGCAGCATAATCGGTGTCCTGTTCGGGATAATTATCCCTGATTGGAACTGGAGTATGGGTAATGAAGCAACAACTAACTTGTTTTTTTAATAGATGACACAATATTCACAATAATATATATATATCTAAGGCCCATAACTTCCATATTTCCAACCCTGTCACTGTTGATTAAGATGAAATTTATTGTCAGGTTTTCTGCTGGGTCACACACCTCTTATGACCCTGTTAACAATAAATTAAGTCAGCAGATTTATTAATTTATGAAATTACATGTGTATATGTGCATATATTTTAAAAGAAATTAATAAGGATGTGATCCTTCCTAGGATTTCCAGGAGAGATATATGGCTTTGTAGAAAGTTTCATCCATTAAATTATTTATTCTACATTTCATCTGTTAAAATATTCAGCACCTTACTGCAGTGATTCTTATCTTAAAATATTTGTTTTTCCTTTCTTTTGCAACTAAAATAATAACCGAGCCAGCAATTGCATAACATTATCCATGAATTGGGAACTGCCTGTAGAGGGCATGTACAAAGAGAAAAGGGTTCTGGTGGATTTCCTGAGCTTGTAATGAGCTCATGCTGGCAACAAACTCTTGAGCAGCTTCATGCATTGCTAGATACATGAATTTGAATCACAGTGAAGGGTAATTGACAATGATGAGGCAGCATCAAAGATTGGTTCAAAGAAGTATGCCTCTTTGTCAGGATACAAGATGTGTTTTGTGCTGAGTGTACTTTATGAGCTTACATGACAGTAAGCAATGTTATTATTGGTCATGGAATGGACATGGAAGCCATTCAGACTGTGTCAAAAGATACCAAAATGTAAATTCAGCTAGACTAATAAATAAGGTGAACAGACCCATCCAAAAGTTCTGAGCTTGACTTAAACCTGTATCTCAATCTGTTCAGTCTGCATGACTCTTAAAGAAAGTATTTCCTTGAGAAATTTGTGCTAGTTTTTTCTAACTTGGTTAGGAAGACTGCAAGTCAACCTCCTTGAATTTGTTGATACTGTTGGAGGAACCCAAAAAATTGGGTGGAGACAGGAAAGTTTTGTAAGAATGAACAGCAATTAGCTAACAGAGTGAACAAAATTAATTTCCTTTTCTGTTTCTGAAACCAGCTCAGAGTTGGGCCATACTTTGGCCTTTCCTTTACCTGAACCAGATTGTACAGTGTCAGAGGAGAATGTATCGGCAATCCTGCATTATAACAACCATAATAAGTGTTGGGTGAATCTTGCATATATATGTAGGGAAGAATTCTAGTACCACCTTGAACACATTTTAAAAAGTGTAATTCAGGGATGTGTGCTAGAGCAGTGCTTAGCTAAAAGATCTTGCTGTGCAGTTTCTTATATCTGAGCAATTCCCAGAAATGTGCAGATGTATTAACCACATGGTTTTCAAGACACCAAATAATGTGTACATTAATTCAGAAGTATGTTGCTTCCTAATAACTTACAAAAAACCCAGATTCTTATTGCTAATGTTAGCTGAGCCTAGTGGACTGGAGGACTGGGAGGACGTCAGCAGCTGCACCTTCAGCTAGACAAGCATACCAACCAGCAGCAAGTTCATTCATACCAGCCCCTTTGTCCCTCTTCTCTATCTTTTCCTGTGCTTGTTACACCACAATACTTTTGATCCTTCCCTTTCTCCGCCTTTGGCCTTTGCCCTTAGCAACATCCCATAGTCAGTGTTTAGCAATCCCTAAATTCAGATTAGGGAATTGTGGCCTGAAGCTAAAAAATACTTTGTTTTGATTTCTGAATCTGCTGGTCTATGAATTCTGATGATGCATTGTAAGACTCTCTTTTAAAATTTAGTCTATGTTCATTAGTCAGTTCATTCTTACATTGTTTTGCTTTCAACTGCATTTCTGTATTGGCTGAACCCTGGTCTGAATTAAAATAGTATGCTTGAACATAAGCAGAATTTGCTAGCATTTTGCAGTGCATGCTAGTTGCCTGCTGCCACTGATTTGATAGCCTAGCTCATGGCATATGGAAGTAGGTGTTCTCCTATATTAGTTTGATGTGTCAGTGGCATGTATTTTTGTTATATTCTGGTTGTCACCTGAAGCTGTTAAAGTGGATAATAGAAGTTTCTTTTAATAATTTTATATCATTAATATTACAGAATCTTAGTGAAACAGTTGTTTTTTTCTTTTATAATGATACCAAAGTGCTGGTTTACTTCTGTGCAACTTTGCAGTCTTTGAAATGTTTCTTCTGTGGTAAGTTGTAGACATACCTGTGTGTACATGTAGTGTGTGTGTCTTTTAGACTGTCTGGATGAAAAAATACTGAGTAATTGAAGGAGTTCAGAAAACTGTTTCATCTAATTGGTGACGGTTCATTGAGCTGTAGTAGCCTTGATGTTTAAAAGCTAAAACAAGATGACTGAATGCTTCTGTCTAATCTTTTTGAGAAGTGGGAGGAAAGGGTGTAAGAATATGTAGTGAACGCATGTGTCTGTATGTATCGAATGCTATAGATACAAATACTATTGCTTTACAAATACTAGTGCCTCAGGTGTGTGGCTAGTCTTCCCCCCTGCTTCAAAAACCATTTAGTTAGGTGTACGTGCCTGCAGGAGTGTTGTGCTTTGGTCCAAAGTGGCATTGGTTTATTCAGCTGTGGATATTTACACTGGAAAGAGCAATTCCGATGTTGTATTGGTGCCTCTCAACTGAATTGTCAAAACAACCCATGTTTAGGGAATTATAACACTAAGAATTAGGCATGGATTTGTTGACTAGCACTTTTCTGGTACATCTGGGCATTTTCCTGTAGTACTTTGTGGCTAAAGAATTGAAGGTGGTCACTATTTGGACTTTATTTCTGATCTGAAACTTCAAGGGGTTTATAAAGAAATAGTTGTGTGCCAGCTGAAAGGAGCTCTTAGCCATGACATTTATCATTCCAGCCTTAATAAAGGGGGCTAGGCAGTAACAGGTTCAAACAAGTGGATTTATTATGTTAGTCTTATAGTAGCAGCCCTTCAAGAATGTGTTAAGCAGCAAGGAACCGCTAAGATTTTCATAGCAAATTTGCAAATGTATTTCAAACTGAACTTGTTAAAGTTTGTATTGTTCTGCAGGGATTCTTCATTTATGAGATTCTGAATCCTTACAAGATGAGAGACAGACAGATACGTATCTTGCATCTGTATCATATGTATCTCTGTTATATACTGATGTATGTTGAAATGATTTCTGGGGACAGATGCTGGATTCATGGATCTGTGTCCAGATACTTGAACATTAACCTTAGTTATGTAACTATAATTTTCTTACTAAACACAGTTCATACAAAATAAGAAATATTCAGCTGTAAACAAGATTGTCTATACTCTGTGACTTGATTTGCTTTTACTTGAGGTCGTCATTTTATTTTAGAAATACACTTTCTTTTTAAATATATTTCAGTGTAAATAGTTGATATATGCTGTGAATCATAATGACACACAGTCAGAACCCCATATTTTTTATGGATCTGACGGTCACCTTTCTGCTGCTCACCTCTTATTTCAGCAGTCAATTTAATTTACCCCTTAAGCATTAAGATGAAGTAGCACAAGCTAAATTATGGTTTTATTTAGGTTTCAGTATTTCACAGCATTTTCTTTTTCTCCTTCTATGTTACTCACCTCTCCCCAAGATTCCTGCTTCCGTGAACATGGATCTGTAGAGTGGATTATGCATATATAGGCATCATAAAGGAACACAGATGATCATAAATAGTTCTTGCAACTTGATAGAGTTTAATACATGGGTGAGGCAATGTTTTAAACCCCTGAAAATGAATTGAGTTGTAGTAGCATCAGATGATTTCTGTGTTGTGATAATGACTGATACATATATTTCTCAGCAAGAGGACTGAACGAGTGTGAAAACTCAGTGGTCTTCTGAACTTAGTAAGAGAAATGTTAAATTGCAGTGGAAGACTAAGAAGGAACTCCCATTTCTAAACCTGAATCACGGCTCATTATATGGGATTAAGCAAGCTGTCTGCCTTTCTTGGTTTCAGTTTCCTTGGATATAGAATGTATGTCTGTCCAGAATAGAAGCATTTCAAGGCCTGTGTTCTTCAGTCCGTGTGTAATGCTTTGATACTGTGCATCAAACAGATGAATTTAAGTTAAACTACAGTTGCTGTGCTCTTAACACCTATACAGTGGCGTGGGATGGTTCTGCTCAGGAATGGCAAATCATATTTCTAAATTAAGATCTATATTTAGTTAAGTTCAGAACAGAATTTTAGTGTTGTATCCCAGGTATTGAATGTAGTCCTCTGATGATTTCAGATTCTGATTTTAGTTATAATGATCATAATATTGTCTTAAATTCAGTGGTTCTAAACCAGACAATTGGTACTTTTTAAACCTGCCTGTTCTATAGCAGAGCTCTCTCAACATCCAGTCTTAGTCTGTTTTCCTAAATACTTCCTTTTATAGATCATATTATAATCAGAAGAGCCATGAGTTCTCTGGGAAATGGGGATGTGTTGTATTATTTATTAAGGCAACATTTGCTAAATCCACAAAAAACCTTAATGAACAGCACCCAACACAAAATATTCCTGCTGAGAGCACTTTGTTACAGAACAAAAACACCTATTAGAACTAATGATTCCTGATAAATACCAGGTTTTGTAGCTTTGAGATGTGCAGGGAGACACGTACAGTCTTTGTTTATTGCCACATTTTGTTTAACAGGTAGTCTGTTTCTATACTGCTACGCATGGCATTTCAGACTTCAGCCAGAATGAATTTTTCCAGTGATGGAGCAGGGCAAAACTAGCTGGTTCAAACCATTTGGATAACTTTCTTTCACAATCTTTGGACATTTTGTTGATGAAAACATAAATTTTTGCAGTTTTGAAGGCTGACTTTGTAGTTCATGAGCTTTCAAGGTGATGCTTGAAACTAAGTTTGTTGAAGTTAATGCTGCTCAATGCATTGTGAGAGTTATAACAGTCTCACAAGTGGGCATGAATGCACAGCAGAAAACTGGGATTAAAGTACAGGGAAAACAAATTATTTTAAAGTGTCATTTATTTCTGGTTTTAGGTCTCAATACAAGAAATGTCCAGATGATTGCACAGATCTCAGAAGAACTGTGTGCTGCCCTAAATATTAAAAAACATTTTTTGTAAATGAAGAGATATTTGCACTTTGGGGTTGCTCTTTCTTTTTAACTAATTCTTTTTTCCACACTGCTTTGAGCAGCTGTTTTCAATGCTTATCTTAGTTATGTTTATATTGGGTGCAGTTGAAACCCATTTAAAAACAATAATTAAACAATTAAAGTACACCCATAGTATGGATTTCCAGTGACTTAGATGCATGGAATCAGTGAAGTTAAGTTAGAGTGGTTTTCCCCACACTGGCACAGCCTTTTAAGTGGCGTAGCAAGCTTTTGATTTATTCAGTACTGGTCTTCCTTCCTCTCTCCTTACAGAAATCTGGACGTAAGAGAAAATTGAATGATTTCTCAGTGGTTCTGTTTAATTGGTAGAGTTCAAGGTGTCTGTTACACTGCGATATGCAGGCAATTCAATCTCTCATCTGTAGATACAGATTTAGATAAATGTATCTAAACTAGAATAAGAATTGTACATAGAATAATCTTTTTTTAAAAAAACCTGTAGCTAAAATACTTTTGATCAGTATATGGTGAGCCAAATTCTGCCCATGGATATCTCTTTGGAAGCTCCTATGACTTCTTTTCTAGTGTTGCAGTTCAGTGAGAATAGAGTTTGGTTTTAAATTAAGAAGGGCAGAAATCTCTGACATCTGATATCAAGAGTAAGGGAAAATCTTCTTTCTGAAGATGAATTCCCCAAACTAAAATCACCATCTCAACATTGTTTCAATCAAAGCATTTATTATTTTAAGCTGCAGGGTGAAGTTATCTGCCTTTCACTGCCAGAAACATGAATATATCTGAACTTGTGGCCTCTTACCATGTGTGCTTGTGTCATCCAAACTGCACCAGATGTCTCTGAAATGTGTTAGAGTTTGTGTAAAACTTGGTTTGTTTCATTTCATTATTTCCTATGAAGACTAGTATTTCCAGAAGTTTTCCAAGCTGGTTCACAACTGACACCTAGCTAGCGATGACTCTGCATCCTTTAAGAATGGCTGCAGTTCCTGCGTACTTTAAAAGAAACTTAGGCCATTCAGGTAAGATTGAATTGAAAGACAAAAATTCTTGTCTTTGGAAGGGCTTTTCATTTTTTTTGCTATGTAATATGATCTGTTCTGTTAGGTTTTTGAAATTAAGCAGTCGAACCTTTTATGGGAAGTGGTGCAAAAATTTTGAACTCCAGTTAAGATGGAGAGAGATTCTTTCCTGTAAAGATTTAAAAAATATTTTGCAAAGGTTCATTTTTCTTGGGAGAAAATGCATAGGGGTTAAAATTAAAAGAAAAGTAAATGTCAGAAAGTCTGGAAAATACGATTTGTCTCTGAGATGAATTTACTGAATAGGAAAATCACTTAAACTGTTGCTCTCCTGTTGCATGCAACATTATTTCTAGTGTTACAGTACACAGAATTCCAGTCAAAGTCACAGCCCTTTGTGGGTTTTACACAAATATTAGTCCCTTGCTCTTAAATGTTAGTAATAACTTTACTTTCATAAAAAGTATTCAAAACTGTCAAAGCTCTTTATAGTTAAATCTCATAATAAGTCTCTGGAAAAAGTATGTAAACCTAATTACAACACAAGCCAGTAACCGATGTGGAGACTCTTATGTCTGCTTATGTCTGACATTGTGTTGTTTCCTGCAACCAGACAATCATGCAAATCTTGAGTGATTTAGTATTAGTCTATTGGGGTATGGCCTCCTAAATCATCAATGCATTTTGTTTGTTCTTTTTACAATAGGTCAGCTCTTTACTGAGAAACTGCTTACAACAGGAAAACTAAGGTGTATAGCCTGAAACAGAATACAGAAAATATTGTAGGAAAAGTTCCTCCAGCTCCTGTCAGAAGAGTAGATATCTTTGGTTGTACTCTTCAGGCTTTACCCTTTTATTACTTTACCTGTGTTACCTTTCTGTTTTGCCATCACCTCTTCCTCTTCATCTGGATTTTTATTCCCCTTCACTTTCCAAGTAATGTTTGCATTGAAATGTTACGTGTATGTCCTGCCATGTTCACCTATTTGTTGTGTCCCAGTCAAAAAGAATTGCCAAATCTTTTGTGCATGGGTGTATTATTTTTCCTAATGGCTAGAATATTGCTGAATGATTGGTGAATAAACCTTAAAGCAAACATGCCTAAAATCACAAAGATTGGATAACATGTCAAGCATTCACTGAATATTGGACTTTTTCTTATTAATTATAGGTTAATCCCTTCCTCAAATAAATAGCACATCTGGTACTAATTGCTGCTTTCTTCATTTACAGATGCAGAGCCGCGGTATTTGGTTTCAGTAAGACCAGCACGTGTTTCAAATAACAAGAAATCTTGTTCAGGTATTTTAGCATTACTGCATCTCTTTCTTAAGGTAGTTAAAGGAAGACAGAGTCTTTTACTTGGTTTCTCTGAAAAGATATTTGTACCTGTAGGTGTCTGACTGGGATGCACAAATTTCGTATGTGGGAAGGTAAAACGTAGAACAGTATTTCCTAGTCAGCAATTAGTCACACATGTGGGGTTCAAAACATGAAGAAGCACCTAAAGATTGTTCTTGTAAAAAGTCCTTACAAATGAGAATAGAAATTTAGAATACTAATTTCTGATGTTTAAAGAGGTCACAAGTGCATGCAAAAAAAGTAAAAGTTTTGAAATACAATGATCTGGTCTATTGAAGTTACTCTTCCCAAACTACCAGTAAGGATTTCTTCATCCATGGACGTGTTAATGCTCTTTGTTTCTCATTGGAAAATGGTAACTTGTGTGTGTGTGTGTATGTATATCTATATCTGTAAATCAGTACTACTACTAAGTTTGCTGATGCAAGGAGTTAAGGAAAGAGGGATGTTTCTAGCTTAAACTATACATAGCAGAGCAGAAATCTGAATTTGATTCTCATCTGTTCCAAAGACTTTCTATATGACCTTAATCATGTCATTAATATTTTTAGTTTTTAATTCCTTACTTTAATATGGAGATGACTCTCAGGATCACTGGACTGTTGCAAAGAATAAACTGATAGTATATATGTATATGTTTATAGTCTGAGACAAACTTTTTAGTAGGGTCTGTTGCGATAGGACAAGGAGTAATGGTTTTAAACTAAAAGAGGGTAGATTCAGACTAGATATAAGGAAGAAGTTTTTAACGACGAGGGTGGTGAAACACTGGAACAGGTTGCCCAGAGAGGTGGTAGATGCCCGATCCCTGGAAACATTCAAGTTCAGGTTGGACGGGGCTCTGAGCAACCTGATCTAGTTGAAGATGTCCCTGCTCATTGCAGGGCAGTTGGACTAGATGACCTTTGAAGGTCCCTTCCAACCAAAACTATTCTATGATCTTTATATGAATTTTTTTCTAATTCCTGGTAACTGCTTGGGATTAATTTCTTCTTGCTCTTGGCCAGATGTAAAACAGTATGTCTGGAAAGATTTTGAAGTGATTTACCTTTCAGATGCAATATATATATGTATCAAAACCCACAAAACCAAAAAAATGCCCAATGAACTATTTGGACATTATTAATTTCTGTATCTACAGTCTACAGAAACTTATTTGTAGAACAAGATTCAGATAATTGGCTTTTCAGTCCAGCAGATAAAGGTATAAGAACAGCTGTTGGTTTAATGCTAGCTAGATATATGGTAAGTCTTTTTAGCAGTGAGAACAATTAAACTGGACAAAGTACCAAGAATTGTGGTAGAGTGTGAGTTGCTGCCATTTTGAATTTACAAATGAAGACTGGTTACGTTTCTAGAAGAGACACTGTAGTTCAAACTGTGATTAATACAGAGGAGTTGTATGGTTTGTATTCATATAGATGATCACCAAGGTAATTCCTGGTTTTACAGTGTATAAATCATTGCAGTCTCTAACTGGGAACTAATGGCATAATAAGAGTCATAATCAAAATCCTATGTAGGTCCACCCGAAAACCAGTATGCTTTCAAGTTATATGAGAGCTTTTTTTTCCTTTTCCTTAAAACTCACATATTTTCCATGCTTCCTCAAAAAGTGATCAAGAAAGGGATTTTGCTATAGATAGCAGATTTGCTGGATAGTTTGGTGAATGACCAAGCTGTTTCTTTTAAGTTTTTCTTTAAAAATAGAGAAAGAGTATAGGAACTGGTCTAGAAAACAAGAAAATTATTCAGACATTTGCCCTTGTGGAAGTATCATATGTTCCATAGTATTTCAAAGTATGTCATACTTCCTCTTAAGGGTAGAGAGTGGTTTTGTTTGTTTGTGGGGTTTTTGTGGCAACACATTCATCATCAATATAAAGTAAAAACCCACACGGTTAACGTTTCTAAATGCACACGCATGCATTGATTGAAAGTGCAAATCAGACTTTCACTGGGGCTTGTTAAGTGAAGAGATACTAGGGTTCAAAAGGCATGAAAAGAAAGTTAGTCAGATCTGTTTCACAACAGTGAAAAATAGAACCCTTAGATCAGTGGCTTATAAACTTTTAGGGAATTTGTGGTCACCTGTACATTTTGAGGAGGTACAGATTGTTTAGATTTTTGAAGTATGTAATGTGATGTAAAGAATATATGAATTTCTTTTAATTAATCATCTTTCAAACACCAAAGGTTCTCCTTGGGCTTGTAGAAGTCCACAAACTACAGGTTCAAAATAGTTGCTCTAGATCTTTTCTTCATTTCCAACTATTAGCTTTTAAATTTTATTTAAAGAAAGTTCTTTCTCCACATGAGAGTTGTGCTACTTCATTCAGAGCAAAGCTAAAGTTAAATATCATGCAAAAGCTGAACATTTTCAATGTAGTAGGTGGTTAAAAGAGAAAAATGCCCCCAGATACAGACACCAACTCAGGTCTGCCTACAGTTAAAAGCAAAAGAATTTCTGTAGGTTTTATTTTACTCTTGACAAAGAATGTTGTAGAAAGTATGAATTATCTATGGACATAATTGCAGTGTTACTAAGAATCCTGCCAAGAAGTTACTATTTCTGTCACACACACACAGAGACTTCCTAATGTCCTGAACTCTGTGTAATACCTTCTGTGATGCAGTCCAAGACAGCCAGAGCTTTGAAGTTGATCTGTGTATAGCTTATTCTTACACTAAGCATACCAAAACCACACACTGTTCATTTTCAAAAACTAGGTTTAACTGGAACATAGGCTGAAAAAAGAGAAATAGTGAAAACTTATAGTAAGACAAAATTGAAACAAAGTTTACTAAACAAATCTCCCTCCTACCCACCAAATAATGGCAAGAATTCCTTTAGGTTTACCCTGTATCTGCAAGTCTGGAAGTGAAGTCTTCCATTTTCTTCCTAAGTTGAAATACATGCTGTGGAAGTCCACAGGGGACCTAAAAAATAGTCTTTTTTGAGGCTTGTGTGTCTGATACGTGCTTTCTAAAGCAGTCTCCTAATCTGTGCTCCTGCTGCCTGCTAGCTGCATCCTCCCTTCCTTTATGCCAACTTTGTTCTGCACTTCCTTCCTGTGTTCATGCTCAGTTGGCTTCAGAGAAGGATCAGTCTCCCTTCCTTGCAGATGTTTCACTTGCCTCAATGAGAAGCCGACAAACAGATCACAGACACTGTCTCTGCACCCTTTTTTAAAATCATACATTAGAAATGGTGACCATGAAAGAGAGAACTGTTGTACCTTTCCCTTCAAGTTTAGAAGAGAAGTAGGTCTTCATTTACTTTATTATCCAACTGCAAAAAGTTTCCCCTACATAATGCAGGAGAGAGAAACTAACCTGTAATTGGAATTATATGTTTCTTATGTAGGTCGGACCAAGACTCAAAAGCCTCTGCAGCTGGTAGTTGGCACTCTCACCCCAACCTCTGTGTTCCTCTCTTGGGGCATCCTAGTCAACCCTCAACATGACTGGACAGCAACAAGTAACTGTGCTAGCGACAGGTAACGTAACAGAAAACTGGTTTTTATGATGATAATTATTTAATTCAGTGTAGTTATCTGGTGTGGCTGAAATAAGTTTGACAGTGGAAATTAAAAAGTTGGAAGCGATAGTTCTGAATGTGAAGTAAGTTTTCTCATTTACTTAAATTAGTGCTTCGCGAGTCTACTTGTCTTGAGTGCAAATTCAGTCAGACGTCTACGTGCTGAAGTACAAATCTTGCTATTGCACACTAGATCCTTTGTTCTTCTTAAACCAATGGCCTTGGCTCTAACTTCATTTGTATCTGAATCAACTGAAAGAAACTTTGTTAAATCATAGGAAATATATTGGTTTAAGTTGTCCAAATAGAAGTAAAATAAGTCTTTTGCTGTGCTGTGGTAGGGGAATGTTGAAATGTACTATTAATCATCCTCAAGATTGTTGTATAGTGACTAACCTCTAATCTTTGACATGGGCAGTATGTGGCAATTATGACCTCTTAACTCTCAGTTCTGTCAGTTAATATTCCACCAAGTTTTAGATTTGTAACTCTGTATGACCTGAAATGGAGTCACTGTTCTCAGCCTCAGATTTTACCATCTCCGGATGGACATTAGGCTTTTGTACAAATGTTGCATAATATAAGTTTGTTGAATATGTTACTGACTCAGAAGATGAAAACCACATGGAACAGCATGGATCTGTTGGCCAACATTTTCTCTAGTGCGAGTCTGACCTCAGTGGGATATTCCTTAGAAGATCTGGTTTTGTGAGCAAATGAGTTTTGAATAAGAGGTGCCATGTTCTCAAAGAGCACTGGTATCTTTTATTGCTTCAGTGAAATTATTGCTTTCTTATTGAGGGCACATAGTGTTCTTCTGTACCTATGAAGTTCTTTTTACGAAACTCCAATGAAGAAAAAGTTCCTGTGCCATTTTTCGACAAACCATTCTTTGGTTGCTTGACTCCCTAGAGATTAAGGGCATAAGCCAATAGAGTGCTATATGTTTCCTGCAAGACAACCCCAAAACCTAAGTCCTTGTGGAAGCAAAGATAATCACTGCCATTTGTATGGACCAAAGTTCTTTGCAAGGTCAAATTTTAAAGCCTCCTTGAAGTGGCTGTCATCTCTGTCAGAGCCTTAGCACTAGAATGCAAAACAAAACAAAAAGACCCAAATCAAAAAACTCAAGCGATTAGTTTTATGTAACTGATGAAAACTACATAACACCAGAAGGGTTCCACCAACAATGTGGAGTTAGCTTTCTCAGCATCTTCTGTTTTCTAACACCAGTATGAGGCAGTTGATGAGGGAGGATAGCAAAATCATGATAACCTGCTGCACAGTCGTGTTCAGTTCCTCTTTCTATATTTCCAAGAGAGTAGAGAGACTTGTTTCCTTTCTGCCTTTCAATGTTCAAACAACCATTAGTGGACAGAGCTGTCATAATAAACATACTGGGGCTATGTTTACTGTCCATTTAGGTCTGAAAAAGAGAGTGTAGACTATTGTATAGACTTTTTTTTGGCCTTTCCTTTGGTTAGAACAACTCCACAGATCCCAAAACAGAGCAGGGGGTCGAAAAAGGCAGTTTGACCTTCAGTTCTTTAGGAGTGGGAGTCGGGGGAAGGAACAGGAAAATGTTTTTTCCATGCAAGACAAAACCAGAGTTTGTAGATAGAATACTATATTTTACTGTATCAAGTGGATTGTATAGAAAAACAAACACGCTTTCAGATACATGTGAAATAGAAATTTAAAACCTGAAGTTGTATTTTTTTCATGAAATATATCTAAGTTAAGAACTTTGACAAATTCACATTTATATTGTGTAGATTTGTTTGCCCATGATTTAAATGTCCTAATGTCATATTTGCAAGTGGTATAGATTTTGTGTTTTACTTAATTTGTATCTGATGCTTTAAAAAAAAAAAAAGGTAAGAAAAATAAAGAGAGAGGGGAAAAACAAAGAATCCATACTTACTCTTTACATTATACAGCACATAGAAGTAGGGGTTTTAAAACCCTAAATTCAGAAAGATATGTGCATGCATCTCCTTTTCTGCCTATCTACAAATCTGTGTCACTATGCAGCTGCCAACTTAATCATACTTTGTGTTGCAAATGTCATAGAAAATATAGTCTAAACTTAGGAGAATTCCTTAGGGAAAACATACTGCAACAAGTAAACTTTTTGAGTTTCAGGTGCTTTTGAGTTACTGCTGTGGTAGTGTATGCTAAAAGCTTGTTTAAACATGGAAAGAGTTGTTAGTGGTCAGCCTCTCATTCTTCAGAACCTCTAACTCTTCAATTCATTTCAGTTGTTCTACTAAAAAATTTAAGTGAAAAAAGTGAATGTTAGTGATCATGTAAAAGTGAAAACTAAATTAGGAAGTGCTTTGCAAACTTAACTGGTAGCCATCAGCCATGTAATTCTTTCCATCTTTTTATATATGTCAGTGTCTGTTACTTTGAAGTAAACTTGGCAATAAAAAGGAAACAAAGTAATCAACTTCATGTGCTGATTTGTGAAACGCTCAGTATCTGAAAAATCGTAGTTCAAACCATTTCTTGTATTACTTTCTAACACTAAATGGATGCTGTGCTTCTAATGAAGTCTAACTGTAAACAAATAAATAAATAATATGTGTATGTTAATAGTCTTTTTTTAAAAGTTTGATTACATTCCTATGCACAAAAGTGAAATAAGTTTTATAATCTTTGATCTATGGCAACATAAAATCACAGAGCAGGAATGTTCTTATATCTCCAAGGCTTAATTGTTTGTTTAGTGTTATGTGTGACTAAAATAGTCATGATTAAATTGTTTGGAGTTTTGGTTTGGATCACATTCCAAATAAGCCCATGATATTTATACAAACTGACCTAGTCTGGAAAGCTCATAAAACCATCTGCCTTATAAGATTTCCAGTATCTAATTATTTGTGCCCAAACATTTGACTGTGCAAGCATTTTTTGGGAATCTGGCTGAAAAGAGATTTGGTTAACAATTGGAAAAATAGCACTGGAATTCTTGGCAAGACAGTGTCATTTGTACTGATATATGAAAACTTAAAGTTTTGCCTATCCATCCTAGAATTTTGCTTCTCTTAGCAGCGAGCAAGATTTCCTTGATTTCAAAAGCAAAAACCCTGTGGGCTGTTTCTTTAAAATGGTCATCATATTTTGATTTCTTGTGTAATAAAAAGGCTAGCTCTAAGCTGAGAAAGGAAAGGTTTCACTGCCTTGCACTGTGGAGTTTAAAAAAAGAAACCTATGTAAACTGAACATAGAAAGGATAGAAACATCCTTTTGTACCGGGCTGATAGTCTTTTACATAGACTTTACAGATATAGTAATCACTACAGTGGTTGGCCTATGGAGTAATATCATACTCTTGTGGCTTCCTTTAAATGATGAGATTGGTTTTGCTTCTTTTATTTCTGCCATTATTTCACATTTTGTGTGCATCATAGGTGGAGGCAAGTGAAGTCAGAATATTGTAAAAGAATAATTAAAGCCTGTTAATGTAGAGAGAGTTTCAAGAATGCAAACATTAAATATATCATGAAATGCATATGGAGAGAGGCTGTCTTGGTGAATGTAGGCTTTTTATTTCTTTACCGTGGTGGTTTTTTTTTTTTGCTGTTGTTGTCTTTATTACAGCAATTAACTCTGAGTGGAACAGTACCCCTCACCTGCTCATGACACCTTCTGTTTAAATTGTTGGAGTTTATTATCCTTTCAGTTGTCTAGTAAAAAGGGAGGAGGTAAAATTTCTCTACAGTCGCCATGGTGGTTTGCTTGGAGGTATCTTCTAATGAGTGAAACATTAGGGAGAGAAGGAGAGAGATTAATTTTTATGAAGCTTAACAAAAGAGCTCTAATGTTTTATAGAGTGCTAGCTGGAAAAGAAGTGAAGTGAACCCTGAAATATTTTGATTAGTATTTGTTGTAAATAGGAATACAAGTGCTATTAAATAAACATTGTTCTGATCAAATGTACCCTTTTCATATCCCCCACCAAAACAAATAAAGAATCAAAATTAAAAGCAGTTAAATATTGCCAGGTCTTTGCATGTGCTGAGAATCTAGATTAAAATAAATTCCCACCCAGTGTAACTGGGTGTGCCACCTCCTTGCTGAAACATCAAACTAGCATTCACAGCTGTGAATAGCATTCCCAGGACAGTTCCAATTACACTTTACTTGAATAGTGTATTACTTTCATAGTAGCTATCAGGGCCCTGCAGTATGCAATCAGTTTTTCATATTCTTACCTCACAGAGATAATGGGAAGTGTTTTATCTGAGAAACAGTGTAGTGTACCTTTCCCCTCTATGTGAGTGTGGCTGTACTCCATTTCAGCCTGCCTTCTATCATTTTTTGAGGGAATCTATGGAGAGGTTTCTCTAAATGTTTGCAATCCAGGAGAAGCAGTTTTGCAGCTTCTGATACACACAGCAGGCTAGCTGTGCAAATTTTGTGCATGTATGTCACTGCCACAAGGGGATTGACAGATGTGAGTGGTGACTGGATTTTATTGATTTCTCATGTCTTCAATTATACGTGTTGATTGTTTGATATTGTCTTTTTTCTGAAAGGAAGGTTTGAAAAAGGGAGAAATTAAAATGACAACAAAATTTAATCAGTAGAATGTTCTCAGGCAAGCACTGAAATTGCACTGTATTTGGCAGCTTGTTGATCTGGTTTAACAATGAACTGTTGTTCTTTGATGACAAAACTTGGCATTTCTGAATTCATACTCTATAAACAAATGATTGCATTTCCCCCAAAGTGCATGTTGTTTACAATTTGGATATTTTTAATACTCAAACGATTGTGACTTGCAAATTATTAAATGGAACTTCATTTTGGCTGCTTTTTATTGAAATGGTTGAAGAAATTCTGTCATCACAGTCAGTGTTTTTAGTACTCATTGTGGCAAGTTTCCACTGAAATAATTACACCCTTGGTGAAGTTTTTACAAGCTTGGAAATCTTGGAGTTGAGAGCACATTTGTTCTATGCTATATGTTTCTATTTCTAATGGCATAGTTTGGCACAACTATGAAAATCTTCTTGTCAGATTTTTTAATAGCCTTAAATTTTAGTGAAAGATGTTTTTTGACGTGCAAGTGTTCTTGGTATTTTAATTCATGTTAGCGACAAGGAATTTGCAGGTGTGGAGACAGTATTCAAAAATAGAACATTTTCTACAGTAGAAGCAAGTGGGAGCAGCCACTTAAAAGCCTATTCATTACGAACAAGTTTTTGGTGGTTTTTTTTCTTCCTCGTTTCTGATGCAGCTGTTCATTTGGACTGTTCAATAACTGAAATGAATTAGTATAGTATTTTCTTTCCATCACATACAATCACTTTATTTCTACCCCATTCAACTAAAACAGGTAGGAAAAGGTAAGGATGAAGATGAAAACAAATGAAATTTCCTCTTTCAGGCAAGTTGGGAACAAGGTGACTACTTCTACTTGTGATTCACATTTTGATCATAGATCTATCTATACCTATTCTAAATCCCTTACCAAGAGACTGTATGGGGTCCAGCAAGATGCATTTATGTTGTGGATGGGATTTGTTTATTACTGTTATGTCCTTTGCAAGATAGTGACAGAGATTCCAAGTAACCTTTTCTTGTCTGTTAATGTCTGTGTGACTATGTATGAAAGGATTAAGAGGATTAAATTTTCCTCGTTTTAATGTTGCCAATAATTTCTTGTTAAAAACATTCTTTGTCGGTCTAACTGATAGTTAGATCTATTGCTTGACATATGAAATTTGAGTAAATCACAGCCCACAGAGATAAGGATGTCAATTGTTACTTGGTAGTCCAGGTATCAATAAGAAGAGGAAGGATATTCACCACTTATCATATTTCTTTCCTTTCCAAGGTTTGGGTTAGACTATGGCTTGTTTCGAACACAAAGTAGTATAGCTAATGCAGAGAGTTATGTGAGCCAACATAAATATTAATTTTGTAACCTGGCAGAATACCTGAATGAGCTGAATTGTAGCAACTAAAACAGGAGAATCTATATTTTTGGTGCCAAGAAAATAAATTTGACGGTTATGAGATAAAATATGTAAACAAAGTGAATCTTTGTGAATGAAAATATTTTCCATGATTGGCACTTGCCTTGTCTTAGGTTGTGTTTTAATAATGAAGTAGGAATTTCCCTGTACTCAACAGTCATCTTTCACATATACTCTACTCTGGAAGTGCTCTTCTCTAACTTTGGCAAAAGCAGCTTTATGCATTGACAGTATTATATTTGGTCTGTTAAGTCATTTTAATCTGGACCTTTGATACCTTTTCAGTTGATTAAAGACCTTTTTTTGGTTGTTTTCTTAAGGTTCCTTCCTTTCTCTCCATATATTTTCCTATATAATACCTGACTTAAATCTCACAACCCAAATTTCTTATTCTTTTTGCTTCTGAATGATTCCTGGGCCTGTACCTGGGATTTTAGAGTTGTGGTTTTTTTATGGCCTTAATTTGCTCTATTGAAGTGTGGAAAAATACAGTTGGATGGAATTCATCCCTTTTCAGCTAATGTAAATGTAAGATGGATATGGACAATGGATATGCTTTATTTATCTTATATGTAACAATTTTCAGTCATACTTGGATTAAAAAGTTGCCAAATCTCTCTGAGATTTGTTCTTACAAAAACAGAAAACCACACCCCATTCTGGCAGTGATTCAGCATGTATATTGAAAATGAGACTGTAGCAGGCAGTGGAGTTCTTGTGCCATTACTCTCACCATTTACATTGCATTGTTTTATACTGGTTAGCATTGCAGTCATACTTTTTCAGGGTGGTGCTGCTTGATTGAATTGGGCAATTTCTGTAGAAATGTTTTTTAATTTCATAATCTGTTAGCATTCATCACGTTACTGATTTAAACTGCTGAACGTAATGTCTTGGTTTACTTTCTTGTTTGAAGTGTGGGCAATACATAATGGGATCACTGAATAAGGAATGTATTATATAAGTGCCAACTATTACTGATTTTCCCTTGAGAATATTTTTGGACTAATTTTGAGGGGAACACCTTCCCCGGGACGGATATAGAAGATTTTGAGAAATTGGTTGAGGCTTCCTGACTAATAAACTCATGATTCAATTGACTAGTTCTGGCATATGTCAGAATCACAGGAACTGCTTGCAAAATGAGCTTGCAGTTTGTGGTCAGAACCTCACACACATGGTTGTTTGTGAATAAGGAGACTGTTCTTTTGTTCTTTATATAATACTCCTAATGTCGGGGTCTGTATGATGGGGAGCATATATGTGTCTAGGAGATGACTGGGCTAGCACTACGTTTGCAGGGAAGATATGCTGGCTTTTCTGATATTTGATAACCATAAGGGGCCAGAAAGAACAAGAACAACGGTAGGTAGAAGTTATTTTAGTAATTCCTAACGAAAATGTTTGTAGTGAATTTCTTTGTGAAGAAAAACTTTTTTTTTTTTTTTTTTTTTGTCGAGCAGGTTCTATACAGTTCGCTACAGAGAAAAGGATAAAGACAAGAAATGGGTTTTTCAGCTTTGCCCAGTTACAGAGACAGTGGTGGACAATCTGAAGCCAAACACACTTTATGAATTTGGAGTTAAAGACAATGTAGAGGATAGTATTTGGAGCAAGACTTTCAATCATAAGACAGTTCTGTCTAGTAAGTATTTGACAATAATTAATCAAATAGCTATTCAGTTTGACAGTATTTTTTCCTCTATTGTGGTATTACTTAGAGTAAGCTACTGATCAGGTTTTCATTGTTTAAATGCCATCCTTTATGCCCCTTACAAATTCTTTTAGGAATTGGTGAAACTAGAAATAGTTTGTGTTTGAAAAACTGCCACCTACTCTTCTGAAAGATGTTCTCTTCTCATTGCAAATAGTAGAGGATCTGCTGCAGGTTGGTAGAACTCTAACAGTGGTTAGTTTAGATACACATAAAGTGTTGAGTACGTATATTTATACTTCTGACTGGATTCCAAGCTTTTTGCTTAGGCCTTGAATAATAAGATCATTACTAATTTGAGTTGATGGAAAGCATTATCCTTGTTTGAATCTTCTTTTATATCTGCTTTTATGTTCAAGCTGGTTAAAAGCTAGACAGGGCCTGTCCTATCCAGCATGGATCACAATGGGCTCTTTATGACTCGGCTCGAAAGTTGAATTTGAAGCTAATTTTCAGTCAAGGAATTATATAAATGGTGTTTGAAGCATGCGCTGTCATGTATGCTTTTGTTTGGGTTTTCATGGAGGCAAGTGTATGACATCTCTGGCTATTCTCAGTCATATTTTAAGCTTTTTCTTCAAAGTCTCAAGACAATGCAGGCAGAGTGACATCAAATTAACCCTTGAAAAAACATGTACTGGTCAAAGAATCACTGCTATCAATGGAGGAAATAAGCAGCAGCAGAGTCTTCTTCCTTTTAAAGAGAGGAAGAGAAGACTTAACAGACATTGTCCAGTTTCATTTATTTTCCTCAAGCATTTACATAAAGATATTTCTGAACATGATGTTGGTCAGAAGATGCTGCAAACTGCTATGCTCAGTATTTCTAGCTTGGCTCGAATTGTGAAGAATGGGAATTCTCATAAAAGAGCCTTATTCATATGAGATTTCCAGCTGAAATTTGATTTGGACCTCAGTTTCAAGTTGTAGGCGAGTTACACAGCTCGATGTACTTGAGGGTAAGGCAGGGAAGCAGTAGGGTGGCTTGTAACACTGCAAAAGCCCTCATACTCCCTAATAAAGAACTTTGCTGGCCTTCATCATAAATTAGAAAGCTGTAACTTTGAAGTACCTGCCCAGTGCCCGTAGAGTCATTTTAGCAGTCCAGAATAATGCCATCTTTATACCATGAGCTTAAAGTGGAGAATGGTGGTAGTCTTTTCCCGTACTTGCCTCACAAAAAGAAACTCTGCTTCACAGCTCTAAAGAAGCCTTACTAAATGGCTGGTTTTCCTGCATTTTAAACATTTTAAAGTAATCTGTAGAGCAAGTGCTGGAATGTATTTGAGCACTTAAAATAGGAGGGAATGAAGGGTGCATAGTGTTTAATACTGTGTTCGAGGCTGATTGAAATGTCCACTGGAATCACCAAATTTGCTCTTTGTATATAATGTATTTCTAAATGCTGTTTCTTACAGACACCATACATTTTTAATAGGCCAGGAGAATCATTCTTGTAAGTTAGGGAGACAGATTGAGTTTGGTTGAAAGATACTTTCTTGTAAGAGTTCATATTCTATTTAGATGAGATTTCTTTTTCCTAGAATGTAGACTTGTGTATTCAGTGGATGCTTCTGCAGCAACTAAATCCAGGGAGCTTGCTATTACCCTGTATGTCTACATTGTGGTCTACTGATAAAGTGTCTTCTAATTGGAAAGTTGTCAGCATCTTTCAGATTCAAGCCTTTCATATTGTCAGTGCATAGTAGGTAGATACAGAAACTGTGGGCAGTAAACAGAGAGTGAACATTTATTATAAGTTTCTAACCATCTGTCTGCATAGGAGTTTACCAATCAGCACAAATGGCCACTTTTTTTCTGTTTTAACTTACTGTCTTGTAGCAACTCAAGGTCTTTTCATATATTAAGAAACATCTCAACCTAAACCAAACATCGTTCACTGTAAATTTTCTTTCCTCCCTGAAGAATGTATAAATTACTATAAACTGAAATTCCTGTTGCATGTTCTTGTATTTGTTCAATCCACAGGCCATATTTTTGTTATATACTAAATATGTTGGGAGGGGTTGAGAGGAGAATCTGGTTTTAATTCATGATTTGAGGAAGACATAAAAGGCATGGCAAATGTTCAACATTTATTTAACCAAAATTTATCGAAAGAGATGAAAGTAGATTATTTCTGACCATCTTAATATGATTTTCTCATGAAGTCAGTGTGAAACTTCTGTCAGTTTTCCCTTGTCTTTAGGCCAATAGTAGGTCCTGTTCCTGAGAAGTATTGAGCACTTTGAAAGATTTTTTTCAGGATAGCGTGTCAACTTAAATGTCTCTCAATTGATATTTCTTAATCGTTGAATTTTTTTCTATTGCTTATCTGTTTTGGATGGAATTGTGAAGAAATATGATAACATTTAACTTGACTCTTGTTTGCGTGCCTGTTGACGCAAAGGGAGCAGAAAAGTGTAAAGGTGAAAGATGTAGACAAAGTTTGAAGCATCGTGCTAGAATTTAAGAGGTGCTGGGAGGGACTGTTTCTCCTCTGTATTTAATTGCTGCATCACAAGAAGCTTCTAATACTAAGAAGCTAAGAGGAAAAACCTAAGAGAAAAATTTCAGAGATTAAATCCGTGGGTTACTTCGTTCATATGTTGAGATAAAGGAAACCATGTCAGACCCAAAGAGAAGTGATATGCATGCTGTGTATTGCCAGTGCTAAATACGTATTTCTTTTAGAAGAGCACACTTAAAAGCAAGACTAACTATTGGAGACCTTAAAACATGTTGCTTTTAGCCAGTCCTAGTACCAGCCTGACAGATGGGATGCAGAAATCCCTCTTTCAAGTTTCTTCCTTGCATATTAGTGTTGTGGTTATATTAATTTTATTAAAGAATCCTCTTAGGCACCTCTGGCTTCTCCTTAGTAAGTCTCAAAGACCACTTCAGCTCTCTTACCCCCTATTGTAGAACAAGAAGAATACATTTCATTTCCTTTCTGTCAAAATGTGAAAAGGAGGATTTGCAGATGAATTAATTAATCTGGAGAAACAGGAGCAAACAAAACTGTTACATGGTGTGGTTTTATACCTTGTAATTAAGCCTCCTAACTTTCTTAGCTCTTGAAAAAGGTGAATAAACTTGGTTTGCTTTGCTTTGGACAAAACAAAAAGTAATCACGTATTTATTTATCTTCCTGTCAAATCAGGTAAAAAAGTAAATGGACAACTCCAGAATATGTACAAGTTGGTACCTAATTCCCAAACACAGGTATGCAAAACAGTCTTATTTTTTATACCAGATTTCTATTTTGTATGGTCAGGTTTTTGCTTCTCTGTTAGAATCAAGTCAGAAAGACATTATGGCCACAAATTGCCAATATAAAAATTCTGTTAAATCTAAGACTAGATAACTGTATGGAAAAATGCTTATAAATGTGGATTGATGAAATGATTGAGAACTGTAGCTGAGGATGATTACATATACTGATTCTGGTTTAGCAAAGATGAAGATCATGGTTTCCGTATGTGGATTCTAAACATTAAAATTTGCTTATCCCTTTGTCGTGGTCAGTTATTAACCTGTGATATTTGTGGTGGTCAGTTCATTTTGTGATAAAGTAGTGCTGTTATTTTATAGAGTAATCTTGTGTATACTCAGGTCTTCTAAAATAATTAGTCGTCCCATTGAGTTCACTGGTAGTTCTCATATGTGAGGCAAGTGTTTGCAGAACCAGAGGAAGCTGGAAGGGGCAATTTAATTTGCTTACCAAAATTACTAGGCAGTTCATTAAATCCTTGCAGGTGGCAAGGTAGAATTTTTAACTATTTCATCAAAGCATTTGAAGATTTTTGTAAATAAATAAGTAAATATCAATATTTATTCATTTCCTCTTTTTTTTTTTTCTCATCTGGCATTTGCCATAACAGCTGTCAAGCAAGCATGGGTGGGTTTCATATGTTCGAGGATTCACATACACAAATACTTTTTGCTTCCAAGAGCTGAAGCAGAAATGAAGGATCTGTAGATTGAACCTGTTAGTAGACTAGTTTTAATACAGTGAAAAACAGACATTTTATTCATAACTTTTGAGCATTACCTCCTCTACTATGAGATTGAATTGGTTTCTTCATATTTCCTTTCCTTAATTTTTTATCGAAGTGCAAGTTTCAGCAGCTAATCTTCTGAGAGTTGTTTTGGTTTGCTTTGGTTTTAAGGTACTATCCCTGAGGTAGACTATGGGATAACTTCCCAAGAAAAGGTATAGAAATCCTTCTTATTTCAGACATTTTAAAGGGTTGACTCATGAGTGATGATTATTATAAGGGAACAATCCGTTCTTCACAATTCTCTTCTGTCTCTGATTTTCCAAGTGTTTTCATGGTAGGAAATGGCCATGTATGGTTTCTCATTGTTCGTTCTTCATATTGTACAATATTGTAAAAGGTCTGTAATTATCAGACCTAGAATTCCTTCAGGAATCAAACCACATTTTCTTGTAGGAATAATTAGGTATTCATTTAGGACAGTAATACTTTAATTATAGCATTACATACAGAGTTAGAGCAGTATAATGCTTAGGTTATGGGAAACATAGTCATGTCTCACATTCAAGAGAAAATGTTTTATCTGTGAGTAATATGAAGCCAGTTGATTAGATATTCAGGAAGGTGCTCATCTCATTATGTTTTTGATGAAATCAACTCTACTGTTTTTCCCGTTGGTCCCATAAGCATCTTAAAAGTTACATGTGACAGCCCAAGATCAGGTAATTCATTCTGGCATATGGAGTGCAAAATGAGTTCCTTTACTTGTCTTGGCAAACCCTGTGTGCCAGGACCCTGACTCCGTTATGCCACTTCTGTGGAAGTAGGAATTCTATTTATGCAAGTCCTGAGAAACTGAGCTAAAACAGTTTTCCAAATATTTGCACAGCTTAAGCATGAAAGGAGGACTGGAGCCAACATCTAGTCTTTTTAGTCAGCTTCACAGGGCTTAGCTCCAGAGCAGTACTGCTTTATCACCCTCCACAGAAATATCATGAAAACATTCCGTAGATTATTCTAAAAATTCTCTTATCATTCTCACTTTAGTGGTGCAAAAAGCCATAAAACTAAGGCTGGGAAGCAGATAGTGGCCAGCTCTTAAGTTTATGTTATTACTTCAGTTTCCACAGTATTAGGTGGGGTATGTTTCAGTGGTGCAATCGCATCATCAGTGCAAAGCCAGAATGAGTGTTATTTGGGCCAAACTTTGTTTGTGCCTTATTTTGCTCCAAAGGCACAACTAACTCATATCAGCATGGTCCTAACTCTTCTCTGTAAGGAGACATTTTTAAAGGCTGTTTTAAGCAACATTACTGATCCATCTAGTTATTCTGCCCTTTCAACATCGGTCACATATCAGCTTGTGTTTCTTTTGGCAGGTCCATCCTTTAAGTTTGACTAAGCTCCTGGGACTGTGTGAGCTAGAACTAATGAGAAGGGAAGAAAAGGAGAGTTCTAGAGATGGTCATTCTTCTTCCCTTCATAAACAATGGGTGGTGGTAGAGTGGAGAGAATGCAGTAGAAATTTATTTCCTTTTCTGTCTGATTAGGTTCCTGTAATTTCATAATGTCAGTCTGAAAGGTGGGGTCCTCCTTGATTTTTCCAGCCAAAAAGCAGGACTCTTAGCTTAGGACTAACAAATGATAGTCATTTGTTAAACTCTAGAAGAAAACATGCCTGCTCTTCCAAAACTTATTCAATTGAGGTTAACCATAATGCTTTCTTGAGGAGTCTCTTACATGTATGCCAGTTATTTGTGGCTTTTTGGAGTATTGGAATATAAAAGAGGCAGAAAGAACAAGTATCTCTTAAAGTAATGTTGCCATATGCCATTTGACAGAATGTTTGAGAACTCCAGTCCTTTATGCAATATGACATAGATATATGGTCAGAAGTTAAGATGCCTGACTTATGGTATAACTTACATCTCTAATTTTCCTCTGAAATTAAGAAATACCTTATTTGCCACCCT
Organism: Gymnogyps californianus; assembly: GCF_018139145.2. Taxonomy (NCBI): domain Eukaryota; kingdom Metazoa; phylum Chordata; class Aves; order Accipitriformes; family Cathartidae; genus Gymnogyps; species Gymnogyps californianus. The sequence continues at coordinate 124,456,336 of NC_059471.1, forward strand.
CCTTCATTCATGGAGATGTCATAGTCATTTTAATAACTAATGTTCCTAATACCTATATGCTTTATATTCTCTGTCTGAAAAATACAGTAAACAGTGCCATTCCTACAGATGATATGCTGATGTTTCTGAAATAGTTTGTCCAAGTAGTAAATTTTACTAGACATAGAAATATCTAAAGTAGTCGCTTTTTCGAGACTGAGAAGAGAGGATTGACAACACGGTGGTAGATTTCAAGTGCAGCACTTGCAGATTTGTGCAGGTGAGCAGTGTAATTACAGCAGCTGCGGAACACAAATTTCATGTCAATGATTTGTTCTTGAGTGAGAAACTAAATTCTGAATGTATTTTAATGTATCTAGCATTTTCATATTGCTGTCATTACAGTCATCCATTATTATTCAACAAAGAACGGATGCTATTGTCAATATAAGAACCTTTTACTAGTAAAAGGACTGATAATAATTATGATTAGAAGTTCCACACTGGAGTTACACAAGTGCTCACTACATCTTGAGAGCTCTTTATTTGATTGTAGGGCTTCTGATGAGAAATACAATAAAATGAACACCTTCTGATAAATGCATTTCATCCCACTTGTTAGTCACATGAATAGCAGGGTTACTTCAAAAGCTGATCATCAGCAACACAATTTTTTCACTAGAAGGAAAAATAGAAATTTAAACCTTGTTAATAATAAAGGAAAAATAGTAAGCAACAAAAGAAGGAATATTATTTTGTATCCTTCATTAATGACAGTGATTGAAACCTCCACTTAATTTCAAACCATGTTCATGCCAATGCAAAACTGTTATTAGGTAGCAGAAAGTAATGGCTTTCATAGAATAAGCAGCCTCCATCCATTTCCCTGAGGAAAGGGCCATCTTACTTGTTGAGATTTGCCTTCTTCCAGCTTCTTAGACTTTGGTATGTGTTTGATGTGTACCCAACCATTACTTTTAAAGCTTTTTTTTTTAATACTTAGAATAAAGCAAAAATAGTTATCCTTGGGTAAATAATTAAAGCTTTGTCATCAAATGCTGAGTTTTCATGCAAGTGTTCTTTCACATGAAGTAGACCAGATGGCATGAAGTACAAAATGAACATTGATTCTGACTTTAGCAGTGTACATTTAACACAGAGAGGTAATTGTGTGAGTTGCTTTCTTTCTTGTAACTCAGATGTAACTGAAAAAAAAATCCACTTTTAATGTATTTAGCATTTTTATATTGCTGGCATTACAGTCTACCTCCTCTCATCACCTGAGTGTATTACTAAGCTTTCAGAAGTTGTTCCTAGTACCCATGTGTGGTAGTGAATACTGATTTATAATCTTTGGGATCAGCTGTTTTCTTCCTTTTAATAAATGTGGGGCCCATTCATGTGTTCCTTATTCTCATGGTATCAAAACACTGGAAAAGATTCACACTTAGGCAAAAAGTAGTCTGGGTCAAAGACAGTGAACAGCAGAAAAGTCCAAGTATTTAGCATAAAAATGTGAGAAGAACATGGGTAGCTGGCCAATGATACTTTGGAAACAATTTCACCAAATAAAATGACTCTGAGTTAATCTACTTTAAGCAGAGTATGCACCCAAGAGTGCTGATAGTTTACAAATGTACACCTGGTTCTGGAATAGTTTGTGTTCTAAATATACTATTCCTGAGAATATAATTATATCCTGTGACCAAATTTGTAATTGCATACATTTCAGATGTTTTGTTGTAGTTAAATTTCAGCTTTTCTTAGCTTTCTGGACTACTCCCCAGTGAGTGCTCAAGAGATTCTTAAAAGAAAAAAGGATTGGGGATTCCTAAGCTGTCAAATACTGAGTTTTTATGAAGCAAAACATCTCAAGCTGAAAAAAGGAGATCAAAATGCAGCATTACTATACTAGCCCATGGGAACTGAAACAATAGTGTAACCTTCAGTGATTAGGGCCAGAGCCATATCCAGTGTTAACTTGGGGCAGGCGCGGTATTGGATTAGAGCCCTCTATTTTTGTTACTAAGGAAGTTCTGTTACTATTATGGCAGTTATCCCAAGGCTTTTTTTTTTCCCCCCCCTCTTCTCTCAGCTTACACTGCGTGATAATAAGAAGTTGGTCCCTGTCACAATAATCAAACAAGGTAACTTTGTATATTTTTTGAATTGATTCTTATGCTCTGCAAGAGTACCTTAAAATTAAAATGAAAAAAAAAATCCTGACTCAGATGTGAATGTCATGAAAGTTTCCTTTTAGAATAGGTGGAACCTTACAAACTATCATATCCTTTAATTACAAATACTATTAAGCTGTTACCTATCTGTGTTAATAAAATGAGCTATTACATTGCATGATAATGAATGACTTAGTTGAGTCATTGAATGAATACCAATCAGTTCTGATTTCTGCTAGTATCCATTCTTTTTCTTTCAACTGGATTGTCCAGGTATGTTGATCTCCCAGCTGTGCATAACTTGCTGGTCAGGCATGAAGGGCAGCAGTATGGATAAGATTCATGCTACTAAACTTTTTTGTGGGTATCTTCAACTAAGTCATTGACTTAGACTCCCTTCTTCTCCTTTCCCTGGTCAGCGGCGAGATATCTCTACAGTAGACTTAAACATAGTGCCCTTTAGAAATGCCTGTTTCTCTCTAGTAGTGAGAGGTAGTATAGTAGTGTAATCTTTGAAAATTAACTACCTAAGGATAGCTGATAGAAAATGAGCTGCAGATTAAAACTTGCTAACAGAAATTGTACTGTGAATAATTTTAAGTAACAAAATCAAGCAAATTGTCTTTGGAGGTAGTTCACAGTTCAGGGACAGGAAAACACTGGAAGGTGGTGTAAAAGCAAAATACGGTAATTACCACTAAAATATGACTGTACTGGCATTTAATTCACATGCATCTTTTTTTGAAGACTTGTGAATGGCAGGGTAATGAGATGGCCTGGAGCTGGCCTATATTAGCATAGAATGTCATTTTTCGCCAAGGATATAAAACTGATATGCTAGGGGAAAGAGAGATGCACAGTTAAGAGAAGATGTAGAGGAAACACAGTTTGCAGTTTCTTAAACTGAATGTAAATACAGAAAAGATTAGGATGGTGTCCTCATCTCCAGTTATTAAGTTGAGGGAAGGTTTTCAGAATGCTGATGCTTGTCTCAGGTGTGGTTTTGTTTCTTGGTTTTGTTTTTTTAAAATTATTTTCTAATATCCCTGTGTTGTCTCCACAGTTATTCAAAATCGGACGCAGTCAAAAACTTCAGATAGTTCTTCTCTGCCAGGAGCAATATTAGGTGACTAGAAGATATTTTTATTATCTTTCCTCATCTTTGGCTGAAAATTAGAACTGTGTAAATACATTTAATTCCCTTGATCTTGATAGTTCTTTCCTTGCATATCGAAGGGTATTTTGCGGCTGGTTCAGACAGTATTTGTTATATTTTATGGCCATACAGATGGTTCAAGGATGATGTAGTCTAAGGGAAATAGAATCATTTTACTGTCATGGTATTTAAAAGAAGATACTGTCACTGTTTAAGCCAAGAAGCTCTTTCATACTTCAGGTATAGTTCTGTGGCAAAGATCTTATTGAGATGAGGGGTTGTTCTTTTGGGTTTTTTTAAGGTAGTATGATAACATACTATTTACAGACACAAACCTGTACTGATATATTAGGCTATAGTGATGTATATTATAACTTTCCTTGCAATTAGAGCTTGGTTAGATCTCGGGGCATAACTGTTTCCCTCAAGCCATTCAGTTTCATGCTTTCTGTTCTTGTTTGACCTATAACAATACACAATATTGGCTTAGAACATAAAAATAGGGAAAAGTCTATCATATAGTGCTTAGTGTGGTGAACTAGTGGTCTGCCTGAAATAGATAGGAAAGGCTCACTGCATCATGCACCTTGTGACTAATTTAGTCCTGGATGCAGGAAGGTGTTTAGTCCTTTAGATATATGGAAATACTTTATATAACTATATAACTTTGGCTTAAGTTTGCTTTGTGTGAGTTTTAATGTATTGATGTGAATCAAACAGATACCTACTAACCACGTTTGGTGTTGAGTCTTCTTGGCCCACCAGACAGAATGTCCCAGCATCTGTGATACTGCAGCACTCCAGGGTTATATGCTCCAGTATTGAATTATTTTCAATTCTGATTAATTGTGAAATGGTGGTAATACAGTGAGTGGTGTAAAGGGGAAATAGCACCAAATGGGAGTGATAATTACTGAATAGAACTAACTTATTTCCAAGATACTCAAACGAAACTCCCAGTGGTTCAGTAGTAGTTGCTCACATATCTCAGAGGGTAGACTCTGTATTTTTCATCTCTTCTGGAATTAATGGCACACATCTTTCTGTGTAGTGCACCTTATTGTTCCAGGTCTCAATGAAACTCAGCAGAAACTTCCTCCTCTCCTGACAATAGATGACGTACCTCAAGCATCCAGGAAAAAACTGGGTAAGCAGAAATGAACTAAGCTTGTATTGTTCATGAGCAGTGTCAGAAGCGTAGCAATGTGAGATCATGTATGCAAGCAGAAAAGTCCTTTTTTTTCCTCTTTTACCTTCTCTTTTTCTGTTTGTCTAATTAATGATTAGCTTGGACTTACAAGGTGTCGTGGTTTAACCCCAGTCAGCAACTAAGCACCATGCAGCCATTTCCCCCTCCCCCTCCCAGTGGGGTGAGGAGGAGGAAAGGAAAAAAAAAAGTAAAACTTGTGGGTTGAGATAAGAACAGTTTAATAACTAAAGTAAAATATAATACTAACAATAGTAATAATGAAATATAATAATAATAGTAATGAAAAGGAATATAACAAAAAAAAGGAAGGGAGGGGGAGAAAAAAACCAGTGATGCACAATGCAATTGCTCACCACCCGCTGACCAATGCCCAGTTAGTTCCCGAGCTGTGATCCGCCCCTCCCGGCCAACTTCCCCCTGTTTATATACTGGGCATGACATTCCATGGTATGGAATACCCCTCTGGCTAGTTCAGGTCAGCTGTCCTGGCTATGCTCCCTCCCAGCTTCTTGCACACCTCCTTTCTGGCAGAGCATGGGAAACTGAAAAGTCCTTGGCTTAAGATAAGCGCTACTTAGCAACAACTAAAACATCAGTGTGTTATCAACATCATTCTCACACTAAATCCAAAACACAGCACTGTACCAGCTACTAAAAAAGAAAGTTAACTCTGTCCCAACCGAAACCAGGACGATCTGTAAACTAGCATGTCATCTGTGAATAGCATAATTGTGGGAAATACAGCTATCTTTAAAAACCTTAATAATGCCCCTAGTGCATCTTTCAGAGATCCCTTGAGTAGAGTTCTGGAGCTGATGACTTTTGGCTTGGCTAGTCTTAATACTTAATTTGAACGCCGAGCACCTGGGTCAGATTTTTTTCCTTTCTTATTTCTACTTTGTTTAATTTACTCTGTTGTTCCATTGCTGGCCACGGCACATTCTCAGACTGGCTTGCTTTGCAGTGAGAAAATAGCAGTGCTTTTTCCTGTGTACGTGTAAGGGTAGAGCTACACAGTAGAATAATATTTGAATATGTTTGAGTAAGAATATGTTTGGACTGAGGCTGAGTTCCTTAAAAATTACTATCTGGAAGTATTTACCAGCATCTGACAGACAAATATTGTTAGCATCATCTGTGGCTACTGAAATTTTAAGCTAAGTGGAAAAACTTAATTGTAGTATTTACATTACAGAGCATTACTGGTTTTCAATCATGAAGATAAAATTAATCACATTGATGATAACTTGATTACTAATATTTTCTTTGAACAGAAGACACAGGAAACAAGGTGTTTATCATTACTAGCTTGGTTTTAACATGTATATGATGTACACGTAACAAAGCTACCATTAAAACTCAGTAGACCATATTTTGACAAATCCATTTTTCATACCCTTACTTTCAGTAAACCATATTTTAAGACCTCCAATATTAGTTTTGGATCACAGTATCTAGAACTTTTATATTTATTTTCATTTTCTACCAGTAAAATTGTATCTTTCTGCAGGAAAACAATGTTATATTTTCAGATAGGTCATAAGGTTCAGTAGTGTGCGTGGCAAAAATGGCAGAATGTGACTATGAGCAAAAGATGGGGAAAAAGGCAAAGGTAGCTTCAGTTGTCCTAGAGACATCCAGCTTCCTCAGCTGGCTGAGCGTAGAACTTGGACTTATAAATCTAAATGCTCTGATATGTCTAAAATAGATAGCTGGTGTGATGCCAGTTTGGAGCCACTCTTTATGGTAGATTACACAAACACCTTTGTGAAAATAACCAGGGCAGACAAGTGACGTTTTGTTCTGTTCTGTTTACTATGTGTTCCTTACCAGGGAACATGAAGTACATGGGTGTACACACAAGGGACCAGTGGATTTCAAAGGAATGTAAAACGTGGAAGAGTCATTGCTTGGAAAGCAAAAATACTCTGGGAAATAATTTAAATGTATAAAAGAATTGACAAACAGACATATTGTCCAAGTCTATACAGATACCCTTCACTGATGCCTGAGATGCATGTCTACAATAAAATGCAATAAGGCTTATGCTGTGTGTGAAGTTAGGACTAATTATGATTTGCTGACATACTGCAACTATTCTAATTCTGTATTATTTAGAAAAGTCAAAATAATGCATCACAGAATATCATATTTATTGAATTCTCAAAGTATTTTTTTTCTGTTTACTTAATCAAAAACTTACTAGTTTTTTTTAAAAGAGTAGTAGTCCAGAAAAAACCCACAAAATATATTGCCTTAGTCTTCAGTGGAAAAAAAACAACAGGTGTATTAGTCAAGTCAAAATTAATTAATTTTCCCTATATCCACTGCTGGAATATCTTTATATCTGTTGGAATAGAAGTCTATTGTCATACCACTGTAATTGTTAGAAGTAATGTAAAGGAAAATAGGGACATGACTAGTGTGACAATTCCATTGTATTTGAAAATTTATGAGACTATTCTTGTATAACACTTAGAACAATATTACATCTTTGAATTTTGAAAAGCATTTTTGCTGTTAATGCTCAAATGCTAGACAAATGAAAAACACTGAAAACTACTTTGCACTGTGAAAGTAATGATTTGTAAGGCATTGAATTCCTTGCTGTAAATTTTATTTTTAAGGAATCTTTTAATGAACAAAACAATACCAAAAATGCATGTGTTTAACATAGCTAGATAGGTGCTTGTGCTGATTGTACAGTGGAAGTTCATTGATTGCTAAAGGTATTCAGCTTTCCACATTTATCCATGTTGGTTTACTTTGGCAAACTGAAGTGGGACAGAAATAAATCTGTAGTAGAACAGAGGAGATACAGCTTTGCAATTACTCTCTAATGTCTTTGTCCCTTTAGCTAAGAATGAAACTCGAGTATGGCCTGCTGAATCCAAAACACCAGAAGTTCAAGAAATATCCCCACAGTCCCTCCCAGGTAATGAAAATACTTTTTTTAGAAACTCTGTGGAATATCTTTGCCAAATATATAAACTAAAATTAAATCCATCTTTGTGTTGCTTAATCTGCAGTTAAAGGCAGTAGTTGGAAAACAGGAGGATAATGTAGCTGAATTAGTAGCCATGAGTGGTAGATGTGGATAAAAATCTGAATCTAATTTTGGAGGAAAGTTTCAGATGCTACAATTGTTAGGTTTATAAAAACACTTAGAACCATATCTTTGTGGGGTGCTGGATACCTTGAAATTGTGAAAAATGGCAAAACAAGAGTTTTATTGTGAGGCACCTTGAACTTCTGACTTTCATGAAATATATGAAGAAGAAAATTAGGGATAAGAGCATCATTGTGCAAAATGCATACATGAGATTAAGATGGAACAGTCACAGTAACAAGCTCTATTTCAGAGGTGCAGAGGATGGCAGCATGACGTTCCATTTAAGTTCAGTTTTGAACATATTAATCTTGACCACACTCTCTCTGTGGACTTAGTGGTCCTATTAAAGTAAATAGGAGCTGTTCACATACATGGGAAAGGAATATAAAATTTGATCCTAGACTCATATTCAAGGTCATGTGTCTGTGAAATGTATGTTAACTTGTATATTTGGAAGACTGAAGTCTTTTATCATCTACTTGTGGCTGAAAAAATATCACTTATTTAAAAGGGCATACTCAGATGCTAATTTCTTAAACTGTTCAAAAACATGAAGTGAAATTTTAAAACTCGCAAGATTTACTGCCTCCATTTTCTTAGGAAACAAGTTACTTTATCAAGTTGTATGACAAGTATAGCCCTATATTTTAACATTTGCAATTGGACGGCAAAAAGATTGGAGAGAACTAAATTGTTCAGAGTCAAATGATGAAGAGTGACTTTCCACCCACTTTGTCGACCCACATTTCGGAATTGTTAAAGTAGGCATACGCCTATCTTCATTTTCTGTAGTCTGGCTTTTATCCTATAACAGAGACTGAAGTCTTGGTTCTGCTGTCATTAGAGATAATAGTTTGCTTCTGCCAACTTCTTTGCTGAAAGGGGGAAAGGAGGCTTGAACGGTGGCAAGACTTTAAAATGAAAAAAGAATATGAGGAAACAATACAACGAAGGTTTGTTTTGGTTTAGTTTAGTCATGTTATGTGATCTCGCTGGCATTACTCTATTCCATCTATAAAGTATTTCCTGGCTGGCTGAAATGATGTAGCACGTTAAATATGCCCTTAAGTATGACTGCGTTTATTTTATTCCTTAAGTATTTCAAATATACCATACTTTACATCATCAGACCAAGTCAGTCTTTAATTAAAACAAACAAACAAACAAACAACAAAAACCCTCCCAAAGAATACGTGGGGAATAAAAGAGATGTAGGATGAAGTAATGCAGTAAAATCATGTAATGACTGACAATCATCTTTTAGATTAAACAACCCATCATTTCTTTTTCTCTGAAAATGTTTGCAGAATTTTATTTTCCACTTGATAGATAAGTGTATTTGCTAAATTCTAGTTTTAACCATCAATTTCTTTCTGCAAAACCTTCATATGGATAGCTCCTTTTTGTTCATCCTAAATATTAAGAGGTAAACAAAGATGGTCCTCCACAGGAATTTATTATCAAAGGGGGCTCTGAACTTTACGAGTTTAGCATATGTGTAATAAACAGCTTGCTTTTAATTGGAAATGTGTTGATACTTTTTAAAAAACTGTAAAGAATATTTTGTTGTTGTTGTTGTTGTTTTACAGTTTGAGGTCTCTTGTGGACTCAAATTCTGCAGTTATTTTGCTAAATTACTTGTCTAAGTAACTGCAGAACAAGCAATCTACAAATATATTTTATAGAACTTTGCCATTTTGTGAAAGTGAGAACTGAATGCATAAATTTGTGTAATTGGCTCTCCTGCAAAATCCTAGTCCTCAGACTTGCATTCATCTAATCAAAATACATCATTCCTTGTGCTGGAATTTACTGGTTAATCAGGTAAACAGTGTGCAATCTGGCACAAGAATTGATATATCACCTGGGGAGGAGAGAATCAGTCCATTCTGTTTCCTTTCCTTTGTGTTCTGTAATCTATTTATGTAGTTGGCATGCAGTAATTCTAACCATAAACATCATCATCTCTAGACACAGCACAGAACTATATGTTTATGAAGTTGGATAGTGTATTTTGTTATACATGATAATAATTGGCAAATACTGTCTTTTCAGTGACAAATGACATATGATCACTTGTTACAACTAAACATATTCTTATTGCTATCACACCATTAGCTATTTACTGAAATGTTTAGAATCGTTTTCATCTTCCACTTCATGCTTCCTCTGTGGGTTTGCTTCCATGTCTCTTTTTGTGGTGACCATTCCTTTCAGTCATTCTTTGTTGATCACAGCACCAGTGTCTCATGTTAAAGTATGAGTATGTCATACTGTTTACATTAAAGGATATATTCATTGTGGTTACAGTATTTCAGTCAAAGAAGAAATAAAATAGAGAGCGGCAGGAAACAGGGAAATGATAGTGAATCCTGTAAAAGAAGTTCTTCGAGTGTAATTTCTGTCTAGCCATTGCATACGCAAAAATAACTTGAATACTTAATCATTTGAGCCAGATTTTCACAAGTAACTTCAGTGAGAGATCTGAGCACTGGCCTTTTGCAAGGGTCGCATTTGACAGACAGGGTAATATAGGCACAATTAGTTGAGTTTAGCAATAGGATCTACTTAATTATATTTCATTCAGACTTCTCTATTTAAAAATCATACTGGATTCTTTGAGTAAGGCATAGTAATTTTTTGCTGTGAAAGGTTTAAGGACTGGTGCCAGAAGTGGCGACAGAACGCTGATTTAAAAGGAGCTGTGTGCTATAGCAGCCGTTGTGTCATCAGTCATGCAAGAAAGGAAGAAAGGAGCTTGAAGTATTTCAGCAAGTGGACTATCTGAAAGGCTCCATGAGTTGAGCCGCTCTTGTATTCCACTGGGTCTTTGTCAAAGGTTGTGTTTTTGTGATGTGACGCAGTTCAGTAACTTTTTTTGGTGTCTTTGTCAGCCAGGCATCCCATCGTTTTCTTAATTTCAGGCCTCCCCTCCCTTGGCATGCACTTCCATGGAAAGACTGGTTAGTAAGCTCTTTCATGCTTTGTTTTTGCCAGGCTTGTTACAATGTTTTCCACTTAGGAATAATTTATTCTTAACACAACAGCACAAATTCATAAAGCTTTTTTTTTTTTCTTCAATCTTTAAAATTCTGTCTAATATACCTCAAACTACCACTACATTTTTTCTCTCAGTTGAATCAAGTGTGAGCCTTTTTATTAACTTCACAGGGAAATTGGAGCTAACCAACAGTTAGAAATATCAGTGCATTTGTCTAGGACATGGAAGAACTAGTTTAAAAAAAAAAAAGAGCAAAGTATTTCTTTATGTAAGGGATTGTACCAGAAATTTATCAAAGTAGATTTGTCAAATAGAGAATAGGCTTGAAATGAAATGTACCACCTGTGAATCCAAACTAGGGTTAATGTTTAGTAGGAATAACTCCTTTGTTGCCATGTTTCCCAAGTTCTGTTCCTCCTGTCCTCCTCCTGGCCCCTGAAGGCTTCCCCTTGTGCTCACGTGGGATATGAGAAGGAGTGAGATTATTGCTTCCATCAGAATATCTTAATTCCAGTTGTGGAGGAAGACAGCAACATGAATGAGAGGGTCAAGAGAAGTTAGAGGAAAATAGTTTAAGAAATGTTGGCTACATGCATTCTTGCTGTATTCCATGCTATGATAGGAAAGTAACTTACCTTGCTTGATCGTGTTAACCATTTACTTTGCAGCTACCATTGAACCAACACATTAAGCCTAGTTTACCTGGTGCCCTGGAAAAGTCAGAGGCATTTCTCTCTTGTTCTCTAATTTAGCTTTTAATGCCTAAACTGTCTGCTTCCTGTATCTTTTTTTACAAAAATATCTGCTGTTGTTTCACGTCATCCCTACAATGTTCTGTGGAAAACAGAGCTTGGTTTCTTTTGTCCCAATTCTAGGCACACTTTTTCTTGTTCAGCTTGCTCAGCTAACTCAGCTGACAAGAAACATGCTTCATATGAGTGTAAACCATCTGACCTCTTAAAAAAACCCCAAAGCATAATGAGTTCTAAATTTCTGTACTTGCTTTTGGTGGTTTTTGTTTTTTTTTTTTTCATGATTACATTTAACCAATAAGAAATGTTAGCTTTTGAAGTACTTCTGAGGTACTTCTGAGGTATGGGTTTGTTAGTTGTTGTTTCTGGGTCTCTTATGGGTGAATTTTCTCCCACAAGCTTCATAGACATGAATTGCTTTAACTTCTCTGTAGAATAAAATCCTCCTTCCACTGGTGACAGTAACAGCACTGTATCATAATGAATTTGGGAGGCTGTAACAGAAGCACAGTGTGAACTTCTGATCTTAGCTTCGCTCTTTGTGACTTATATTTTCCTTTGCTTATGTAAAACTGCAACGAAATAAATCCAAAACATCATAGAGACATCACATCTGAAAACAAAAATAAATATTAATCATGATGGAGTCAAGCTGCTGCAGAAATTACTCTAATCAGGTGGCATAAAATGGTGGTAAGAAAAGCAGCAGGCTTTGACAGTGGATAAAGAAAAGCTCAGAGGGATTCTAAATTAAATAAAGCTTCTTTCTTCTAGCTCAGGCTGAGAAAAAACATGGACCTGAGGAATTTAAATCAACGCCTAAACCCGAATTGGTGCAAACTCAAAACATTCTGGGTAACGAATTTTGCTGCTTTTTACCTTCTTTGTACATTTAATCCTTTTTTCACCTTCAGCAGAATTTTTCTACTACTTGCTGCATCCCCTTTGTATTGACTCCAAAGGAAGTCCTAATTAAAATTTTCTGGTTCCCTTTATGTTTCCAGCGACTCACACATGAAATGTAAAGCAGGATGCATCTAGCTCTGGCTGAACGGTGGCTGTTATACATACGATTATTGCTAGCAGATTTGACTGGGTGATTCAATTTTATTTTTCAAAGTAATGCTTTCTGTCTGTGATCTGCATGACTGACATGACATAAAATTTCCATCAGTAAAATTAACCTCAGTGATAGAATTGAAATAATTACCTCCTTGATTTTCTTCTGATGACAGGTTCATTTAGGTAGCATCAACAGTGATGCAAAAGGAAAATTTTATATTGCATGTGACATGATATAATTGTATTTGTCCTGGAGAAAAAAAGAGCTTTACAGATTTTTTCACAGAGATGTCTCAGAATGAGAGATTTCTGATCTGAGTAGTAGTATTGTTAGTTTTGTGATTTGGAGCAGCATCTACTTACTACTTGCATTCAGAATTCTAAATTCTCCAATGTTGTTTTTGTTGCCTGTATTTTAATCCCCAAACCATGCAAAATTATGAACACAAATCTAAACCTGAGGTTGGATTTTTTTTTTTTAAACTTTGATTAGATTTTTCTAAAGCACAGATGGCATACATACAGGATGATGTATGATAAAGGAAAAGATCATCAGCATTTGCAGGACTGAAATACAGATCTTCCCATGAAGAGGACTGCTAATGCTTCTCAATAAACATTTTTTTACATAATCCTATTGATTCATGTTAATGTCATGCTCTCTCTTTTGTCTTTTTTAATTTACAGTTGCAAGCAGATTTCCAGAATTTACTGAAGCTAAACCATCAGTCAATCTAATTTTCATTCTAACTTTTAATCAGTTTTTTTTTAAGTATAATCAACCTTGCTTGTTTTTTGCCATGCTTTTAAAGATTAAAATATGAAATTTAATCAAGATGGGTCACTGCTTAATTTCAAACTAGGTGGTCATAGTTACTGATGGATGTTCATTATCAAATTCCTGTGATTGATGGATCTTTATATTACGATTAGGGAAAAGGTGATTTCGTTCATACTCCACGCACCTTTCTAAGTGACAAAGTTATGTGGTTTTTTTCTAGGTTGGAACTACTTTTTTTCTTTTTTATTAAATATAATTGGTTTCAGGAGTGGTTTATAAGCCAAAATATAGATCCATACTGTGTCTCGTAATATTCTATATCAAGTAAAGCCTTGATTATTTCTTTTATCATAGCTTCTAATGAAATACAGCCACTTCCTTCTGGATCCAGAATCTCTGATGCTCCAAAAAGTCCATTGACAGAACTTGGTAATTACTTTCTTTGTAAATTTGAGTAAACTTCAGTGGAAAATTATCTAATTCTTGTGTTGTTTCTGTGGCTGGTAGGTTTTAATGCTTCAGCTGCAATAATATCATTCTGTATGTAAAATACGGTAGCCATTAGCTTTTTCTTCACAAAATTTGCAAATTTCTTCTTTCATTCTAAGTCTGGTTTTGCTCTATCATTGTGACAGGATGCTCCAGATTAATGCTTTATTTTAAAAAACAAACAAACAAACAAACAAAAACTTGTGAGGATATATGGGCTAACTTTTATCTATAGAATGATGATGGCAACTTATACTTAGCTAAAATCTGTACTCTTAGTTTTGTAATTTTCTTGGAAGTACTCCATAAGCTTCTGAGACTGACTGTATTTCACAGTTGGAGTACTGTTCTAGCCAACATCAGTTCTGTGGGTTTTCATGTAGTTTGCTAAATACTTGTATATTTGGTTAAAATAGTGCCATAATTTGTAGATGTTGTTGTGGTTTAAATATTCATAAGTGTTTGCTTATTTCTGGACTCATTAGTTATTTAGTGATGAACTTCAGGACACTTTGGAAAGGCCTGATATTTGAGAAAGTATGACACTGCTCACATTTTCAAAATAGGTTTACCAGTGTTAGGGTCAAAATGTTAGGGTCAAAATCTTCTTATGGGCAAAGAGGAAACACACCTTTTCTTTCTTTTTTTTAAAGTTGTATTTTATATATATACACTCACATTGACATATATGTATATATGTATAGACATAGGCATTTACATATATGTATATGCATATACATGTATATGTGTATAAAGCCAAGAATTTATTGTTAGTGTAATGGAAATCTTAACAGTCTAATTCAAGAATCATTAGTCTAGATTTAACTCTTAGAGTAAAACAAAGAATATTAACGCAGGTAGAGTACTTACATACAGAAAAAGCCTCAATAAGAGCGGTAACATAATTAAAATAGTAACACACAAACTTCTTAGTTTCTACCCTTTTTCCTGATATTTTGCTCACCCTTTCACTCTGCCTCTGGGTCCTAATCTTGTGTTGGTGATGAGTGGGGATGTTTCAGCAAGTTATGAGTATCTGGAGTCCTGTGCTGGGAGGAATATGATGTTCATGTTGATGATTTCTTCCTCCTCTCTTTCTTCCTTCTGCTGAGAGACACCTTACATATGAATTTGCCATACATGGTGCCATTTGTGTATGTTAGATACTATTTCTGTGTTCTTGTTGTTATCCCTAAAGTAAATTTTGTCCAGCTCCAGGTGTGCAGTTTTTATAACTGACCATCGCTGAGCTGTTTATGGCGCAGGGTCTCCAGTGCCAAGCCTGGTCCCCATCTCTTATCATTCCATGCCTGTACTCCTCTACGCCATATCCTGTGTCTCCCCTTCTCAAGACCTCTGCTTTCCTAACAGGCCTATATTTCTCTACACTGTGTCATTGTGTTAGTCATAAGTATCACATTCTACCGAAACAACTGCTTGTTGCTGCTACCTATATAAACAACTATTACACTAGTTAACTGGAGTGACCTTGAATCAGCATGGATTTATATTTCACTAAGCATTAGTCAAGAAAATATCATATAATAGTGCTGGTTTATTTAGACGGCATACTTGTACTTAATGCAGTCTGCCAAATTTTAAAATAATTTCTGGGAACAGCTCTTCTTGAAATGCATATTTGAACCAAGTTCTCAAGAACATGAAAATTATCTTCACGATTTGTTCTTAATTTGCTACAATTTTTGACAGCTCTTTTCCAGATATGTTTGAGGGGATGGGGATACATATTTGTTTTTACTGTAGTGAAAGAAGTTTGGTTAAATCCAGTTAGAGGCAGCATTGGAGAGAGAGAGAGACATTCGATGATTTAAGAACCTATTTGCTACAAATGTAGCTGAAAACCTGGAATTTATTAGGGATGGGAAATATTTTTGCTTTCTGCTAGGGAATAATAACCTAATCCTATGTTTGTCTCAGTGGTAAAGGTAAAATAATAACAACAGTTGAGGCAAAATATGTGTTTCAGTCAAATATTTATTCTGGTTTTGTTCTCACATCTTCCATTCCTGCCAAATAATTCCACTTAGCAGAAGTGGTATTTAATTATGTAAGGCTGGGCCCAGCCATTGGGTCAGCTGGAGCATCTGTGCTACCCATGAAGTCAATGCTGAAGTCAAAGATATTCTGTGAGAGCGAAGAGGGGGGTTGTACAGAGGAGATGTCTCTGCACTGTGCCTCTGCATGCCTTGATCACCTGCTGTCATAAAACCAGCAAAGAAAGCAAAATTCAGTTTCTGAAGTTTAAGTGTGTGTGATCTGTATTCTATCCTAGTTCCCCTGAAGACTTTTTTTCTTTATTTTTCTATCTATCTCAACTGTACCAGAGGGAGACATCTCCTTTGTTTTATAAACTTTCTGTGTGGTCGGTATATTTTGAATTAAAACCTTTCTGAAAAGATAGCTTTGTTAACATGCCTTCAATGTTCTGATGCCTTTGGGAGATCTCTCATAGTTCTTACTGGATGTAAATGGATCAATGGAAGCTTTTGCCAAAAGTTGTGAATCATATGGCTTTTGTTGGTATTATTTTCTTCTCTATAAATATAGAATAGAATAGTTCCAGTTGGAAGGGACCTACATTGATCATCTGGTTCAACTGCTGAGTCCAACTGTATCAGGATAGTAACCTGGGATCATATTTGTTAATGTGATAAGCTGAATTGAAAGTAAATGGGCAAGCAGATCCAATATATGAAATAAAAGTCTGTTCACTTTTTTTTGGCTTATATTCATATTGCCTACATTAGAAATGAACCCTACACCTAGTTGTTTGAATGTTTTTCTCCATCTCAAGCATTCAGAGAAGTTTAATTTTAGAATTCTGGTATAACTGCTTTTCAAAAAACCTCATCTTGATAAAGACCCATTAAAAATACAGATGGAAATTTTCTCTTTCAAATATATTATAACCTAAATGGGCATAAGTGACTGGTGCAGATAAATTTACTGGAAAGAATGGTACTTACTGGCCTGTACACACAGCTGAACAGGATCTGTTTCTTAGAAGCAGGACAGTAGTGCAAAACCTACATGGTGGAAACTTGTTCATGATGGCATTTAGCTAAGAATGCCCAATTCCACCTTGATTCCCAGTTTTCATTAAAGCATACTTGAGGTTATCCATACTTCAAAGTGAAATAACCATAAGGTCTTTGTAATAGTCTTCATTACAGCATAACAGATAAAAGATGCTGTTTAGTAACTTTCATGATTATTTCACTGACTTCATTGTACTATTTTTTTATCTTTTCCCATTACACCTCCTTTTAAAATAGTTGTACATAACGTAATAGTAACCAGTTTATACAGACCTGTGAGTGCTGTGAAGATCAAATGTGTTGCGTTTGGGTTGTAGCTGCTTCGCTGTGAAGAAAAAACTCTTCAGTAATATGGATTCATTCTAACTAGATAATGTATGCCAAAGTTTGAATGGGGTAAAAATTAATAGAAAGAAGAGACCTTCAAATCAAACAAAAATTTGCCAGTTACAGTTAAAATTAGATTTTGTACCACTTGCAAGGGGAGTGTCTGTCTCGGTATCATAAAATTTTTTTCATGTTTGCTCTTAGCTACTCAGAGTCCAGCCTTGAAATACATATCTCTACCTTCTGCAGAAACCAGAGAGATGGAGATGGGTAATCAGCAGATTAGTTCCATGATTTTTTTCCATTATCTTAGCATCATGTAGATCTGCAAATGGTAATTTTAAGGTCTGCTTTAGAGTCTTGGCTACCAACACTCAGAGAGCTGCTTATTCACCATTCTTGTAACCAGCTGAAAAACTTGTTACTGGTTTAAAAACTGCTTAAAGACAGTGTTGTCATATCTCGTCATTACCTTGTTTCTTTTTGTATAGCTGCAGCTCTTATCCCAGAAAATGTAATAAGATAAAATTCCTTGCTGATAAGAATTCTTTCGGGCATGTGGAACTCAAATTTCGAGGCCAGAAGACTGTATTGCAAGTCATCATCTTGTGTTGTCATGGCACAGTGGTCTCACGTCTCACTTTCAGGCCATCTGCCATCTTGCTTAGCTTTGCATTAGCATTATTTGGAATTGCACAGTCTTCACTAAGCTATTTGATGCTAATCCATTAAGTCACAGGTCTCAGTATTTTAAGCTCAGATTCTTTTTTCAGCTTTTGAGGCAACACAGCCTGTTTCTTCAGGATCCAAAACCTCTGGTACCACAGAAGCACAACCAACCAGATCTGGTAATGATTTCTCATAAGATTAATCCTCTTGACAATTAGGAATTTTCAGAGGAGACATAGTGCCTCTCATTAAGTAGTTTGTTCAGTTTGACATAAATGAAGAATAGCTGCAGGTATGAAAGTGCTGTATCAAATAGCAGGTTTCTTTATGACATTTTATATTAAATACTGAACTAGTAGTTTGGAGGTTTTTCCATATTTGGCTGCAGCATGTAATTCTTAGCTTTAAAATTAAATTGGACTTAACAGTAAATACTAAATTTAAATAGGCCTGTCCACGCCTGCGTTTTTTAAGTGGAATATCCTGATTTGCTGAAGTACTCAGAGTCCTAAAAAATGAATGGAAACTGCAGAAATTCCAACATCTTTTGAAAATGTAGCTCTTCTTTTAGCCTTTCTGTATAAACATAGACATAATTCTAAGTGCCCAGATTTCAAAACTGGCACTATAAAAATGTGTCAGTGAAGATTCAGACACTGACTAGTTGGTCCTTAGAAAATTTCTATGATGTGTTTCTCTTATTTTATAGATGACTTTTTAAGAGCTAGTTATTTACTTGGGGCCACTGACAGTTATCCAAAAGAAGAAAAAAAAAAAATAGTAAGATGAGAGCCAGTTGGAAAGAATTCAGTTCATTAGCATGCCAATAGTGTAATGCCTGATGCATATGTTTTTGGAAGAAATTAATTTTTGAAGGAAATCCATTACTAAAGGGGAGATTGATTGCAACTGTCAGCCACTCACATCTGACAAAAGACAGTATATGTTTCATTTGGTACAGTTCCTGCTTTGTACTCCTTTTTCCTTCTCCAGTTTCAGCACCAGGATATCCTCCTTCTTGATCCTTGGAATTCTAGACAAAAATTCCACACAGTCCCAGTTTGCTATTTTTTATTCATAATTTGTTTTCCTTTTTCTCAGTGCCCTTGTATTTCTCCTTTTTAACTCTATAGTTCAACTTCTTTTTATGCGATTCTGCTAACAATTTGTTCATTAGTTGCATTATGTATCTGTGCATTAATGCATGGTTTTGGAAATTGTTTTCAAGTCATACTTAATTGGTTATTGTACATTTCAGAGTCTACCTTTCTGCGGAACATAATGTGTTAAATATTACCTAGAAGTTTCTTCAGCTCATAAAAGAATATGATGCTGTTGCATGATGGTTCTTGTCAGTTCAAAACAATACAGCATGATTTTTGTTTTTATTTTCCAGCTTCACATGACTTCCTTCATGTTACTTCTACTTCCCAAACTTTTACAGCTTCAGAAATACCAGACACTGGTAAATTATAGCAATATTATTTCAGAAGCATACCCTTTTGTTTGGTTGATTGGTGCTGAAAAGTTTATTACTGCTTCCATGTTGATGATTTCAGACAGTTATTCCATACTGCTTGCATTGGGTGTTGCCCTATGTGTTAGTTTTTCAAATCCTATAACAGCATCTTCATTCCTGGGATCAGGCACAGCACAGGTTTAAAGCAAGACTGCAGCTAGCTTACAGAGCCTGAATAATGCAGTATCGATCAAATGGGTGTGTCAGGAAAAGATTTAAAATTTGCAAGGCTTAAGACTGTTACAGTCAAGTAAGATAGATACTTTTTAGTGATAAGATTGTTTTCTTTCTCTCTTTCTGCCTGTTTTTCAATGTCCATACACATTTTGCTGTGATTTTTCCTATGTATTGTCTTAAAATAAGAAAGTAAACACATCTCAGGCCAGAACTTTCTAACTAAGCAATACTTTGGGTTACGGCTTTGGAGATACGTTGTTGTTTTTCCTGTAGCCTTTGATATGTGAGGATGCTTAAGTTTTTTAAGCATTGCTTGAACATGAACAAGTATGTGCATAAGAGGTGAGGGCAATGGGGAAGGGGTGGAAGGAGGTGGAGGGGAAAGGAAAGCAGTTCATTGCCCAAAACTTTACTCTGAGCAATGCAGCTGTAGTTTAAGTTCTCTGCTGTATAACTGTCCTGGCACCACGCAGCCGCTCGCTCACTCCCCCCACCCAGTGGGATGGGGGAGAGAATTGGAAAAAAAAAAAACCCTCATAGGTAGAGAGAAAGACAGTTTAATAGGACAGAAAGGAAGGAAAAATAATGATAATAATAAAATGACAATAATAATACTGAAAGAATTAGAATATACAAAACAAGTGATGCACAATGCAATTGCTCACCACTCGCTAACTGATGCCCAGTTAGTTCCCGAGCAGTGATCCACCCCTCCTGGCCAACTCCCCCCAGTTTCTATACTGGGCATGACGTCATATGGTATGGAATATTTCTTTGGCCAGTTTGGGTCAGCTGTCCTGGCTGTGTCCCCTCCCAACTTCTTGTGCCCCTCCAGCCTTCTTGCTGGCTGGGCGTGAGAAGCTGAAAAATCCTTGACTTAGTATAAACACTACTTAGCAACAACTAAAACCATCAGTGTGTTATCAACATTATTTTCCTACTGAATCCAAAACACAGCACTATACCAGCTACTAGGAAGAAAATTAACTCTGTCCCAGCCAAAACCAGGACACGTCTTCAGCTAAGTAGTTAGTGAGGGTATTTAAAATACTTAGAAAAAAGGTTAATTTTGTAAATAAATAAATAATAATAAAAAATAATACTCTGCAGAGCAGTGGAAGGTAAAATTTCTCTCCCCTAAATCTTCCTTCTTAATTTATTTACATGAAGTTATTTCTCAGGTGTATTTACTTTTTTTTTTCTGCAGCTACAGATACTACTGAGTTGGAAATATCCATGCCCATAATTACTACAGAACCTCAGTTGTTAGAAATGGCACTGAGTAAAATTGATAAGATGACTTCATTTAGTTGTAAAGATTTTCTTTTCATTTTATCCTTGCTGCTATTTTTGGAAGCTTTGCATTGCTTTACTTGTCACCATCCCAGTAATTCATACCACTTATTGCTGCCATTAACTAGATTCTCATCTGCAGTCATCATACATCTTTGTAGATGAACGATTGGGGGCATAGAGGTGGGTTCCCTTTAGTTGGCTGGGTTTGGTTTTCTCATTATTGAGGTTCCCAGCTGTGGACCTGCCTTTCTCAGTTTTAGGGTTTTTTTTCCTGTGCTGAGAGAACTTAACTGTGACAGGGAATTAAGTGCTTAACGTACATTTCTGTGTAATGTTTCTGTGACAAGGTTGTTTTGACTAGCTTTATATTGGCTGGCCTACTGACTGTTTTCTGGATCAAAAGGTGTCTTCTTACTACCTGCAATTCTTAATGTGCTAAGATTATTAAGTACTAATAAGAATTCTCATTAGTATGAATAATTAGGTCACGTGATTTCCACATTGACTTCCACACCAGCCTAACAGTTCATGAGACACAGTAATGCCTAGCTGATTTGCAAGCAAATTTCCCTGTGCTTCCATTTTAACAATGCAACATCTGTCTCCTGAGTCCTGTGCTATCCATAGTAGCTCTGAGGTAATTAAGCCTTTTAACACAAGATTATCTTTTCTGGCATGCCAGAAATGCCACCAGTCTCAGCTGGTAATGGTATCTCTCTTCTCTGTAGTTCTCCTGACATCTAGGCAGTCTCTCAAAAGACACAGCAATGCTTTGCTAAATGGTTGGTTTATTCTGACTTGCTCTATATAAAAGTTTAACTGGAGAGAGAGAGACCAGTTCTATCTGCTGCAACATTTGAGAAATTTGGAATGAAATGTTGGAATTATAAGATTAATTTTTCTTACGTTTGTAAATGATTAGCTAGATTGTCCTGTGGGGTTGTCGTCCATTTTTTTGTGAAGGATTGTATATATATGTAGGCCTGTTATTTGGAATGGTTTAAGTGCTAACATGTCAAATTAGGTCCTTTTGTACACTGGATGCAAAAGCTTCTCCATAGGTGGAAAAACCTTTAGCTGCTGTTCTTAAGAATACCCCATGAGTTTTTAACCACGGGAAAATGCCAGTTACTGATTTGGTTAGTGACTCACTGAATGTTGCTAGAAAAGGTTCACGTAGAAGGGACTCAGGTCCCTTCTGAAACTCAGAAGAGTTTCAATTTCCAAAGGTTGGGAATATAAAAAAATCCCAGAGAAATCACTAGGCACTATTTCCTTATCACCACCAACTTCGTCATCTTTGTGCATGTTTGAAAACTGTCACCAACAGTCTTGCCTCCCTTACATCTGGAGTCAAGCCCACAGTGTAGGAAAGATGCACAGTGCAAATGAGTACACATAGACTAGATTTTACACTGGTTTATGTAATAGATTGTGCATTTTCTCTGTGCAAAATTAGGATAAGAGAGTATGAGGAAGTCACTTTAGTGAAGTTACTTGTTCTTCAGTGTACAATGGGATGATGGACTGTACAAGTGTAAGTAGTTGAAAGATGTGCTAGAATTCTGCAGAAAAATTGCCTTTGGTCACTTGTTTGCAGGCATTTCTCTACAGAGTCACTGCGATTTATTGGTGCCAGGGACTGAGATTTCTGGCCCATAGAATGAACGATTTGGTTGATTCCAGGGAAAAGTGAGATCAGATCTTGAATTCTGAATCCAAAGGTGGGTCTCTTGGCTCCCATGTTCGGTCTGCAACGACTGTTGGCATCTCTTAAGGAAATGTAAGGAGTGGTTTGGTGAAGTAGACATTTAGCCATTTTTGTGCTGACGGAGAGCCATTTAGCTACTGAGTTTCTAAGAATGTTGTGTTAGTTGCAACCACAGCAAGACGGTTGACTACTGATTTGGTCAGTGACTCACAAGATACTGCCAGAAAAAGGCATGTGTTGCCCTAAATACGGACATTTGGGGTGCTGTGAACCGGTGTTGCTTGTACTGCCGTGGCAAGACTGTGTGGATATCTCAAGATCATTTCCATGTCTGATTGTAGCAAGCCAGAGACCGGACCTGGAGTCCACCTCGTCTGCTTCACCGGAAACCACAAGGACTGTGACGGGTAAATAGCCAGTGATTCCCTTCCTACATTGATTATTTTAGCAATGCTTTTCTCTGCAGTGATGAGCCTGTTCAGATGGTTTGATGTCCTGAAAAGTGGGTCCACGGTACAGTTGGTCCTTTATGGCTCCTTATTAGAAATTGCTCCATTTGTAAGCTTTCTGCTGCCTTTTCTGGGGTTCCACTTCTAGGTTTACTCTGTTACCTTGGGCTACCTATGCCAGTTGAAAGATGGCATCGTGCTACTACGGGGAGTGATGCTGTGACATGGAAGCCTGCCCCAAGCAGGGCCATGTCTCCTTGTTTGTAGCTCTGTCCTGATACCACCCATGCGACAACAGCCTGTCTGAGGACCTGAAGGTGGTTTTTGTGTTTGATCTTAGCTACTCGGAGACCAAGGCTGAAATCCACCACTTCTTCCTCCCTGGCAACCCAGCAAACCGTGATGGGTAACTAGCAAAAACCTTTCTTTTTCCATTTTCCCCTTTCTCTCTCACTCCCCATCACGCTTCCTACCCCAAATCACCTGGCATCCTTGTCATCTTCCATGGAGAGTATGAAGACTTGTTGGTGCAGCTTGGCTTGCCGAAGCACTCACCACACTTGTTCTGCAATTCTGTTGTTTGATCCCATGCTTTTTCCATTGCTGACGAGCATTTTCTGCGGGGACTGAGTGACAGCTTGCGTAGAGAATGTATTATTGCACCTTGCCTTCAGCTGCCATTCCCCTGCTTCTGTGTGTTTTGGTAGCGGGTCTTCCTTTCTCTGACACGTTCAAATACAACAGCGTTCGTAGGAGGCAAATTCCATCTGGGCTGGCACAAGAGGACAGCACTGCAGTTCAGCTGCCCAACAGGTTTTCCTGGTCCAAGGGTGCAGCTATTGGTTGCTTCACTGCTGACTTTCAAGGCGGCCGGTTGTCATCTGCCCACACCTTTACATTGCCTTTACCTGGAATTGGGAATGCTCTGCTCTACTACTGCTTTTGAGGTCACGTTAGGGTTTTAAGAACGATGCCTCTTTTCAGCTTTCGGTGAATCACAGCATGTTTCTTCAAGGTTCAAAACACTGGCAGCCTTTAGCACCTGGCCGTGCTGCCGACCTAGTTTGGTAACAATATTTCTTGCAGGTCTGGTAACAATGCAAGATGGGAATTGTCCCAAGAGATGTTATTGTGCTTCTAGCTGAACTGTTATTTCTCCTGGGCCTATGTTGAGGTGAAGCACGAGTGTAGAGGTGAAACTGCCATACAGGAAAAGCCATATTTACTTAAGGCATTGGATATGGCACTTGGTGACAATGAGTGGAGATGCCCGTGGCAGTAGCTTCTTTCACAGTGGCAGGCGTACAAGACCAGTTCTGTGGCCTGGCAGTATTTTTTGGCCCATGAGGTAACAAAAGCATTACATGAGCAGGCTGGTAAGCCTACAGACCTGAAGTCAAGTGCAAGTTAAGAGTGCAAGTTAAAAGAACCATATTAAGCGTCTTGCAATGCTATTGTGGCACCTTTGTCTGTAGTAGTCTTGCTTTCATATCAGCTGAGATATGTCACGCACTTCAGGGTCTTTTCCAGGGAAGTTACATTTCTTGCCTTGCATTGCTTAAAGGACTTCTTAGCTTTCTTGTTTTTACAGTAGAGAAATCAGATACTTGTAATTATAAGAAAACATATAAATTTGGCTGGGCTAAGGATATTTCTTTCTCTTTCCCTGTCTGGTGATGTTGTCTGGATCACTTTTTACATTCTTTTATTTTTTGCCAATTTTAAAAATTGGATTTGTTTCAGTATCATCTCGTAAATTTGCTTTCTCTTTGCCTCCCTTTGCCCAGGGTTCTTCAGCTTTTTCAGTCTTACATTCCTACTAACCTCATGAGAATTTTTTTCCATTCTACTTGTGATGTTCCATTTCATTTTTTTGCATCGTATTTATGTGTTTTTACACATCTTTGCATATTAACCTCTTCCTTTTTAAATTTTTGCTTATTTTGCAGAATATATTTTTGTTTTTCTTCAGTTCCTTATTATTTGGACACTAAACCATCAAGCCCATGGTTGCAGATGATGCCGTGGTGTGATGGTTCATGTATCTTTTAAATAATACGCCACAATTTTTTTTCCAGCCTCACATGACTTTCTTCATGTTACTTCCACTCCCCAAACATCTACATCTGCAAAAATGTCAGAGCAAGAGACTGGTAAATGGCATTTGTTTTATTTCCAATCCTTGATCTTTCTTGATATTTAAGTAGTATTACTCCAATGTTTGTTATTTGTCCTGGCTTTTTAATGTTGCCTGTAGTGGTCTTTCATTTGTTCATTAAGGCTTCCTGTTATTTGTAATAATTGCCAGTGTCCAGCAGTTGTAGCCTCAAGTAAGTGATCCTGATATGATGTGGCTATTTCAGGGTAGTATCATATTTCTGAAGGGTTGTGGGGGGCAGAGTGGGGCAGAATTCAGCAGATGAGAGGAAATTGTCAAGCTTTGATTAATTTTGGGTTGTCAGTATAACAATTATCATTCGGGGAGGGAATGTTTTGTCTTTAGCTAGTAGGCACTTTTTAAAGAGATTTGTTGGCTGAACATTTATTTCCTGTTATAACTTTTTAAGGTAGTCTCTAATATT
Organism: Gymnogyps californianus; assembly: GCF_018139145.2. Classification (NCBI taxonomy): domain Eukaryota; kingdom Metazoa; phylum Chordata; class Aves; order Accipitriformes; family Cathartidae; genus Gymnogyps; species Gymnogyps californianus. Next base: position 124,481,844 of record NC_059471.1, read on the forward strand.
CAAAAGACTGCTGCAGTACAGCATTTTAGTATTAAAAATTATTTTTACAGTTATTGCTGCTAATAATTTATTATTTCTCCCTGTGTATTTATGGAGAATATAGTTTTTTAGGCAGAATATGTGCATTTGTATTTGAGCATGAGATTTTTTTCCCAGAATGTGGTCATAAAAAAAAGTAGAGGGTTGCTGTGAGGTTCTCATCTGTGTTTCTCTTCATGCTAGGATGATTTAAGCAAGTGATATTTTCTTACATCATTATATCAAACATCATTCTCTTTCTGGGGACCAACTTTAAAATCAGGTGTCTTGATTCTGCAGTATACTATGCTGAGACAACAAAGCAAGCATATACAAAGCTGGCTTCTGAGTGAAAAATTAGTTGAAGCTACTTCTTCATCTCCTCTTGATATGTTTAGAAGTGGTGTTCAGTATTGTAAGGTCAATGAGCATTAATCTTTTTGAATGCAGTTACATAAGTGCTATACAATGCTTGTATGTCAAAGATGCATGTCTTATGACCTGATTGAAATATCTTTATTTATAGAATTGTTGAACACACAGAGTTTACATGGAAACATAGGACTGTGGATGCTCCACATTTACTAAATGTATAGACACAATATTAGGAGTCTCAGGAAGGATTTGGTCCTTAATCTTAAGTGCACAGGTTCAAAAGTGCTGGGTGATATGAACTGTAAAATACTTTGAGAATAGTAAGGCTGTGTTTCTCTGGTCAGGATGTTTAAAGTAGAATATAAATCTCAAATAATGTAAAATTAATTCAGGCCTGGATTTTCCACTCATTTGCACTTTTGTACTCTTATTTTGTGGTGTAGAATTAGTAGAACAGGTGGCTGAATTGCTCTGAAATCAGTTTGGTTGGTTATCCACTGTGTGCAGGGATGAGTAGCTGCCCAAGGTGCAAAGCAGTGGTGTATCAGACCTTGAAGTCTTCGGTGTAAAACAGCTGTATATTTTCTTGGTCCTTTTTCCCATGCTGGATGTGTACGTTTTCCAACTTGTATGCATAGAGTGATGTTTTTAGGTTGAATTAAGCCCTGATTCATAACTTTATGTCTAATTTCTAATGTGAAGGCATGCTGTATCAAAATAACATTAGGCATTTGCAGCTCCTTATTTAAAAGACTTATCTGGAACATCCAAACTAAAGTGTAGGGGAGAAGGGGTTTGCTGTCAGCTGTTGTTATTGGATAGAATTTTAAAATCAGATGCAGACAGCTGGCCTTGTAGTAAATGCCTCAAAATTAGATGTTATGTATCAAAAAAAAAAAAAGACCTACAAGACAAAAAAAAGGAGTAGGCTACCACAAATACCAATTAGAAGTGTGTATACAAGAAATCTAAAATAAATTTAGACCTTTCGGTCCTGCTAATAAAGGGCCAAAGATCACCTTGTCTAAAGACTGATCTCACTCATTGTTTCAAGATAGTTTTCATATTTGATCTTAGCTACCCAGCAACCAGGCCTGAAGTTCACATCTCATTCCTCCATGGAAACCAGAGGGAGCATGATGGGTAAATAGCATATAATTCCATTAGCTTTTCCATCCCTTGCCTTCACTTCCATTGGCTGTGGACAGTGCTAAGATTCATTCAGACACATTGCTTTGAAGACTACTTGATGCTAGGCTTTTTTTTTTTTTCCTTTTTTTCCCCCCCTCTCAACTCAGCCATTTCTGTATAATGAAAGCTGAAAGATAATTTACCACACTGACTAAATAACAGTCTACAAAAAGACCTCTGCTAGCATATGTTGCCTTTAATTTTCTGCTGGTAGTTGCAATTTTCTTTCAAAGAATAGGTACTTAAAAAAAAGACCAGTGAGAAGAATTCTACCTAGCATGAGATACCAGAATTGACCCTACTTTATTTCACACCAGCTGCAGTGTTTATGTAACACCTCTTTTCACAGCTGATCTTTAAAGCTGCTGCCATCTTGCTTGATCTCACATCAGTGTCGTCTTGAACTGCCCAACAGCTGCTGTCCAAATACTGTGGCTCTGAAGTCACTTCTCATTTTAACTCCAGATTTTCTTTCAGCTTTTGATGAAAAGCAGCACATTTCTTCAAGATCTGAAACATCTGGCATTCAAGAAATGCCATCAGCTGTACCTGGTAATACGTGAGAATGTGATTTTAAATAGAAGTTCTCACAGAGATTTCATCATACTTTTGATATATTGTTAGTTAAGTTTAACATGAATCAGAATAACTACAGAACTGCCATAATTAATTTGCTCTCTCAAATACCAGACTAACTTAGGAAATTTTGTATGATGCTCTAAAACAGTCTGTATTGCTGTGATTGATGATAATAGGCTTTGGCATGTTTTATTACATATAGTAGCATTCTCTTTTTAAGTTGCAATACTGCAGATGGGTAAGAGTGAAAGCTAATAAGTTTTTTTTAAATCCCTGAATGAAACTATTCTAATGGTTGAAAGTGTTGAGTAAGTCCCATAGAAATAACAGGATCAATACCAATGAATATGTAGGCTTGTCATGGCTTAACTCCAGCCAGCAGCTAAGCCCCACACAGCCACTCGCTCACTCCCCCCCAGCGGGATGGGGGAGAGAATCAGAAGGGTAAAAGTGAGAAAACTCGTGGGTTGAGATAAAGACGGTTTAATAGGTAAAGCAAAAGCCGCGCACGCAAGCAAAGCACAAGGAATTCATACACTACTTCCCATTGGCAGGCAGGTGTTCAGCCGTCCCCAGGAAAGCAGGGCTCCATCACGCCTAACGGTTACTTGGGAAGACAAACACCATCACTCCAAACGTCCCCCCCTCTTCCTTTTTCTTCCCCCAGCTTTATATGCTGAGCATGACATCATATGGTATGGAATATCCCTTTGGTCAGTTGGGGTCAGCTGTCCCAGCTGTGTCTCCTCCCAACTTTTTGTGCACTCCCAGTCTACTCGCTGGCAGGGCAGTATGAGGAGCAGCAAAGGCCCTGACTCTGTGTAAGCACTGCTCAGCAATAACTAAAACATCCCTGTATTATCAACACTCTTTTCAGCACAAATCCTAAACGTAGCCCCATACTAGCTACTATGAAGAAAATTAACTCTATCCCAGCCAAAACCAGCACAAGGCTTCAAAATAGTGGAGAATGGACCTTTAAGTCCTTTCATTTTAATATATTTAAAGCAGTTATCTAAGTTAGACATTTTGCTGCCAGTAAGTGAGACAGCATAGGTCCAAGGCTAATAGAAATGAAAGCATGCTTATCACATATATTGCTGTATTGCTTGAGTACAACTTTTTAAACTAAACTGCACAACATTGTAATTAAGGAAAATATTTGCAACAAATTGATCTTGAGCTGGCACTTCTATGGTAGATGTGATGCTTTCAAACACCCTTGAAACCTGTTATACGGGACTCCAGTAAAATTAAACTGGTTGGGTGATGGTATTTTCTTGACATTTAAATTACTTACACTTATTAATATATAATAATCTAAAGTATATAGTTTTCCTGTTCTTCCTTGCCAACATTTATTCTTTAGGATTCTTCTAATTCCTGTGTTGAGAAAATAAGCTAAAACTTACCAATGCCTTACAAAGTGACACTGAACAAATGCAGTTTTATCAGTGCTTAAGGTTCTGCTTGTTTTACTGTCCCTGCATGAAGAAATATTTCATTTCCTTTCAATAATGACAATTCCATCCAAAGTCTATTTCAAGTTGCTGCCAGAACTCCCTTGCAGTAAAAAGTGGACTAAATGGGTATTTGACAGGAAACTTTTAGTAGCTGTCCAGCTGTCTGTAATTGCAGGTTAATGGCAAAGCTTGCAGATTGCAACTAAACATTCTCAAAATCAAGAAATGGAGATGAGTTAAGTTTTATGCATTTATTCTTCAGAGTTATTAATCAGTATTTATCATTAATGCATCTTCCATACTGAGCAATAACTTATGATCAAGTGCTTTAACAGAAAGTTTCAGTAATGGTTTTCTATATATTGATATAACAGCACATCGAAGTTTAATTCTTTATTCTGCATGCTTTGCCTATAAAGAAAGTTATACTGCACTCTTTTCAAACCAGAGGGATCAATTTCCCAACACTTACAATGTTTGGGAGAATGGAGAAAATCATGTCAGATCTAGCCTGGAATTCAACATAAACATTTCCATGTAAAGATAAGTCCCAGATTTGAAGGAGAGTTAAAAATGTGATTAAATATGATAATAATCTTTAATTAACATATTCTAGGCATAGGCTTGGTATGAGATGTGAACCATTAGCAGGTACAGTTGTTTGTATTTAAAGGACTTCCTTGGAATAACCTAAGGAATTTTGGTTTTTAGTTTTGCGTGTGTGTGTTGGGGAGGGGAGGAAGGGGGAGAGAAGAAAGTGAACGGAAGGATCTTTCAACTAAAGGAAGGTGAGGAAGTCCAGCCACACAATGAGGAATGCAGTGAAATACTTGCTTACATGTTATTTCCCCTGGCGTGGGTCTCTTAGTGATCTTAATGATCTCTTTTTAAAACCTATTGCTTAGTTTGTCACTTGTTTATTAGTTGTTTTTAGCAAATGTTTACTTGCCAAGGTTCTTCAAGCCTGTTTGAACTCTTCCTCATTTCTTGAAGACTGATTAATGACTTCACATTTATTGTGCTCTACAGAGCTACGCAGCCCAAAAAACTAATGTGGTTATTCAGGTAATGAAAAATACTTTCAATCCAGACTTACTTTTTTCCTTTAAAACCACAGTGTTATCACTTGCACAGAGACTGCCTATTTCAAGATGACTTTCATATTTGATTTAGCTACATAGGGACTAGTCCTGAAGTCTACTTCTCATCTTTTTTGGAAACTAGACAAATAGTGATGGGTAAGCAATGTGGGATTCCATTTTAGTTTTCATCACATTGCCACTTGCTTCCTTTTTTCTGCTGTGAACACATTTGCTTCTAAGTCTAAATGGCAAGCCTGTTAAAGAACTGTTTTGTGTCAATCACTTCTTGATCAGCAGCTAGAAAGAATTTTTGGTACGAAGTGTTAAAGGACCGATCTTTTACACCAACTTGTAACAATTTCATTTTTCTGTTGGTGTAATTTAAACTCCAGAAAGTGTAAAAGAAGATTCTTAGGAGTTCTGTCTAGCATCAGATATCGGATCCTGTTGCCACCATATTGGGCTGCGTATCTTTCTCTCTATTCTCATAATACAGAGAGGACTTTTAAGCATTCAGTATCTTGCTTGTGTTTGCAGTTACATCATCTTGAACAACACAACTTGTGCTGGGTAGTGTGTTGTGCTATCCCAGCAACAGTGAGATTCCTCTGCATTTTAAATCCAGATTTTCTTTTCAGCTCTTAATGAAACACAGATAGTTTCACAATTCATGTCTAAAGCATCTGGAGTCCAGATCTGCTATTCAATGCAATCTACTAATGACATTTCTTGCAAACTAAGTGTTCTTGACAGTGAGGAATTATCAGAAGAGTTCCCAGTGTGCTTTTGGTGAAATGTTGGTTTAATTTTCTTTACTTTGGGGATAAGAACAACTGCAAGATAAAAATTCTGCATCAGGTACTACTTTCGTTTAAGGCAATGTATATGATGTTTACAATGCTGGATTATGATTTTTTTTTTTTTTAATTCTTAGTTAACTTTTGCAATACTAATTGGTACTATTACCTGTAATTGCCATTGACCAATTATATATTACTTAATGTAATAGAAGTTTACAGTATAATGTCCTGGGCACTTCTGTGCCTGTGAAATACTGTGAGGCTGGTAATCGAACATTAACTTCTACATTATATGCAGAGTATCCTGATACAGATAACTACTCTATTACTTGAAGTTATACTGCTTTTTATTTTATATTTACTTCATTATTACTATAGTGAAGTTTTGTGGTTATTGGTATTTAAGACATCTTCCTGGTCAGTTACAATGTTGGGGTGGGGGTGTGATGTGTGTAGGAAATTCTCTTTGTAGATTTATTTTCTGTTGACTGTTCATGTTCACTTGTCGTTTTAAAACAGGTAAAAAGTTGTTCAAGTTCTACATACTGCAGTTATGTAGAATATTCAAGTATATTTCTCATGAAGGAGGACTCTTAAGCTATGCTGTGGTGACAAAATTCTTATTAGGGAGATGAAAGATAGCACAGTGGGCATTTCAAACTCAAGTTCAGTTTTTTTTAAAATAGCTCAAGACTTGGTAGTCCAGATATGTCTAGGGGAAAAAGGAAATATATGTTTATTTGGGGAGATAAAAGGTTTGTCGGCCTTCTGCATGTATCTTAAAGAATCAAGCCAGTTTCTTTAATATTTTTCTTCTTCTATAGGACAAATTTAATGCTGCACACAGGAACTCTCCTTTTCTTCTTTTGGTATATTCTGAACCTTGTCTTCTACTGCAGACCTCTATAGATATTTGCAAATGTTCTATAGTATTCCCCTGTACACTAACAAGTAGGTACTCTGTTTTATATTTGCCATCTTAACTGCTGTGTTTAACAGTTCTTCAACTCAGTGCTAGTAAAGGTGCAAACATTGGCTAGGTAATTCAGAAACCGTATGTGTGGAGCTCTTGTTATTCCCATTTTTTAGTAAACAAAATGAAGACAAAGAGGACAGTAAATAACCCAGCACCACAGAGAAACAAGTAGTCAAATGGATCACTGAAAGGGAGAAATTTCTGAAACTGTTTCAATCCATCCCCCTGTCAATCAAGGCTACAAACTTTTATTGCATTTTTGAAGGATTTTGTTTGCTTAGACTGGAGGAGTCTAATGGAGTTCTTTCAGAACAAGAATTCCATGTTTGAAATTTTCTCTTTGTTGGTCCATGAAATTTGTGCTCTTCCACTTTTTCTATAATGTGTTCTTGCAAGTGTGATGGCAGTTTCAAAATTTTGATTCCATTTTCTGAGGTATCTACTATTTGACCTATCTTCTGCTTGTGTTAAGAATTTGCTCTATGCTTTTATCAGAAACTCTTTTTTTTCAATAATATATTGTTACACAAGTAAAGGGATTTTTATCATGATCTTTGCATTTCACTGTTGTAATTTGCATATCTGTTCACTAATTTCTGGAAAATAAATGTGACTCTTCTTTTAGCTCATGCTTGTCTAACAGTGTAGATATGAGGTTCTGTCTGTTTGACATACTTCATACCTCTTCAGGATGAAAACCTCCTCCTGTAAATTAAGGAGATACTGTTCCATTAGAGATTCTTACAGATTTTGGTTAAGAAAGCACAAGTTGTTTTTCTTCTAGTAGTTGGTTCAGCTCTTGATGGAAATCCTTATTAAGTTCACCTGTATGCATTTTTCTGCAGAGAAGCTATTGTTTCCTTTTTTCCCAGGCATCTATTTTTTTAGCCCCAAAGTTCAGATTTTTAAGGGTGGTGAAGAATACAGCAATCAGAGCTAGTTAATTGTTTTTCAGATTAAATATAAGGTGGTCATTTCCAAAACTTGACAGTATCTTTGATGCGGGCTGAAGTTCTGGCTACTTATTTGTTGACTAGTTCTCAATTTATCATTTGAAAATATTTGTTTGATGCTAGAAAATGGATTTTAGGATCTGTCATTTATTGCAGTTAAAAGGCAGCTCTGGAACATCATGGCTGCCATTATTGTCTACTAGGAGCAGTGTTTAGCCAGTGGTTGGGGTTTTTTGGTAATAGAGTGACAAAAAATTGATGTATGATTTATTTGGTAGGAAAAGTATACCCAAGAAACCACAACTTAAATGCTGATCTATTTGGATGTGATTAAAGTGATGCTTTCATACGCATAAAGAGACTGCCATAACATCTTAAGATAGTTTCCATCTCTGATCTTAGCTCTCCCAAGACCAGTCCTGGAGCCCACATCTTTACCTTCTCTGGAAACCACGAGGACAGTGATGGGTAAACAGTGATTCCATCATAATTTCTATCATTTTGTCAATACTTAAATATGAAAAGCATTATTTTAAAATTTAGTCAAAACCTTTTGATTTTTTTTTCCTGTTAGTGGCAATGCCAAATGTGTCAGTGAGGTGGTCAGTCATTTATATAAATGGTAACAAGGAGATACTTAATTGTTAAGCTTCTCAATCTCTCTTGTAATTTTCTGCTCTATAGGCCTTGTTCACTAAAAGGTTAACTGTTTGTATCCTACATTAACTCAGCTAGGCCACCCTGATTTAAAAATGGAATAATACTGTAATGAATGCAAATATTTATGTAAAAAAGCGGAATGTGATATGGGCTTCATTCATTTAAAACTCTGTACTGACACTACTTTGAAAAACACAGTTCATCTGTAATATCTGAAGGCAGTTTTCTGGTTTAATCTCAGTTACTCAGAGACCAAAGCTGAAATCTACTTCCTCTTACCTTGCAAGGCAAGGAACAATGGAGGGTAAATATGATATTTTCATTTTTTCATTTCCTGTGCCATCACTTGACATAATTTTCATCAGCTTTGAGCAATACCTAGGTTTGTTAATGCACTTTGGCTTGCAAAAACACTTGCCATACTAATGACGTTATTCTGACATTTGAACCTATGTTTTTTTCCATCACTTGAAAAATCACTTTTTGCAGGGACAGCTGGCAAAATGAATTTTTCACATAATGCCTGTGTGTCTCTAGATGCAGTTTTTATTTTGAAAATTCTTTCTAGAATGAAATACTCCAATATGGCAGAAATACACTTTTACTTCTGCTTAGTCTTGCTATTCATGTGGCATAGCTGTCCCACAGATTCCTTACAGGACATCAATTATTTTTTCCTCTTTCATTTCACTAACTTGAGCACTGAAGTTCAAGCTTGATGAATAGGCATGTTACTCATTGGCTTAGAGACAAACCTAAAGGAAGAATGGGGATTTTCAGATGTCATGGGGAATGGTAAGGCCTTTCATGGGAACGGTGAGGCCTTATATAGTCCGTTCTTTGTAAAAATAATAATAGTGACAACAACAGTAAGAAAATACATTTTTGCAAAAATTATTGAACTTCTAAGGAGAGTTGGAGTTATGACTGAATATTGATAGAATAATGTGCAATTTCTTCCTTCATGCTGGAATAAAGAAATATTTAGTATTTGTAGTTCCTTGCATTTGAGAGGTACCCACCACCTGTCATCTTGAATTCTGAATCCAAAGGTGGGTCTCTTGGCTCCCATGTTCGGTCTGCAACGACTGTTGGCATCTCTTAAGGAAATGTAAGGAGTGGTTTGGTGAAGTAGACATTTAGCCATTTTTGTGCTGACGGAGAGCCATTTAGCTACTGAGTTTCTAAGAATGTTGTGTTAGTTGCAACCACAGCAAGACGGTTGACTACTGATTTGGTCAGTGACTCACAAGATACTGCCAGAAAAAGGCATGTGTTGCCCTAAATACGGACATTTGGGGTGCTGTGAACCGGTGTTGCTTGTACTGCCGTGGCAAGACTGTGTGGATATCTCAAGATCATTTCCATGTCTGATTGTAGCAAGCCAGAGACCGGACCTGGAGTCCACCTCGTCTGCTTCACCGGAAACCACAAGGACTGTGACGGGTAAATAGCCAGTGATTCCCTTCCTACATTGATTATTTTAGCAATGCTTTTCTCTGCAGTGATGAGCCTGTTCAGATGGTTTGATGTCCTGAAAAGTGGGTCCACGGTACAGTTGGTCCTTTATGGCTCCTTATTAGAAATTGCTCCATTTGTAAGCTTTCTGCTGCCTTTTCTGGGGTTCCACTTCTAGGTTTACTCTGTTACCTTGGGCTACCTATGCCAGTTGAAAGATGGCATCGTGCTACTACGGGGAGTGATGCTGTGACATGGAAGCCTGCCCCAAGCAGGGCCATGTCTCCTTGTTTGTAGCTCTGTCCTGATACCACCCATGCGACAACAGCCTGTCTGAGGACCTGAAGGTGGTTTTTGTGTTTGATCTTAGCTACTCGGAGACCAAGGCTGAAATCCACCACTTCTTCCTCCCTGGCAACCCAGCAAACCGTGATGGGTAACTAGCAAAAACCTTTCTTTTTCCATTTTCCCCTTTCTCTCTCACTCCCCATCACGCTTCCTACCCCAAATCACCTGGCATCCTTGTCATCTTCCATGGAGAGTATGAAGACTTGTTGGTGCAGCTTGGCTTGCCGAAGCACTCACCACACTTGTTCTGCAATTCTGTTGTTTGATCCCATGCTTTTTTTCCATTGCTGACGAGCATTTTCTGCGGGGACTGAGTGACAGCTTGCGTAGAGAATGTATTATTGCACCTTGCCTTCAGCTGCCATTCCCCTGCTTCTTTGTGTTTTGGTAGCGGGTCTTCCTTTCTCTGACACGTTCAAATACAACAGCGTTCGTAGGAGGCAAATTCCATCTGGGCTGGCACAAGAGGACAGCACTGCAGTTCAGCTGCCCAACAGGTTTTCCTGGTCCAAGGGTGCAGCTATTGGTTGCTTCACTGCTGACTTTCAAGGCGGCCGGTTGTCATCTGCCCACACCTTTACATTGCCTTTACCTGGAATTGGGAATGCTCTGCTCTACTACTGCTTTTGAGGTCACGTTAGGGTTTTAAGAACGATGCCTCTTTTCAGCTTTCGGTGAATCACAGCATGTTTCTTCAAGGTTCAAAACACTGGCAGCCTTTAGCACCTGGCCGTGCTGCCGACCTAGTTTGGTAACAATATTTCTTGCAGGTCTGGTAACAATGCAAGATGGGAATTGTCCCAAGAGATGTTATTGTGCTTCTAGCTGAACTGTTATTTCTCCTGGGCCTATGTTGAGGTGAAGCACGAGTGTAGAGGTGAAACTGCCATACAGGAAAAGCCGTATTTACTTAAGGCATTGGATATGGCACTTGGTGACAATGAGTGGAGATGCCCGTGGCAGTAGCTTCTTTCACAGTGGCAGGCGTACAAGACCAGTTCTGTGGCCTGGCAGTATTTTTTGGCCCATGAGGTAACAAAAGCATTACATGAGCAGGCTGGTAAGCCTACAGACCTGAAGTCAAGTGCAAGTTAAAAGTGTAATGAACCATATTAATGTATCCTTCCCATTGAGATGCAGTTGAATCGTAAGTTCCCACATATGCTGGCCATGTTTCTTGGTGTCTTAGTCTAGTGGTAGAAATTGTTTCTGAAGTGTATTTTTGTGGCATTGGGGAAATATTGTATTTTTGTCAGTTGAGTGTCATGTACTTCAGGTTGTTTTCCAATGATGATGCAATTCTTGCCTATATTAATCCTTTTAGGATCCTTCTACCTTCTCTTTTGCAAGAAAATGCTTTCTGTGTATCAGAAATTGTACATCTCTCCTCTGTCTCCTCTGTTTATAAATAGTGTTTTCAAACTGAGTTTTTGTGTCACATCTTGTCCTGCAAGGCATAAGCAAGTCTTTCTTTGCTTTTCACCTCTTTTTTTAGTTAATTTTTATCTGTTCTTTTTTCATATTTTTCCATCATATTGTCTGATGTCTTTGAATATTTCTTCATATTTCTTGCAACAGCTTCTTCATCATTTGCATCACCAGTGCATCTTCACATATTCACATTATAAAATCCATTCCATGTGCATTTGAGTTTTTTTCCTGGCTGAAGTCCCTAGTTCCTTAGTAATGGGTTGAAACCTGTTCAGTCTATACATTCAGATGATGCCAAAAAGAATGTTTTGTTTTGTTTTGTTTTCCAGCTTCACTGGACTCTCATCATATTACTTTCCTGTCCCAAACATCTGCATCTGCAGAAATATCAGAAATAGAGACTGGTAAATTGTGTTTATGATACTTCCATAGCTTAGGATTTGTTTTTGTGTCAATGATGTTACAGTTACAGGCTGTTTGCTCTGATTGCTTGGTGTTGTCTGAAACGGAATTTTGTCTGCAGTGTTTGGTAGTTAAGCTCTGTAACTACATGATGATATTCTGTGGCATAGGATCAAATAAAAAACCCACAGGAATCAATATTGTTTTGGGTGGTTTTAATCTGTCGGATATAAGGACCACTAGCTAGATGAAGTCATTATCAGTTATGAAGAGATATTCTTGATTGGGAAATTTTATCCTAGGCAATTTTTTGTTAGTCATACCATACACATTTTTTTTCATTTTTCTCCATTACTAAGCATTTTTTTCAAGTTATGTTGTGTTATGTCAGAACTTTTCTTACTGAGGTCATAGCTATCCAAGATTAAATTTGTATTCATAGCAAAGGTATGAATGTGTGAGAGATGAGAAGGAAAATTATCTTAAACCTGACAGTCGGTATTTCAACAGTATTGTTTTGAATTTTCTGCCTCACCTTCTGGCTCTTCAGTATGTCACAAAAGTTGTGTTAATTTATGTTATGTCAATTATATAAAATATCACAATTTAATTTAAATGACAAATTACATTATGTATAGTATTTTAAAACCTATAACTCAAAATACTGGCATCTGTTAAACTGAAACAAGCAAAGCGTTGGCAATAGAAATACCTGGTTGTAGAAATTCATATTAGCATATATTTTAAGTATGTAGGTCTCTTTCTACAGATGCAGGTGAAGTCAGAAGCACAGGTTTTTTGATGTTACATGTGCACAGGTCAATTGACTCCTGTTGATAAGTCTGCTTTTAGGGGGACTGCAGTTTCTGTCAGGGTGTGTCTGTTAGGTGCATGTGACTTTTTCAAAACTTTGAGGTTTTGTTCATTTCTTTTCAAGCTGGAAAACTTGCAAAACTTTATTATAGTGGTGTTGGCATCTTGCAAAGCAATGTAAAGCAGTCTTACTTTTTCTGATTTCCTCCCCCCCGCCCCCATTTCTGCACCAATATGAATCTGTCTCTCAGGGTTATTTACGTTTTTCTGCAGTTACAAGTTCAGCTGACCTGGAAAAATCTATGCCTTCACTTCCCAGAACACCTCATGTGCTAACAACAACTATGGGTAATAGTAATGCATTAGCTTTTCAGTTAAACCACTTTCGGTGTTTTGATAGCAATTTTGGAAATCCTATTCATTCCAGATATTTTGGTCATCTGCCATACTTGTCTCCTGCTTGAGTCATGATCATCAGTGTAGACAAAGTACCCTTTTTCACATGAGCCAAGACAACTTGTGCTTACTGCTGAGAAACTCACCTGATTGATAGTGTTTCTGATCTTACATTTGTCTCAAAAAGCTACTAGGGGCTATTTTCAGATATACTTAAATGAAGTAAGCTTGGTATAATAATAATAATAGTAATAATAATGCCTAAAGCTTAATAAGAATCTTAAAATTACTTGTTTTTTTCTTTCAGGCTTAATTGTTATACTCTCAGATAGATGGATACATACATTTATATACTCTATATTGTTTATGCCAGCATAGTAAGCTTCTTTCTTACTATTTCTACTGTTCAGTGATTTTTTTACTTTATTTTACCCTTGTTTTATATGTGTATATATGTACACAGATTATACGACATTAAAATTCACTAACAAAATCTTGACAGAAAACAAAGCACTGAAGAGGATTAAGACAGTCTTTTTTACAGAAATATATTTGCAGTGTTTTTTAGTTTTGTAGATTATATTTTTTCTGCCTTTTTTGAAGTGCTTTGTGCTTATAACCATGGTGTTAGAAGTTCTTTTATCTTTATATTTTCTGGGTTACTTTAAACTACATGGACCATGCTATCTAAAGTAATATTAGCTTTGGTTGGCTGACACTTTAGTTGCAGTTGTCATTTTAACCACTAGCTTTAGCTCCCACTCTAAACCAGCACTGCTCCATTGTCAAGGTAAGGCATGCTTATTGTGGGTGGACCTCTGCATTGCAGATTAGGTATGTTATAACCTATAACATTTTTTGTTTGTTCTTACAAAACAAAAAAAGCTATGTGTAGAATTAATAATCATAGATATTGTGACCTGGTTTTTTTATAGCTTTCAGTGGTATTCAGCCTGTTCTTTCAAGCCCTGTGATACCTAGTAAGCCTGAAATAGCAGATGCTGGACCAGGTACAATATTCTCTACCTAGTTCTTAATTCAGTAGCTCAAACCATGCTCTAAAACTCACTGAAATGAGTACACTGGTAATCTTCACTTTCAGTGCACATTAGGATTAGACCCTAACACCTGAGTTTTGAATTTAGATTGCTGTTAATGGTTGAAATTGGTACTTCTCACATTTAAAATGCATATGGCAACTAATAGTCACATGATTCTCCTTCAGTATTTTGAAAAATATTGATATGTCACAGAGATAATTGATAAAACAGTATTTATTGTCCAGTTGTGCTGATGAAAATACTGTGATGTATGCTGTAGACTGCATTCTACTGATGTAGCCTTGTTAAAAATACTAAGGAGAGTGTATCCTTAATGGCAAGAAATTGGTTAACAGTCACAGACACTCGATGCTTTTGGACTGAAACCATAGTTGGATCAGTTGTCAGCTTTCTACTCCAAATTTTGTAAGGTTTTAATGTCTGACTAATTGATTGTTCAACATGTCTTCTTCATTAAATTCCTACGTTTTACACCATACCATGTTCCTTAAGTAACGGACCAAAACTCAAAATGTTCCATTGCTCAACTTAGAATCTTACTTGGCAGTGGCTGAGATCCAGACCAGTTGCAATGAAGGCAGGAGAAAATGAATATCCAGAATTTCTGCATGTCACAAATGCACTGATTTATAGTCACTGAAGCTCTCTGCAGTTCAAAAGACTGATTTCTCTCTAATGCATACTAAACTGTGTCCAAACAAGCGTCCAAGCATTAGTGAAATATTTGTTGTTCTTGTAAAAACAGATTTGTTTTTGCTTATGAAGGAAGAGTTTCTTCCATTAGCTCTTTGCTCTCTTATGACTGTCACCATTTCTTCCAACAGCAAAAAATGAATCCATTCTGGAATCTTTCACACCTAAAACTTCTCGTCCTTTTCAATGGCCAAGGGTAACATTAGGTAATGTTGTTGTTTTCACCCAGTGAAAAACTCTGTGTTTGTTTTAGGCACTTCATCCCATATGAATGCATTTCTTCCAGCATATCATTTCACATGCATAATCATTATTCTTTTTCCTGGTTATAGAGTCTTGTTCTTCCATTGTCATTAGACTGATTCTTCTTGATATATCTCTGTATGAGAACATAGTTCAGGATGGTTTTACTGTCCTCAGAGAAGTAAAACTTGCCTCTTGCATGAAAAACTCCATCATCCTTTCATTAGAGTGTTCTGTCTATCTCTTTCACTCTCATGCACACACATGTTTTATCTTTGCCTCTGATATGCAGAGCTTTCATAGTGGAAATTTTAATTGGTTTGGAGACATAGAATCTATTTCTGATCTAGGCACAGCATTTCAATATCATCTCCATTCCACACTTTAAACTCTGATTTCATCAGATGGCTTTGGCATTCCATACTAAGTTGTCTTTTCTTCAATATAAACTTGTGGCATGTGCTCTTTGTTGTGGGAAACCCTTGTTAAACAATTTTTGATTGCAAACTGAGCTCTTTCTTTCAGCTCCAAAAGAAATACCACTTATTCCTTCTAAACTGAAACCATCTGCTACCCCAGAAGTACAACATGTGAAACCTGGTAATTGTGCACACCATTTTTATAAGTCAGTATGCGGAGACATATGTTCACTAAAAATTTCTAAGCAAAACTTTCTAAAAAGGACAGGAGCTATGCAATACATGAGCATGTTGACTAACTCATCATTCTAAAATCAGTCATTTGATGTTGCCTAACAAAAGGAATGAGAGTTAAGCTCATCAGTTGTAAGCATCTAAGCCCAGTGATAAAAATATAAACAAGTTCTCTAGTTTTGTAACCTTTTTAAAGGACTGGAAGGGAAAAAAATTCTTCAGGGTGGCATAGGGGTTTTTTATATCACTTGTATAAACAATATATATGATTATTATTTCTATAATCTCTTTTGTGAGTCCCCATCTCCCGCTTTCACACAGACATACTATGGCAAAGATGGCATCTTTGCTAGTCACAATAGTTTGTTGATTGAAAGTAAAGTACGACTCGTGATCAGTAAGTCCTCCTGCAGGGAACCCAATGGAAAGGATTGCCATTTTAGTGGAAATAGGAGAGCTTTCTCAAAGTAGAAAGGGAAACTTTCATATACACGTGAGATTCATTCTTTGACCATGGGAACATTATCATCATGTTGTGTTGTTTTTCCTTTTCTGCTTTTTGATCAAAAAATAGATCTCTGTACTCATTTTCTTCTGATTTGGGATTAAGGGAGATGAATTTGCCTCTTTTAGTGATTCAGGCACTGGACCAATAAATATGGTGTGCGTTACTAGAGCCCTAAAATGTTTCTGTTCTCATATCTTATAAACAGGCAGGTCAGTAAAAAGCTGGAGTTGCCTTTGATGTCTTATACATGTCTTACAATCGACTGCAGGCTCTGATTTAAGATTTTCAGCAAGATTGTGGCATTTAGAAGTTTCCTCTTTGGTACAGATTCTCTGGTATTTGTTATGGACTGCAGTCTTTTCTTCAGTCAAAGCCCTCATCTGTCCTTTCTCACTATTCTCCCATAACATAAAAGAAATGTATATCAAACAATGGATTAAAAAAGGCCTGAGAACATAAATATGGGGAAGGAGCCTTAGTAGCAGACTCTCACACATAGCCACGAGCATACAGTGTGTAGTTTCATAGGAAACAAAACTAAAAGGAGTGTAGGGTGTTATGCATAAGAGTAGGACTTAGTTGCATGCTTATCTAGTCTATTTAAAAACAACCCCCCTGAACTATTGGAATGATAACACATTTGGCTTACTGCTGATACATCTGTTCAATTACACTTGAATTTTTCTTTTCTAGCCCCTAAACCACCACTTTTGGAGCCTAAAACTTCTCAGACTGTTGAACAACCAAAAGCAACACTAGGTAATACGTGTTTCTGTAGCTGTTCGTCACTCCTCTTTGCAGTCCAAGCCACAGTTTGTACTCTACTTTATCTCATAGCTTTTACTATATTTAATCCATTTCTCTGAGAGAGGAGAAAAGTTAGGAAATAAGCATTCAGAAATACTTTTTTCTAAACTTAGGAGAAAAAGGAACTTGAGGTTTTTTCATACAGTTTTACTAGTTCTATAGTACAGTAAAATTTTGGGGATCAGAATTGTCTTCCATTTTATTGGGAGTTTTTCTACACCAACACACTTTATCCTCAGAAAATCATCAGAAACTCATTGGAAATAGTATTGAAAGGCCAAGTGCAAGGTTAGTATTGTGGACATTAATCCTGGAATTCTCAGTGAAGGATTCCTGTGGCACTAGGTGGACATGTTAATTCTACTGTTCTTTTATGAATCCTTCTGAATGTCATTTTGGCTGGAAAAACACTTCTCAGTCACTTCATATGTCTTATTCTACTCTGTTCTTTCTATATATCTATACCTCTGTCATACACTTTTCCACTGTGTCTATTGCTATGAAACTTTTTCTTGGAAAGCAGTCTTATAGCACTGCTTTATAAAAATGAACAAAATTACTGACTATACTACCTGAAACTCACCTTAAGCTTTATCTGATGTTAGATTAACAGTCATATTTAGCTAATTACAGTTTCAGGCCATACATGTTCAGGGGAAGAATGTTTCTATGACTGGTTGCTTTTAATTTTTATCATTTAGATGACACTACTTCTATTTTATTAACAGAATTCAGTGACTACAGTTATGAAGCAATTCCCTTTTTTATTATTGATTCCATGTTTTTCTAGCTCCCTACCAGTAATTTCTTTACAGTGTTGAAAATTTAGGACATTTTTGCATATTTTGTCTACATATGTCTTTTGATGGCTTAAAATTGACCTGGAGTTCAAAAGGATAAACAGCATTATTATTTTACATCTTAGGTATCAAAAATGAATTTGCTAACTTAATGAGAGGAACATTTTGATGTGACTGTAAGCTACAATTACATATTTTAAGTTTACTTACTGACTTTTACTGTGAAGAACAAGCAGGGATTTTGCTGGGGTAGTGAAGTCTTAGGAAGATTTTTGAGAAACCTTCTTAGCAAATCTGATTTCGCCATTTGCTTTTGTTCCCAGTTGCCATTCGTTGCTTCATTTCAGGCTTGAAGAATGTGATTTTTATGCGATACAGTGGAAAGGATAATCTTATAATCCAGTATATTTCTTTCAGCTCCTAAAGAAGCAAAACTCACGCCTTCTGCATCTAAACCTAGACCATCTGCCAGACCCAAAAAGCCACGAACTAAACCTGGTAACTAACTTCAATAGCAAACATTTGTTATAACATATCATTTAAGTAGTATACTTTAGTTTAAATTTATTCTGTGTGAAGCTCAGCACTTAATCATCAGAAAGATGGGCACTGACGGGAGCTGTGCTCTTTGAGGAATATTATTTTTGTATTGAACCAAAAAAATCTGAAGCAAAGCAAGAAAACTTTAACTTTTATATCCCAAATCACCAAGTCGCATGGCCTGGCATTGAAACAAATTGTTTTCCTGCTTTTAATTTCAAAATAAAAAGTTTTCCAGCTTAGTTTAGCACAAGGTCCAGAAAATGCAACTTCTTCGGCTTTGCTGATGGTTATAGCATCTTACCTAGAACCACAGGATTTGTATTGATTCAGTGATCATTAATGCATATGTAGGCTTACCTGAAACTGGAAATAAGAGTGAAATGCCGCTCTGGAATTTAGTAAAGGCATATTTTATGATGGCAAATGAAATTGTACCTTCATACCAGGGTTGAATTTGGCCTATGATGTATGTCAGAGAATAAAAGGCACCTGGAATTTTCTGGAGCTGAAGAATAAATGAATACAGTTACAAAAATATTACTAGTGTTACATGGTTTTTACTGAAGATAGAAAGCTTAAAATTGCATAATTGTATATTGTAAGAATATATTACTTAATCCTGGAAGAGATCAGGCAATATTATTAAATTCTTTCCAGATTCTCTGTGAATTTTTTTTTTGCTCATAAAAAGAATTATTCTCTTCAGACCAAATAATTCCTTGTGAAGCTTCTTAACTAAATGATATTTATGACTTGGAACTGTCTCAAAATAGTGTGCATAATTAGTTTTTCATGGTGATTACAGCTCCTACAACATTTTTAGTGTAGGAAATCCAGTATCATATTACTAGAATAATTACATTTGTCTCTGCTGTAGATGCCTATATCTGAATATAGATCTGAATCCTGCATGGTTTTTTTGAAATGGCAGAGAAAAAAACCAACTCATTTGGAAACTGTTGCATAAAATTGTTTTACACCCTTGGACTGCCAAGATCAATGCTATATATTGATGTTTCCACAATGAAACAATTCCACAATTCCACTTGTTATATATAACAAGTTTCTATATAACTACAAAGTAGGCGGTATGATTCTGTGTTTGTACGCATGCCTAGGCGGTATGATTCTGTGTTTGTACGCATGCCTTTTGTTTGTCCTTTCACTGTTAGTGGATTCACTGATCAATCAGATGGAATCCTAAGAAACACTTTTTAATCATAATTAAGCTTGTAATGATCTTCCTGTGAGTAGGTATTTGTGAATTTGGCATTTGTTCTGATGGGACAAATGATGATATTCTTGTTCAGAAATTATTGTCTGAGGCACAAAATATGCAGTGCGTGGGGATAACCTGGCTTTTGGGTAGGTGGCAAAATGGTCAAAGAGCAGGATCTCCTTTGTATTCCAGCATCGCTTGGGAGTTCAACTTAAATTAGAAACTTGTGTCATGACAGTGGTTGTCACCTTTCCTTAGCAGTGAATCAAAATAATGAAGACTATGTGCCAAATTCATACTTGATCACTGACTTACTAATGACCCACTTTTTGGATCAAACAGAATTCCTGAAAGTTAGTTTTGGCTCTCATTCTTAATAAGACTTTTCTACTGTTATTGGTAAAGTATTTGTATTTTTGCAGTAGAGCAAAGATTTCATTTTAAAAAAAAAAACACATATAAACAATTTTTAGTTTTTCCAACCAACCAACTGTACATTCTAGTGAAAGTTCATAGCTTCATTCTTCTTGATATTTGGGTAAATGAATCTGTTGCTTGCATGAAAAAACAGTTCTTGTTGCCAATGTGATCATGCCCAACCATTGTGCTCACTTGTATCATTGTTACCATTAATCTCTCTATCTAAACATACAAAGTTCTCCATTTTTCAGGAAAGGAAGTTATAATGAATTTTCTACCATACATCCAACTGCACTGCAACATTTTCTTTCCAAAAAAGTGCAAGAATAGCTCTTTATAATGAATGCCTGTTAAGTCCCTGTAGATGATTATAAATTTGCACTCTCTTGTGCCTCTAGTACAAAATGCTAGTCCTTCATATGCATCCATGCATTTCCACTTGTGTGATATGAGACTTTTGCAAGAGGACTGCAGAGCTGTTTTAACAACAAATAAGCAGAACTTATCTGTTGTAGAGGAGGATCTCAACCACCTGCTATTTGTAAATTTCCATAGTCTCAATGCAGTACTGAAGTTAAGATAATGTTAGATAGATTGGTGCATACATGTAGTTGTTCCTTTTGCAGTCTTCTCTCCCTTACCAGGACTATGAGGGTCCTGGAAGGACTTCTAAACATGCATCTTCTGAAGTATAGTCATACCAGAGAAGCATGCCTTCTCAGCCTATGAAAACTGCTTGATAACTTGGTGCATGTCTTTCTTACCATTTCCTGTCCTTCAAAGTCTCGGGTTACCTGGCTGCTCAGTGCTTACAATCCAATAATCTGATAAATTGTTCAATAATATCAAGAGTAACTTTTATGTCAAAGTCCACTTTTATTGGCTGGGAGTTTTATTTAGATGCTCTGCTTTCAGAAAGGTCGGAGGAAATGAAAGGCATTTTATTTCCTCCAAATCTTATTCTCCTCTCATCATCATTCTGAGAAATCCATCTCCCAGCTCAACCTTTTCTTTTTATCTAGAAAAGTCTACATGAAATGTGAATTATATATCTATTAATGAACTTTTTTTAAATGGGCTGAGAAGAAATCATTACCAGAGACTTTTGGAATCTCTTTAGAATTGGGAGGAGGATGCCATTGTTGAATTTTATGTTTGAAAAAACAAAGAAATGAAAAAGAAAAAACAGATCTGAGTGATTTAAGATTAATCAGAAAAACATGGTGTGATGAATATATGGCCCTAGGTGAGTTCTGGAAGAATGTGCAGAGTACCTAACTTGTAGGTTAGTGTGCTTCTTATGGGATTTCCCTGCTTGGATGTAGAGCAAAGTGTAGTGCTGAGGCATGGATACATTATGCAGTACTCAGTGCTGCCAGGTGTAGAAAAGTAGCCTCTGGTTGTTAAATAGATAAGAATTCCCTGCTGATCTTTGTCATGACAGAGCAGTACTTCCACATGTGGCAGTTTAGAGAACTTGGCAAAGAACAAAGAGATCCTACTAGTGAATGATTTTTCCGTAGTTGCTTCTGTATATTCTCATTCTTCACCTTTTGACCCCAACTAATACCAGAGCCCTGTGATTGGGAGCAAGGACTGATTGCACTGGCTGGGTTGGATTTTTTTTTTCTTTTTAAAAAGAACAGTGCTGTCACTTCATGCGAGCCACTTCATGCATTATCATTTTCAATGACATGGCTTTAAAGGGGATTGTCTTGAGGAGAGATTTACCTACCCAGTGAACATTAGTTTAGAGATCCGATTCCCAGAGAACACAGGAAAACTTCGTAATTGCTGTCTGTCAGAATTTTTTTTCAACTTTTCAGTTCCCAGTAAAGCTTCTTCTTCCAAACCTAAAGTCTTTTTGCATCCAGAATAGCCTATGACAATGCTGGGTAATTGCTCTCTCCTTTCACAGAATCACAGAATGCTTGAGGTTGGAAGGGACCACTGGAGTTATATGGTCCAACCCCCTGCTCAAGCAGGGCCACCTCGAGCCAGTTGCACAGGACCATGTCCAGACAGTTTTTTAATATCTCCAGGGATTGAGACTCCACAACCTCTCTGGGCAACCAGTTTATTTAATTGCCCAAATTACTTTTCCTGAAGATATTTTGGAGTATTTTGCTTTCTTAGAGTAGTTGCAATAGTATCAAATACATCAATGTTTAACTATAAAAAATGCCAGTAAATAAATGAGGGAAGATTTAAAATTCTGAATGAAATATGTCAGTTCCTTTATTTGGTCTTTTAAACTTAAACACAGTCCCCCCAAATATAATCACCTCATCATAAACTTTCATGAAGGAAATAGAGACTTTTAACTTAATAAAGTAATTTTATATCTAAACTGACAGAGTTTTGGAAGTTTTAGATCTCAGATTTTATTGTATTTAAAAGTTTTAAGGTAACTTCCTCAAAATGAGTGTACTTGTGAGTCTTAAAATGTTTGTGAACTTCAACATGACAATTTGTCAGTATGTCCAAAAATAAAGTTTGAGGCATGTTGTACAATATTCATCAATCATTTGTTCTTTCCTAATTAAAATCTGTATCATGATAAGAGAGAGAGAGCGCCAGGAGGTATAGGTAATAAAACATAGGCTGAGAAGAGTCAAAGCAGAGTAAACAAGTGAAGTAAAGTTTGAAGGTTTGGATAAGCACATTGATTACTTAATGATTGTAGATGTATTTAGGAATGAAAATGAACTTCAATTGTAAAGGCATGCTAATACTAAACAATTCTACCAACTTTGTCTTCAGAGTTCTTTATAGTTTTCAGAGTCTTTGGAGTTCTTTCCTTTCAAACCTAATTAATTACTCTGGATAGAGATGGGAAGCTTTTAAACTTGATTATCTAATGTGCTGTAGCACTAGATAACCTACTGAGATCTTCAGCCTTACTTCCTGTGACTTTGCAGTTATTTACACCTGAAATCTTTCACATCTAACCTTTGCATCACTATGGAAGAAACTCAGGAAAATTAATAGAAAGATTTACCAAAGGAAAAAGATTTCTCTGGAACTGTTTCTTTTCAGTGGTCTACAGCCATAAAGAGAAAAAAAAAAAAATTGTCAGGAAAACAGGAAGATGAAGACTCAGAGAGCTCCTCTGCCAGTGGTGTTCCTGTAGCATAAATGCACCTTTCATTTTCAAAAAGCAGCAAAAGCCGGACAGGGTAGTTACTGTTGCTTAAGAACATTCAGTAAATTTACTACTTACTCAGTGTTTCCATTTGAATAGTGGGGAGGAGGCGGATTTTAATTGGGAAGCAAGAGCAGCTGAGCCATACCAGAAGTCAAGAAATAGATATAGATGCACCTGTATTTCTCTCAAGAAAATTCTCTTTATTCCAGCAGCAACCATTCCGGTGTCAGTCACTACTAGGAGTCCCTACACATATGAACGTCCAAAGACTGCAGAGGGTAATGATTACGAGTCATCTTTAGTCATTCTTCTTTTCATTGGTCTGATAATATGTATAGTTGAAAACACCGCTTCCTGTAGGCTTCTTGCTTATTCATATGTGGTCCAAACCCAACAAATGGAAATATAGTCTTGGTGCTTTATTATTTCTCCATGTTTCTAGCGTGGAGATACTGTCTTCTGAAAGACAGGATATCACTTCAAAAGTATCTGATTAGAAGCTTCAATTACATTAGAAGAAGAAATAATAAGAATTATTGCAATAATAAAGATTTTATGAAATATAAAAATAATATATTTAATCTAAAAATCATATTTAAAACTACGAACTGCTGAACAATTTCTGCAGAAGGGGGAGTTCTTTGTTGCACATAACTGAACATTGCTTGATAATTTCTCAAATTTATGGAAAATATTGCATCTTTTCAATTAGTCCATGGAAACTTGTGTTCAATTTAAGAAAAAGAAGTAATTCTAGTTTTAGTGAGGAGGAAAGTTTATATAAAGTAATACATGATAGTTACCTTTTTTGGTATGGGAATATATATTTAGTGATGTGTTTAATAAATATGTTTTTAATGTAGACTAAGAACAAAGGTGTCCTTTGCAGTGAGCCTTGAAATGTTATATCTAATTCAAAGGAAGATTTGAGTCACTGTTCGCATTTACTGTGCAGATTGTATTCTGAGAAGCACTTCAAGATGTTTTCAGAGGTATAGCTTTGCTCTTTAAAACCTGGATGAAGCCAACTACATATAAAACACTTTAGTGGATGAGGATGGCTTTAAGTCTGTGCTTTAATGATTTGATTAAATAGAATCAATTTTTTGTGTTTAATTAGCAACAAATCACTTAGATTCGCTGGTTCCAACTGCAATAAGTTCTACTTCATAAAGTACTCTCAAAACTTTTCTAATGACCTTGATTTGCCAAGGTCAACATTGGATAACAATGTTTTCTTAGCGTTGTTTCTTAGCTCTCTTTTCTTTGGCTTTTGGCTAAACTCTTAGAAGCTAATTTTGCTGCAGAAGAACATGCAACTCTTTGATTATCCCTTTCTTCAAAGGCTCTGTCTGCTTGTTTTGCCCATATCCAATAATATTTCATGCATTAAACTCATAGCACCATTTTTTTCTGCGTTTATTCATTGATACAAACTGAAGGTCATTTCCTAGACTTCATTTCTTCATTGCTGAATGTGAATGTGATTCTTCTATGGGACACCATTTACTTTCAGCTTAAATACTGGTTTTTACAAACCAAGTTTTTTCCAGTATCCAAAATCACAATCCACACATTTGAAGCCCAAATCATCTGCTGAGGCCGAAACACCTCAAGCTAAATCTGATAGGGCTCTTTTGAAATTGTGTACTTTGAGGCTTGCTATTAGTGCAGAAAGTAAAAAAGTGAAAAACTTCAACGTTTTTTTTCCTGGAGGAGGGGAGAAGGAAGTCGTTCATTATTTTGGGATAATATTTATACAAAGAGAAACCAAATTGCTTCAGAAAACAATTTGCAGACCTAACAAACAATTTAATTTTATTCTGAATATCTGAAGGTTTTTTTCTTTTTAACAACTCACTGATTTTTCGAAGGCAACTTGAAAATAGAAATGAGTGTTTTATAGAAAAAGATTTTGAATTTGAATTCTGAAGGTAATTGATGAGCTTGAATAATGGCAAAGTCATTGCAAACCAGGGATATGTAGTGAGCACATTAGAAAGATTAGTAACTAGTTTAAGTTTTCTATACAGTATTTGGCCATTGTCGACAGAAAGAAGGTAATGCTGGTTGTTTTGGCTTTTTTTCTCATTTACAGCAATATTAATACTAGGCTATATTACACTGTGAATGTTAATAGAAGTGTAAGAAATGCTGTAGTATCAAAAGTGTCAATTGTAAACAAAGTTTTATGGTTTTATTTATTGTAAATCCCTTTTTTAAAATAAGTAGATTTATAAGAGAGTTTGGGACATAAGTGAGTGTAGGTTATAGAAAAGGTTCTATCTTTAGTTGCGTATGTCTATGTTATATGTTACTTTAATTGTTACTGCCTTGAGAGGGGAGAGGTTGTCAATTAATATTATTTTAATGTATTTTCTGTACTGCCAGGCAACTTTTATAGATTCTGCCATTTCATAATTTAGGATTGTGATTTTTTTTTTTCCCCTTTGTTTTTCCCCAATTTGGCATAGTTTGTAAGGAGGAAAAGGACATGATGTATTGATGTGATGATGCATTTGTGATCCAAATTATAAGAGGATATAATAAAAAAAACCTAAAAGGCTTTATCAAAATAAGTTTTTTCAGATAATTATATAGCTGTACCAATAGCAGCCTTTTAGTCCTCTGCTTGACTGCTCACCTTAGAGGAAAAATTCAACTGTTTTGTCATGGTCAGCATGCCACTTTCAAGTAGGAGCAGACTTCAGTTTGGAGATACCTGATGTTTTTGTGTATCAAGAGTCCCTTGCTGGCTCTGAGTTAAGCTGTGTGATCGCTTCCCTTGCTTGTTTTAGGATTTACTGATTTCTATTAACATATTTTTACTTCCATTGCCATCAAGTTTATGCAATTATATTTTTCTTATTGAACCTCTATTATTAGGAAGTTTAATTGTCCGTGGTTTTAAAAAGTAAAAGTTAATTTGAAAGTCCGTATTACTGTGGTGTAGTATTAGCACCTGCTTTTATACTTACCAGTGGAGTAATTTTAAGTTTTTTGGAGTACGTTCCATACTTACCTTGTCACACTGTTTCTGTTGCAGTCTTGGAACCTATTACATTTAGAATTGAACCACCAAGGTCAACGATAGGTAATGATATTTCCTTGGCAAGCTGTCGTGTTTGCTTTTTTCATCACAGAAAGCATTGCTGAAGTTCATCACCTTATGCCTTAGGATTGTTTCATTAAAATTCATTTTTCCTCTAGGTAATTCTCTTGCTTGGCATTCGTGACAGTTGGGCGTATTGCTTTCTTCACAGTTGGAATGTCTCCTTTTTTTTAAGAAAACGATGATGACAGCTCTGAATCACCTTTCTCATAATTATGCTTGTCTGTGCTTGTCCCAGCTTTTTAGTTAAAAAAATAAAACCTGAGCTTCAAAAATGACTAAAATTCCACTCTCTTGCTTAGATTGTTGTAAACACACAGAGAGTATTACCTGACTTTCTTTCCTACTTCCTATAAAGAGAATTTTTTCCTCTGTTGCAGGTGTGAGGTTTGTGTGTTTGTGTGTTCAACTTGATATCAGATACTAATTGCTGTGCAATTTAACCAACTTATTACCCACATTTTCTCTTCCAGCTCCAAAGGAGACTCAACGTATTACTTCTAAACCTAAAACTTCACCCAAACCTCATATCCCACAAGCCAAAGATGGTAAACTGCTTTGTGTGATTATTTCTAATACAGTTCATATTGGATTGAAACGTATTTCTGAGCAGCTGTTTAGTTATCTGAGCCAGTTAAAACATAATGGGGTTCTGTTCTGCTGTGTGTTCGGTGATTTATTTGCAGTTTTCAGGAGCAGTAACATTCGCTAGGTATTTTTCATCATACAAAAGAATAAATCTCTGTTACTTCATGGCAGCAGGATGAGAATACTATTGTTAAACTCAGATTACAGTGGTAACTAAAGCAAATACCTAGCAATTAAAGTATGTATTATGGCTACTTAGGTGGTACAATTCTTTCCCACATTGCTTTGCATTGTTAGAATAAATATGTTTCCCTTTTAAGTCACAATTACTTAATTTCATGGCATCATTATTTTCTGCATGAATGAGTAAACTACCCGGTGCTGAGTTACTATTTGTTTATGAATATTAATATTTATTAGCATTAATGATCATTTATGCCATATTCCAAAATACTGGATTTTTATACTATGTCATTAACCATGAGTGCAGTTGAATTCAGTGGTAGGCAGAAAAAATTACTCTCTGTCCTCTGCTATCCAGTTGGTAATATCAACAGGAAGTTACAAGGGTATCAAATATCAACATATGTTGTCTTTTGGTAAATGTGAAAAATTTCATGATAATCACTTTACTGAAGATCTTTACATTGTACACAAGGAGCAATATTTTTGAAAGCTGATGTTATCTATTAAATATTATTTCCTCATGTAGAAAACAGTCAAAATCCCTGTTCTCTCATAATTTTTTAACCATGGCAGCTGATTCTAAAACGTTGTTTCCAAACTACAAATTAAAATGCAACTTCTCATAAACTCAGTTTTTACCTCTGTGGCTGTTTTTCAGTAGTCTGCCCTTCTCAAAGAATGGTTTTGTCACACAAATGTTACAGGTTTGTACTGTTCTGTGTTTAAAGAAAAAAAAAAGTTACTGTTTCTTCAAGAATCTATAATATACAGAACTTTTTTTACAGCATCATCCACTTATCTTGTGATTGTCTTAAAAGATCCAAAGAAATTTTTTTTAGTTGTCACCCATACAGAAGAATTGACACAGAGAGGGATACGATTTCTATTGTGCCTCTGTTTCTAATGTAGGAAATGCAAGAAAATAGCATCAATTTGTTATCCTTATGCCCCTTAAACACCCGGTTTTATTTTAGATCCATACCAGTTTATAGCTGAAGTATGTGATCATCCAATGCAATGCACCGTAATGCTCTTTAATAATATAGCATCCAGAAAACAAGCAAATGGTCTCTGATTCCAATTGTATATATAAACTGCATTTGAAATACACCACAAAGGAAAGAGATTTGTGTCCCTAAAAAGCCACTTTCTGAATAAGGGAGTGATACAGACTTAGATATCTCATTGAAGCCCGTGGGAGAACTAAGCTCACATTATATTTCAGCTTACACTGCTTTCTCAGACTTCATTTAATATAACAGTTTTTGTATGAGGCAGTATACACAGTATATAATTCAAAATGAAGTTACTAGACAAGTAATACTAATTGTAAGTGGAATTATTCTCTTCAATTTTCATAATAGCTTTTATGTTTTGTTTCTGATACAGTCCTGGAATCTATAACACTTAGAACTGATCAACTAAAACCAACAATAGGTAACAGTTTTACCTACAGGGACCATCACATTTAGCTTTTTTTCTCAGTATACACCAAGCATCACAAGTACATCTTCATTGTACTCCACTGTCATAATTTTTTACTGTTAAATTTAGTTCTTCTGTAAGTTTTTTTTTTGTGATTTTACACTAACAATTCATAATCATCTTGTTTGTTTTTTCTCACACAAATGTGTTCTTTAAAGTGGATAGAAGCACCACAATCTACCTTTGACTACGTGTCTCTATACTCAGTTTCTGTCATGTGCTCCTTCATCTTTTATACTAGTCCATCCATACTGGCCTTGCTTTATGTTATCCTGTTACAAAGGTTCTCCATCAGCACTCTTTGTGTACCAGACATTCATACTTCTCCATTACTCATGCAAGCTTTTTGTTTTTCCAGGGGATCCCAAAAGCATGTGTTCTTTTTTAATATTATGCCTTCTGTCAGTCTCAGTTCTTGAAAGATTTTAATAGTTGCATTTTATTTTTTATTTCAGTTCCAAAAGAAACACAGCGTGTTCCCTCCAAACCTAGAACAGCACCAAGCTCAGAGGTGCCACAAACCAAACCTGGTAGGTACATTGTTTCTTTATCTTATCATACTGATACGCATGTCTTGAATTCTACTGTGATCAGTGGACCTTCAGATTTATATGTATCCCTTGGGCATATATGTTGGAGCATTCCTTGAGGGATAAAATCCAGTATCACATGTCATGATGTGGAATTTATAAGCAACCTGGTAAGTTTAAAATCTCTGTCTTCGGTTCTTTTTTACATTTTAAGTCACTGCAACAGTGGGCATTTTCTGTGCAGTTGTCAGTGAAAATAGGTCTTTTCTGTGTGAATTTGCTTGGGTTTGGGGAAAGTGAAGGTGAAAAGGAGGGGTGTCATTGCAAAGAGGAAGGGTTTTTTTTCTGTATTTCTCAAATTGTGTACTTGTTTTTTCTTTCCCAGGCACAATTGTTCATTTATACATTTCAGTTCACTTTTGCACAGCCCTTATGTTGTTCAGAGACTTAAGAATGTGTAATACTTTCTATAATAATGTTTACACAGCTTGGTATAGAGCAATATAGAACCTTGGGCTAATTAAGGATGGAGGAAGAAAGTTATACAACTCACACTAGCAATTGCATGAGGTACTGTGGTGGGTTGACCCCGGCCAGCAACTAAGCACCCACTAGCCACTTGCTCATTCCACCCTGCAGTGGGTTGGGGGAGAGAATCAGAAGAGCAAAAGAGAGAAAAAAAATTATAGATCAAGATAAAGACAGTTTAACAAGTGAAGGATAAGAAGAGGGGAAAAAAACAAGTGATACAAAGGCAACCACTCACCACATCCCACTAGCAGACCAATGCCAGTCTAGGAGCCTTTGGTCCTTTGGAAAGACTACCACCCAGTTTTGTTGCTAAGCATGACATTATATGAGGTGGAATATCCCTTTGGTCAGTTTGGTTCAGCTGTCCCGGCTGTGTCCCTTCCTAGCATCTTGCCCACTCCCAGCCTACTTGCTTGGGGGCAGAGTGAAAAACAAAGAAGTCCTTGACACTGTAACAAGCGCTATTCAGCAATAGCTAAAACATTGGTATGTTATCAACACTGTCTTGGTCACAAATCTAAAACAGAGTACCACAGGGGCTGCTATGAAGAAAATAAACGTCATCCCAGCCAGACCCAGTACAGGTATCCAAGGTATATGCAGTATTAGATGGTGCTGCTGGAGAAATGGGCAGAAAGATGACAAGGAAGGTTCCTTTTTCCCCCAGTAAGCCTGCACCTATTGTTTGAATCAAAACCTTGAAATAAGTCAAGAAAGCGTACAAAGTTGAAGGTGAAAAAACACCCACACTGTCTTTGTGGCTTATTACAAAAGCTTCAGATACATATTTGGGCTCTGTTCTGTATTAGAGCTGTTGCCTTGAACTGGAGGCAATTCTGAGCAGTATAATACTCTGACGTGTCAAATTTCAAGGAGGAGTGACCATCTGTCACTGGCTGTAGCAGGGATGGTATGATCATTGTGGGGGTAGTGATTGTAATGTTTTGATTGTTCTTGATAATACTTGTTTTTGGTTTTTATCATGCTAATGCAGTTCTGGAACCAATTACGTTTAGAACTGAGAAACCAAAGTCAACAGTAGGTAATGATACTTTCTTACTTGAATAGTCATGTTGTCTTTCCTCTTCAACTCAAATCATTAAGAGTAGACCTGCAAAAATTTGTCACCTTTCTTTGTATGTGCCTTAATAATTTAACAGTCAAGATTCTCTGTCTCTTATTTTCTACAAAACAATTGAGGAGGATCCTTGTGCCTTTCAAGTTGTTATGCACTTAACATAGAGTAATTTCCTTCAACATTTAATGATAAGAGGCAGATGGCAGATCAGAACAGGATCCTAACTTGCATGTTCTCAGTCATACTGTAGAGGTGGCACTGTTCTAGTTAGTCTTATGGTTTGGGTGAGCAGAGCTGCATGCTGCAAGTTTTCTTTCTCTGCTTCCCTTCCCCTCCAGTTTTACTAAATGAAATTCAGTCCTTCGTAGAGGTCTGAAAAATAATTGTTTCACTCAAACCTCAATTCCACTGTCAGAACAGAATCACTTCAGTGATCTTTGGGTCATATGATTCCTTGAGGCAGATCCATTTGACTAAGGCATTTTTATCATTTGAATCTGATACTGCGAATCATTCCAGTACAACCTCCATTACAGAGCAGTGGTGTCTTTGTATTTGAAGCTACTTACTTTATCTTCGTACTTTTTTTTTAAGTCCTCTTCTTAAATAGAACCAGTAATTCTGTCACATGCTTAGTTGATGATATGTCACTGAAGATTATTTCTCTTCTCTATAGCCTGATTTTGTTCAAAAAAAACCTTCTTTTTTGCATCACTTCCATAGAATATCTTTGGTTCAAATCTTTGCTCTGTTTTTGTTGACTGTTATGGGTGGTAGTGGACACGGATACCTCAGAAAATTTTAGTATGGTGTAACCCAGTTTCTTTCTTTCAGCTCCTAAAGATACACGTCATGGGCCTTCCAAACCTAAAACATCACCCAGTCCACGTGTTCCTCCAACTAGAGCAAGTAAGCTTATCAATATTTTGCCCTTTAGTGCATGAAAGTTTTATCAGTTTGCAAATTGTCAAAATTGATGACTTCTCTGAAGGTACACAGATACTTATTGAATAGGCTGTGTTTTACTGTCATAATCAAATTTTTCTATATCTGTCATGGAACAAGATAATCAGCTAGATATTTATACATGTCAGTAACTTGTATAATGGTAGGGATGTGGGGGTTAACACTCATCTTGAGCCCTTGCACATAGGAAAATTTGCTTTTTAATTTCCATAGAATGTGACAGAGGTATTTGTATTTTCTAGTTACTCATTTACAAGTGTAAAATTACAGTATTTTCCTGTTCCCAAAACTTTGGAAATAGTTCTGTCTATTTGAAAACTAGTGGTAAATTTCCACATTTCTTCCACTTTGACTGCGTTTTGCTGGAGATTTTTTTTAATGCAAAGTTGATTTAAATGAGCAGCCGATTTTTGGAATATGAAACACTTGAGAAGCAGAACTAGGGAAACTGTTAGAACTACACCGGTTTACTCTGTAGAAAGCTCTGTTTGATAGAGGTGAGAGGAATGGAGAGTTAATCCAACACTGCACTGTAACAGTTACTTTGTCTTTAGTCTCTGCACTAACATAATATTGATTGCATTGACAGGAGATCTGTGATTATTTTCAAATGGAAAAAATACTTCCTAAAAAATTTCTTTGCAGAAAATGAATCTCCTGTCAGGAAAATCAAAAGACTTATGTTGAATCATCATCCTCAATAACACGTTCAAAAATTTGCTCATCTTCACAGGCCCAAAAGAAAGTCGGCGAATCTCTTCCAAGCCCAGAGCATCACCGAGTCCAGATGTACTACACACAAAACCTGGTAAATAAATTGTTGTTTTGTTGTGCTTGAATATTCAGGATTTTTGGGGGTTGTCTTTCCTCAATGAATCAAGTGTTGATTACCATTTCTTCATATTACAAACAAATAGGTTTTCTAATGATCATTAAATACGTGTTTAAAGGAAGATAGAGCTGATTTGTATTTTTAATGGCTGAGTTTTGATGAGTTGTATATGCTTTTCAGCCACATGACAGCTGTCACTGATTAATAATCTGCATAGCAGGGTAGACAACATACAAACGTTATAAGAATGTTCTTGGAAGAAATGGCATCTCTTCTGTGCCTATCAAAAGATGCTTAGAGAAAAACATATTTGAGGGCCTTCATGTATGACTCTCGATATCTGTAACTCAAGCCTCTCGTATGTTTGTGTGCCCTGGTAATGCAATTCGACCCTTAAAAATATACTTAATAGGGATTTACATACTACTGAACTGCCAAACCTCTGTAACTCCTGATGGTTCTGAAAGCATCAGCTGAACCTTTCTTTTGAGTGAGTGTATATTCACTAATTCCACCAATAAATATTTTTTTTAAAAAAAGAACGAATTTAAGTATGTGTTCCAATTTGAAAAGAAATCAGTCATGTAAAAGGGAGTATTTTTACCCTTTTGCTTGCATTTATCGCTAATTCTATGTACATTCTTGTTTTTATGAAGTTTTGGCACCTACTACATTTACAGTTGAACAACCAAAGACAACAACAGGTAAAGATGTTACCTTGGGCTGGTCATTATTATTTTTTCCCTGCTGCTCCTTGGACCAAAGATTATATATCATTAGTCTGTTTTTCACATCATCTGTTTGTGGTTTTGATTTGTTTTCTTTTCTACTTATTGAACTTAATTCTACTCTGTTTCAGGTATTGAAAGATTCCTAGCTGTTTTGTTGTCTTCACAGAAAATTTCTTTCACTCTCACACACATTGTAATTCCTTTCACACTTGGAGGAGACAAGCATGCCATGGGTATTGCAGTTATGAGCTCTGAAATACAGATGGAAACATGTCCACTGTAGTTGTCTGTGTTCTTTCAGTTTTTGTTGCTTGACTCCAGATTTTGCTTACTTGATCAATTTTCCACCCATGTTTTCATTCATGATTTTCTCTTCTCTTTAAATTCCTGTATGTATCTGACACTCAGTTTTTTGAGCCTCTCATGTAAGGATCTTTTTTTTCTTTGCAAGCACGAGGCATGCAGTGCCTGTGCAATAAACCTGTCTAATTTCTGAAGAGTATAAACCTTAAAAATAGATCTTTTCTTTCAGCTCCTAAAGAACCACAACATACTCCCTTTAAACCTAAAGCAGCTCCCATCCCAGATGTTCCACACAGCAAGCCTGGTAAATTATCTGGTCTTTTGTCAAGCTGTGGTTGATAATTGAGCAACTGCTTTCAGGGCGGGCAGTGGGGGGAGTTGTCAACAGTACGTTTGCTGTTACCTGGGTATCATTCTAGCTTAAGAAACCTCTGCAATGCTGCAATTAAGTCATACCACCGATGGAAACTACAACAGTTCAAGATTTTTTTTTATATTATGCAGGTATTACCAGAAGAAGAAATAGTAGTGACCTGTATGTTTAAATCAATGATAAAAAGTTATTCACAGCTTGTATCTGAGCAACACACTTCAGTTGTTTGCACCATGTTTTTGAAGCTTTTATGAGAGAAGCCTCTTAAAGCTGTTGCAGTGCTTTTCCTTTATATACACATTTTCATCCAGATCAGATTGAGGATTCCCTTCAGTTGTATTTCAATTAGGAGACTCCCCATCATAAATCTGACTGACTTATGTAAGATAATAAGTGATTTCACTGAAGGGTTGTTATTGTTGCTTTTTAAGTATCTAGATGTTAAAAACAAACAAAAAATTGAACTTTTTATAACCATAAATCTCTGAGGGTAAATGCCCATTGCTGTTTTAAAACATCCCTTTCCTGGTGTA
Source organism: Gymnogyps californianus (assembly GCF_018139145.2). Classification (NCBI taxonomy): domain Eukaryota; kingdom Metazoa; phylum Chordata; class Aves; order Accipitriformes; family Cathartidae; genus Gymnogyps; species Gymnogyps californianus. The sequence continues at coordinate 124,516,132 of NC_059471.1, forward strand.
TATAGTATAGTGCTGAAGGTTTTTTTTTTAAGGGGGCAGGAGGGAAAGGGAGGGTCTCTTCATTATTCTGAGCATTTATCAACATTTTTTCCAACAGAAATCATTCCAACCTTCCATGAACCAGATACTACTATGATTCCTCATATTCCTGAAAGAACAAAGGCAACATTGGGTAACCGTGTGTATTTCATAAATAATTACTCTATTTTCTGTTCTTGTTAGAGAAGATCTTCTTAGAGAGAGCTCATTACATGATATTAAAAACTAATAATGAAGTTTTGCTCTGCTTCTAGATACTTGCTTGCCCTTTGGTCTTGATAAGGGTAATAATGCATGAGCTCATTTACTTTTGAAGGTTCTTTTCCTCCTCTTCTAGCCTTTCCAGTCAGGATGATTTAATTCTTTCAGATGTTCTATATTTTCCAGTAAAAGGGGACTTTATTTAAAGAGCAGATAGTGATTTCTGTAATTTCTGCATCTGAGGTGTGGATACTGTCATCCTAAAATACTCTTCTGCTTCACTCCTCATGACATAATTTTACAGAAGAAAATTGCAAGAAAATGATAAGGTATCAACTATAGCATAACATATACCAAAACAGACCAGCTATGTGACCCTCCAAATCAAACACTAGTTCTTAAAGCCATCTTCTCTGCTAACTTCTAGTCATCCATGTTGGGAAAACTTGCTTTAATATACGAAACATTAGCTGAGGATTCTTTCTTCTTAACTTAAATGTCAGATGTGGACCAAATAAGGGTCAATGAATCCAAGCAGTATTGGGCAGCAGGAGTATTGCTTGAGCAATCTTTGTTAATAATCAGTTCTCTGTCCCCAGTTTCAGAGATGGACATTGACCATGATTTTCTGAGAATGAAATGGTATCATTAATGAAGTATTACTAGCCATTTAATAATCTTCAAACTATGTTTTTTTCTTTTTGAGGAATAGGAAATGAAAAATGCTTTTCATCATGTTTCTATTTTAATATATATTCCCTGTATGCATTGATACTTAGGTTAGTAATCATTTGATAACTATATAGCTTTATGAAGTTCATGTGCCCTGTCATACGCATCTGGGGCTACCTGATGCAATATTTGTATGCAGAAAATGGTTCTTCAGAGCAAGGGAGATGAAGAATGCACAGGCTAAGGCAGATATTTTGAGGACTTCTCACATTGGTGTGGATCACAGACTAGCAAGTGCTAAGATAACCTTTTCCAGTAAATGATTCCTACGTGGCAAGAATTTTTAACTGAACAGTATGAAGATAACATGATTGAATAGTTCCCACATAAGAGCAAAGAAGTTAATTTATAAATCAAGTCTGATACAAAGGGTCCACTGAAAAATAGATCCTGTCCTCAGATACTCATGTATGGCAGATGTAGAAGATGTAGGCTAGTACTGTCTGGTTTTGTCCTGTTACTTTAATGTATGCTGTTCATTACTATATTCTTCACTGCTTCATCCAAAGCTACAAATTTGTATCTAATTTTGGGGAAGTCTATTTGTGTCAGCGGCCATTTAATTTGTTTTCCTTTCTTTGCAGGAATTCCAACTGATTGATTTTCAGCTTTACCCTTACATAATTTGCCTTATTACAGATCAGGTTGTACTTACGTTCCTTGTGTACTATGAAAGCAGTGTGTTTTCAATTATTGTTCCGGGTGCTGTTTGTTTTTATTTCAGCTCCAACTGAAAAACAGTTCATTCATACCAAACCAAAAACATCTGAGAAACCAAGAATGCCACACACCAAACCTGGTAATGGAGTCATTCTTTTAATTTTGTGTGTTTGTGTTTAATCATTCTTTCCCTTAGCGTCAGGTTTTGTGCGTTTTGATGGAATTATTCATAGCTGCTTTTGTGCTGAAGCAAATGCATTACACTTAAGTCAGTCAATCCAAAATATGCTAAAACTACACTGAAAATAATAGTAGGATTTGTAGTATAGCATCAAAAATGTTTTTCCTCCTTTCTATTACATATAGCAAATGATGAGTAAAATGTAGTAATGTGGGTGTTGACAAATTTCAGTGGCTAGATAGACTGAGTTCTGACTGATTACTTCCTGGTAATGAGATGCTTCTCTGTGAGCAGGGTTTTTTTTAATCCATAAAATGCAACAGAACTCTGCAATGTGCTTGTACAGTTAGCAACTGATACTGTGTGCTATACTAAAACAAAAGTAGTCTTAAAAATAGTTATGGTGGGCTGTGTCTCTTCCCACTTTTGTTATAGAAGGAATGTATAGGAGAAGTTAGTAGATAATGATATCTGTCAGCAGTTGATTTTTAAGATATTCCGCTAGTCCTTAGTTTAAGGCATTTTGAAAGTTTTAGAAATAGTGCAAATGCTACTTCGTTTCTATTACAGTTTAATATTCTAAGATTCTTCACATTTTCTCCTTAACAGCAATACATCAGACAACTCCACAACCTATTATTACAAAATATTCTACTACCACTGAGCATTCAAGGGCAACAATGGGTAAATAAGTTTCCTTAAAGTTAAGATGCAGGTATTTTTAATTTTTCAATGGAGAAATTTCTAGAGAACATGCTCTGGTGTGGTATTTTGTGTAACATCATTCGACTGTCCTTCATTCTGCTTACACACATGCATGTTTCTTAACACAGATAAGTCTCAGTTCTATCCTAGAAGTAAAGCAGAAACAGCCTACATCTCATGTCTGGTCAGAAGCCTGTATTTGTCAGATCTCCAACCAAATTCAATGGTCTAATTTTTCTTTTAGAGCAAGACTAACTCAACTTACCCTACAGCACAGTGCTAGAACTTTTCTGTGTTTTGGATAGTCATTTTCTTTCAGGTTCCAGAAAGCCATGGAATTGTTATTGTCTTTTTTCCAGGCATTTGAGGCATGCATTTTCTGTGGGCTAAATATGGCATTGGATCATGACTCCAGAAGAATACAATAATAATCTTTTTCCTTGTCTTTCAGCTCCAAAAGAAACACTGCTCATTCCTTCCAAACCCAAAACATCTGTCGGGCCAGAAGTACCACAGACTAAACCTGGTAATTTGAAGTTTGTTACTTCAAAAGTGTTATTGTGGCACTGCCTTAGTTACACTTTCTGCTGTCATTCAGTACTGCAGTCATGTGACATGCATGATATGTAGACAGAAATTAGTATCATCGTGCAGCTCAGAGTATGTTAATAAATTATATCAAAGAGAATGCCCAAGATGGAGAGCAGAAGTTAAGATGGTTGGGTTTTTTAATATTTGCTTGTTGAATTGGTGGGTAGTAGCCATTGAAAATGTGAGGAATTTGATTAATTTTAATAAAAATATACTGCTGTAGCCAGCTTCACTAAGTTCTTTTCTTTCGGAGGATTTTATTACCCTAAATACATTTGCTTCAATTTCTCAAGTACTTTTGATACTCGGGTTAGAGAATCTCAGTCCAAGATGGTTAGATGCTAAGAGTATAGGTACCTTCTTCCTATCAGTGATTTTTGCAGTAACTACAGTAGATTTAGGGATGCATAGTTATAATGAAGGATGATGATACCTCAGCTTCACGCTGGATGCGAACTATTTCCATAAAAATTACTAGGTAGGAAGGTTACAGGAGAAAAAAAAATTGTTAGGGGAGGAGTGACAACATTGTTATAAGAAAGAGCAGCTCCTAATCTTTCATACTCTCTAATCTAACCTCCAAACTGATAATATTTTAGTTTTAGGCAAATAGGTTAATGAATAGTTTTATCATTTCCCTCCTTTTTTTTCCCTTAGACTTCTAGCCCTTTTTATATAGCCAAAAAGAATTTAAGCAGAGAACCTATTCATTCAAGAACTGTACATATATATTACCATGAAAATCAAACTGAACGGTCCAGGAAAAAGACTTATTTTCTAAAGGCCTTATTTTGAAAGGCTTTCTGTTAAGTAACCAAGTTAGATTCTAAGTCTCAGTTGAGTAAGAGCTATTATTTCCAATCATGTCGTAGTTAACAAAAGTGCCATGTTTTCGTACCACTACAAAGTTAGTTTTAGGTGAAGAATTTTAGAAAACAGAATTTATAGGTTTATTCTTTTACTTTTAAATTTTAAGTCATTATAATGATGTATATGCAAAATAAACTACTGTTAGGAAAGTTGTTAAAAACAAATGGCACTATTTAGCCACTGCCCTTTATGGTAGTAAGTAGGTTACCTTCCAGCTTCCGTATTTTAACCTTATTTCTGAAAGACAGAGACATGTAATGTGTGCCCCTGCCTGCCAGTCTCTCCTTTTCATCCAGTAAGTTAGAAATCTTTCACTAAACTCAGTCAAATTTGAGTGAGGGAAGAATGTCTGAAAGATAAATACGTTACTACAAACTTTTAGAAATTTTTTAGGGAAGTGCAAATTAATATACCCAGTGTGAGAAAGACTAAAGACTGTCAGAACTCCATCTTTAGCACATTTGTTCTGAAGTTGGTGGGGGCCCAGCAGAATAGTTGCACTGTCTGGCGGTCAGCATGAGAATACATCCAGACTGATCAGAACACGTGTCTGTCTCATGTCTGTTAAAATTGTCTTAGCAGATGTGTAGATAGGTTTTTAGGAAACAAAGGACACAGATCCTTAATGAACTCCAACTTCTTTAATTTCACTTCTCACAGAACAGTGTTTTATTTCTTGTAGCTCCAAGGGCAACACACCTGGGATCAATTAACCTTATAACAGTTCATGTTGTTGATGGGTCCAAAATGACTTTGGGTAATGAGAATATTATGTCAGTTTATTTTTCATAAAACTTTACTTTCTCTGCTTTTGCTATATGGCTAAACTTACACTTTAATCAGCAGAAATACCTTAATATATCTTTATGTCGTGTTCATTTGTTAGTCATATTCCAGTGCATGTACAAAATGTTGCTGGTTTTAATTTTCCAGCCATTTTTTCTTTCATGCAATTCTTTCTTAGAAATAAGTACTTCATGTACAAGGCTGAGGAGTCATATAAAAAGGCATTACCTGATCATCTTTTCTTCTTTTGTCTGACTTACTAATGATATATAACTTCCCATTCTTGAAAAATCTTTTATCTGTACAAAAGCATGATTTTCAGCCAGGTTTCTAGCACTGACTCTCTTTGTTTATGGTCTGCACAAAGACAGTTTGAATTTCCCTTCCACCTGTCATGTCTTATGTTTAAAAGTAAATTTGCATTTGATAAGCAATACTGTTTCCACTTTCAGTTCCCAATGAAACGTACCAGATTTCACCCAAGCCCAAAACTGCTCTAGCAACTGAAATTCCACGGTTCAATACAGGTGATTTTTAGGATTTTCTTAAGTTGTTGTACTGAGAGTCTGTAGATCTTAAGTAAAATCAGTACAGTTTAAGGTTTAATGGTCTGCTTATTATTACCTTTAAAACTATTTCAAATATATAGCATGAAAATTTATTTTTCCCCTTATCAAATGTTTTTTGTTCATTGCTCTGAAAATCAACGTTTAATCAGTATTGCCTCAAAGATGATATGAAGCTTTTAAACAGTATTAGTGCTGTGTATTGGATCCTCAGATGTATAGTCTTGCAAACATAGATGTGACTGACTTCCACCTTTTTCCTTATAAAATACTAAATCTAAATCTGTAAAACTTTTCCCAAATGTAAATGTCAAAAATGAGTAATATGTTCTTTCTTGCATAAGTATTTTCTCTGACACTTCAGAGAGGCTGAATTAAGTGTTGTGGATAGAATGGTTATTAGATTCGAATATCAAATAGCTAGCTCTATTTAAAAATTTGAGTTATAGAGGTTAATAATTTGGCACAAGATGACAGTGACTACTGCTTATGCTTTCAGCTTTCAATGTGATTCACACAGATTCTGTAAAAACTAAAATATCAAAATTATTTGGCAAGTGAAAGGCTACAATAAGAAAAGGTTGAAGGCTTCTGATTTTAACCTTGATGATGACACTATGCTTCAGCAGCCCTACACAGTGTGTGCATTGAATGCTTCCAGTTGTTTTCTCAGCAATATTTTAATGTTTCATGTTTTTATCTGAATATTTGATTTGGGGGGCGGGGTCAGTTTGGTGTTTTATTTTGAGGTTTTTTGTTTGTTTGTTTTTTACAGAACCTAATTAAATGTCTTAAGGCCATGGATACCTTGCAGAGCTAACTCTGTATCCATATACAGTTGGGTAACTGGCTGTAAATATTTTATATCTTTTCCTAAACCTAAACATGAATGTAACTGGTCAGACTGCATGATGGAGTCATCTGACCACTAAAGAAACTAGCATTTTCAGCGTGCATTTTGGATTGGAACTCATAGAATTCTCATGTCCATTTTGCTGTATCGCATTGGTGCATGGACCTTTTTTCTGGCAAATTACACTGCACTATGGGTGTTCCTTTTACACGTAGCATTTAAATTGAACCTTATTTCTTTTAGCACCTCATAAAACACGTCTCACTTCTGCAAGACCAAAGCCATCTGATAAATCACAGACCAGACCTGGTAATAATTGTTTATTCAATTTGGGATGGGCAGGAGATTAATTAATTAATTATTTTCACCTATTCTCAGTGGAATTTTAAGTGTTGCTGGGAAAAAAGGGTATTTTTCTTTCAATTAATCAGTCTAGAGGTAAAGCCTTTCCAAATCAGAAAAAAAGAAACCAAAACTGTGTGTATCATCACAGCAAGTGTTACTTTTTCTTCTCTAATGTGGAATTGTTGGCATCACATAAAAGTCTGTTGAGTTTTCTTCTCATGGAACTTCTTTTCTTTTGTCTTCTTTTTCTTTTTTCTTTTTAAACTCTCTCACAGCTCTTAGTAAAACCACACTGGCACCAGCTAGAACAAATGCACCTGGACTGCCGAAGTGGATTGTGCCAACAACAGGTAGAGCTGCAGTTTTGGGTGTTTTTTAACTTATCAGTAAAAGACAGGAATGTGACTTCCTCAAATCATCTTGAGCCCTGCAAAATATTTCATTGTATTTGATTATAGAAGTTAATTCCTCAGAGTACTGTATGTAATTGCTGCTACTGGTCATGCTGTATAATTCCTGAGTGTCATTATGAAATGATATTGACACTCAGTCAGTGTAAACTTAGAGATAGATTATTATGTGGCTACTGTTTACTGATGTTTTCTAGACAATAGGTCCAGAATTATTACTGGAAAACACTTTGTTGAAAAGCGTTACCCAGTTGTTTAAGTCCAAGTCAAAAGGCTTGGTAAGAAAGCCTTAAAGCCAGGTATCTTGCTAGCTACTAGCTGTGCATGAGGTGTGTTCACATCGGACCTACTCATGTTCAGACTATGCGGTATTCAGGCTTGAATACTTCAGCACCAAAAAAGTTCCAAGTTGATGGATGATAGAGGAGGGTAAGAACTGTCACTTCAATTTACACATTCTTACACACACAGATAACATACATCCCTAACCACAAAGATTTATTCAAAATACAGATTTGGTTGGGGGAAAAATCATTTATCCTTTTTCAATTGTACTTGATTTTTCCATCCAATCAAAATAATGTTGCCAGTGCTAATTCATAATGAATCCATACTTTTTTAATTAATAAAGAATTAATTTATTATGTCAATACAAATACTGTTGGGTTTTTTTAATACAGCCATTGGTTAATTAAATACAGAATTTTGCGATTCTTCATCAATGGTGCAAGTTTAAAATAATAAATAAAATAAATAAATAATACACATATTCAAAGCAAACTTTTGGCTGTTCACCCACTACTAACAGTGTTACTGTCCCACACTATTGCTCTGTGCTAGCTAGTTTAGGATAACCTGAGTAATATACCATCTACTCTACACATTCCATTTTTTGTCTGTGTAATGTTTCTCTGTACTAGGATTTCCAAAGTATCTTTGGCAATTTAATACTTGTTGTTGACCTTAGTATGATTTGAGCTACTCATTCCTGTACATAATTTTAAGAAGCCCACCATGTTTTTAGAAATGGCAAAACCTCAGAAGAGATGGTTGTATATTTAAATTGAATTAAAAATAGCCTGTTTAGAACATGACATACTCTTCTGTATTACATACACAGTGGATGCCTTCATTGGAGGTATGTGCTCTTTGACCTTTCATAGTCCTTCCGGTAAATGAAATGAGCCCATCGAATTCCAGGACATCAGAGACAGTTACAGTATTAAATGACCAATGGCAGTAGCTGTGGGTCAGAAAGTTTTGTTCTTCGCTTGTGTTGGCAGTCTGCTTATAAGTGAGCTTTCTAATGTCTGATTACCAAAATAGGCAGAGTGCACACAGGTCTCCAGGAGTAGGTGACTTTTGAAATCACATTATGAAATTATGCACGAATACACAATTATGTTAGACAGTATATTGAGCTTTTCCCTTCTCCCATATAGTAGTAACCTTGGCAGAGGTATTTGTAGATTAAAACCAAGAAAAAAAAGAATGCATGCTAAGTAAATCAGCAGTGTAAATATAATAGTAGACATGTAAATTGTTAAATGTAGTTTATTGTGCTTAATGCTGTTTTAGGTGACTGCTAAAGTATTGTTTTAAGCAATTTTATTTTAAACACTCCTGTTGGAGTGCCCACTAGTCATCTTTATTTCCATGCCTTTACAGTAGTGCCAGTTGCCAGCAAGAACTAGAGCTTCGTTGTGGCAGATGATGTCAAAAATCATCACAAGACTATTACTTTGCTGTGCATGCTATATGTACTCATAGGCGAATAAGTACCTTCTTTTAGAATTCTTCTGGAAAATGATACTTCTAGTAATATTTTCCATTGCTTAGTTACATAAGTCTTTTTTCTCTAAGTTAAAGAAACATCCCAAAGATGTCTATTACTTAGATTTTGTGTCCTGCCAAGTGAGCCCTTTAAGTTAAACCTGGTGTCCAAAGTACTAAGGAAGAGCTGGCATTTATTATCTACCGTCCATTTCTTTGTGCCTCCAACCCTGCTGACATAGCAACTCAACGATATCTTTCTGTGAGTCTGCACCTTTCTTCTCAGAAGTGTAAAGAAATCACCAATGAATTTTGTGCGTTCATGACATTGAGAGAGGACTGCAGCTTTTCGCAAATTTTCAGACTGTACTTTCCTTGATGATCAGTAAGTGAAATCCCAAGTCTTCTGTAAAGCAAGTATGTCACAGTATTGTGGCAAATGCAGTGTCTGAGCCTACAAGGCTGTCTGTGCTCACAAAAATCATTTCGCACAACAAGAGAGTTCAGGTAATCAATTAAAGAAATCTTCTAGATCTCTCCCAAGCAATGTGGAAATTACATATTGCAAACAGAATTCCTAAGTCTGCAGAAGGACTTAGAACTCTACTAACCTGGAACCCTAAATCTTACCAGCTGAGCAAAGACAAAAAAGTTGCTTTGTCAGTAGGTGATATCTTAGAGAAATGATAACGTTTTAAGATATCTGGATGATTTTTGAGTGTGGGGAAGTTTATTTTTTCCATTATGAAAATGATATGTTTTCTGTGGTTAGCTCATCAGAATCCTTAACTTCTGATCTAACCTGATCAGAATCCTTAATTGGACTGTAAGGAACAATATGTTGTCAAGCTTACCTTTAGATATTACATCATTTTTTCTTTCTCTGAAGAAGAGCACGTTTACTAAAGAGCCATGGATACTCTGTTGTTTGAAGACCAGTTTGGATCTTTTAATTCCTTGCTGGGCTGGCACTGCTGTTGAATGTACTCCAGTTCTTCTTCCTGATTGTGCTCATTAGCATCAGTGCAAAGATGTTTCACCCCATGCAGAGTGTGCTTGGCAGCTGCAGGGCCCAAATGATAAGCAGTGGAATTTGTTTTTTCCAGTGGCAGCACATGGGATTGTGGCTGGTTTCCTGGCAGGCTTTTCGGTCTCCTGGCTAGCTGTAGTGCCAGGTGGTAAACTTGACTGTGGGAAAGAGGCAGGGATTGCCTCCTCATGACTAACAATCCTTTTAGTTTTCTACCATGTTTTAGCCATTTTCTTTAGAATTTCATTTTATTGAGATGACTTTTCGTATTTGTCTTAGTGTATGTAACTTATCTTACTCAGTTTGGTTTTTTTTTTTAATTTAATCCTAACCATTTAAAAACTGCTCCTGATCTATTAAGCTTCCAGACAACATTCAGTGAACAAACTTTGAGCAACATTTCCATTTCCCTTGTGAAAGAGAGAGATAGTTGGTTTTCATTATAATGGCCATTAACTTTGTGTTCTATTTTCTTTTTGTTTTTGAAACTATGGGTGTATAGCCAAGTTGTAGAGGAACTCAAGTATTAAGGTATTTCGGTTTGTTTTATCAAGGGCACTTTTTCCAGTTCTTCCCTTAAAATGATCCACCCTTCTAACGGTAATCCTGCTATTAAAGATGCAGTGGTTAGTTTTAAGGTGTTCCAAACCCCATGAATATTTCCAGGGAAAAAAGATAGAAGCAAAAGAAGACACAAACACACATGCAAGTAATACATCTATTCTCAGTTCTGTTAAAAGTTTGGATGAATGCTTACATAAGTCGAAATGCTTACAATAAACAAGTTACGTTAGCTAGCATAAGGCAAATGCTATGATAAATACAGCAAGCTGTTTGATAGTGCAGGTACCTTGTGTGAAAACACAAACAAACATTTATGTAACTTTAAACTGCATTGAAACATTCAAAAAGGAGATTTGTCAACAGGGAAGTGTTGTGGTTTGATCAGCTTTTTCCCTGAAACTTTGACATATTTTTCATTACTGCTTTACTAATGGCAGAACAGCAGTGCAAGTTTTGGGGGGGGGGGGGGGGAAATTACTTCTTCCATCTAGAATGTATACAATATTTTGTTCATTCCTAGCTGATATAACTCAGAAAAGATTGTGATTCTAAATTGGATTATAAGGAGCAGGATAGAGGTAGGCTTTTCTGTAGACACTGTAAGATGCAAAACTAAATTAGACTTGTTAATGGATACTTGGGTGATTTAGTGTGATTTAGTGTGATTTAGTCAATGTGCTACTACATTTTGTTGATGTGTTGATTGTGAGATGAAGCTAAGAAACTAAATACACTCTATGACCCGTGGTGTACAAGATTATTTTTCTTTTTAAAGCTGGTCCTGGTCTTCTCATGCCTCTTCTTCCTTGAACACCATTCACGTGGAACATTGATTAGCACTCTGGTGCTTTGTATATCTGAAGATCTGATTAATCACTTTAGTTACCTGAAGACAAATTGCAGTTATATAAAACCACATGATGTGTTTAGAAATTTTACTCACAGGGACCGGGTGACCTGCATCCTGTTCCCAGCTTACTACAAGTCTCATTACTTTAATCTCAAGTAAATCATTTAACATGTCCATACTATGGACTGTGGATTCCTAAGGTATGCCTAGCAAGAATGGCCAAATAGTAAAATAATTGAAAAATTATATCTGCTTCATGCTGTTAAAATACTAGTTTAATCTCAAAACAAACTGAGCACCAGATTATAAACCTATGAAATCTTTGGTTGAAGTGTTGGTATAGGGTTGGAGTTTGAGAATTAATTTAATTTTGAGATTATTTTTTTTTAATACTTTAACTTTCAGGGGTTTTTTTTCTTATGTCATGAGAAAGAGTGGGGTTTTTTTCACAAACGTGATGAAATTGCAATGCATCTTCTCACTCTACCATATATAGATTTTTTTATAAAGTAAATACACTTATTTTGTATAGGGAAAACATATTAATTTAATAGTCTGGCTGTCCTATAAATATCAGCATGTGAAACAGTTGTTCAGTACCAGGAGTAGTTGTGTTGATCTTTTTAATGCCATTTACTTCAGGTTTTTTAAAATGTGTTTATATAACTTTTAAGTAGGACTTTCTTTTACATACAAACTGAATTTTACATGCACTTTGCCTCCAGTACTCCAAATACGGTATATGTTTGGTTCAGAACTCCTCTAACTATTCCATATGGAGGATAACTGAAGATCTTATTTTGAGGAGAAGGAGAACTTTGCCCTTTGCAAGAATCAATGAACATTTTATTCTGTATGCTGAAAAACTAGAATGTTCTCTGTACTCAGCTTTCCACATATAATCTTGGTTTAACTCATCTGTTATCTCTTAATCTTATTAATTCTCTCTTTCCAAATATACTTTTTTCAAGGAATGTTTAAAATTAAATTGCAGACTTTCTAGACCCAGATCACTTTCTAGTTACTTGAATACGAAGATAACGGATATCACTAAGTTATCAGTAAAAACACAGGTGGGCCATATATGCCAGTTCTGCACTTAATGGTAGCTAGAGTTTGAACATATGCAATATACAAGTATTCCATGACTTGGTACTGCACTGTAGATACTTATTTCATTTCCTTTGTTTCACAGATTATGTATATACACCTGAGGATATTGCCAGACAAATTGGAGTGGATGTGGAAAAACCTTTGGAATATAGTGATACCTGGGAAAAGCCAATTTCTGGTAAGGTTAATAAAAGAAGACAATATAGCAAATTTTAACAGTTATGAAAAATAAAAACACTGCCTTTCCTACACAAAAAGCACCTCCACTAAGAAGAGAAGATAATTCTTAGTCATCCCCATCAATACACCTTCTCTTGGTTTCAAGATACTACTAAAAGAGATAAAAATAAGAATATTTCATGGTCACTACTTAGTCACTAACATATGCCATATATTAAAAATTACCACCACCAGTGTTGTATCCTTATGATCAAACAGCCACAATACTGTAAGCACTGATTTTTTTCATACTAATAGTTTCTACATAGCAAGGGAGAATAAGGTGAATGCATAACCTAATTGTCCTCCCATTTATGAGAAAGTTTTGTTGAATATTAGGATTGTTAGGAAAACTACGTTAGGCTTGAAGCAAAATAACAATGTGGAGTAAATAAGGTTACAGGTTTCTTTACATGTGCTATACCAGGCTTGTCAGTTTTACTTTTCTTGCAAGTCTTGCAATCATATTTTCAAAACGATAAAAATATTTTTACTGAAAGACAGCTTCCCCAAATAGGCCTTCAAAAATAGACTTTTTGTACTTCATTTTTTTCTAGTCAGCTTCTTAGAAATTTTCTGTTTCAACTGAAAAGTTGTAGTATAGAGTGTGTTTGTATGCCACATGTATACACACAAACATACATACAAACATGTAAACACCCCTACATGTAGAGAATTTCTTTGTTTCATAAGCATAACCAAGAATAGAGCTTGTTTTAGCTGTGCTTTTTTACTGGCATAAAAACTAACTGAAAATAAAATCTTTTTGGTTTTACCCTTGGGTTTACTATTCAGCTGCAGCTGCTCTTTTTAGTTAGGTTTTCCTTTGAAAACATTTTATTAGATTTAAAAACACAGATACAAAGATATGCCTCTAAGTAATTTATAAACTGCTGTTTGCGCCTAATCCCTACTGAATTTCCTTTGCACCTAATTTACCTGCACAAAGACAAGAGCCTATCTTGACAGCTGAGTTCTGATGTTTTATCTTTTTAAAGTTTATTCAATCTGAAGATTGTACTTTGCAAAAATTAAGTCCAGTGTGATATACTATTAGTAGTAGCTGGATGCAGACTGTAAACTGAAAACAAGGATGGTGCTCTGCATTTTTTGTTACTGAATGTCAGGCAGTGGTGTGTACTTAAGTAAGTCCAGCTTGTGACTGGAAGGTTTTTTTATGCACATAGATTTGAAGGAACATCTGCATCTGCTTTTACTCATCTTATGACATTAGATGTTTAAAATTAAGCTTTTAGAGCTTTGAAGTAAGCCAATACCTTGAACTATAGTCATAAAAGACAGTTGAGTATGGTTGTGAAATTAGCTACTACTGGTTTGTAATTTTCTTGTACACTTCTGTGATTTTAGCTCTCTTCATGAGACCTTAATATGTATATCAAAATTCAGAATTATAGAATCATAGAATGGTTTGGGTTGGAAGAAATCTTTAAAGATCAAATAGTTCCACCCCCCCTGCTGTGGGCAGGGACATCTTTCACTAGATCATGTTGCTCAAAGCCCCATCCAACCTGGCCTTGAACACTTCCAGAGAGGGGGCATCCACAACTTGTCTGGGCAACCTGTTCCAGTGTCTCACCACCCTCACATAAACAATTTCTTCCTGATATCTAATCTGAACCTATCCTCTTTCAGTTTACAACTCTTACCCTTTGTCCTATCACTACAGGCCCTGCTAAAAAGTCTCTCTCCATTTCTCTTTTAAGTCCCCTTTAAGTACAGAATTTTGCAATAAGGTCTCCCTGGAGCCTTCTCTGCTCCAGGCTAAAGAACCCCAACTCTCTCACACTTTCTTCATAGGAGAGATGTTCCAGCCCTCTGATCATTTTTGTGGCCCTCCTCTGGACCCGTTCTAACAGGTCCATGTCTTCCTTGTACTGGAGACCCCAGAACTGGATGCAGTACTCCAGGTGAGGTCTTATGAGAGCAGAGTAGAGGGGGAGAATCGCCTCCCTCGACCTGCTGACCACGCTTCTTTTGATGCAGCCCAGGATACAATTAGCTTTCTGGGCTGCAAGCACACATTGCTGGCTTACATCCAACTTTTCATCTACCAATATCCCCAAGTCCTTCTCTGCAGGGTTGTTCTGAATCCATCTGTCACCTAGCCATAGAAGGCCACCAGATTAGTCAGGCACGATTTGCCCTTGTGAAGCCATGTTGGCTGTCTCTAATCACCTCCCTGTCATCCATATGCCTTGACATAGCTTCCGGGAGGATCTGTTCCACGATCTTAACAGGCAAAGAGGTGAGGCTGATTAACCAGATATTGCTATAAGTTAGCCAGTATTTGACGTTGCTTTTAAATACATTTACTTTTTCTGAAACCTTAGTGTGTGTTAACTGAAAAATTTATATTTATGCTACTTACAAGAAATGAAAAAGATAGGTTACAGCACGCGAGAATTAAGCTTGATGCGTTAAGAATCTGTCCTAAGAGGCTGCACGCCCTCCTTTTTCATGAAGAGTGACAGAGTCAAGGAAATACATTCCTGGTCCACGAAGAACCCCTGAGATTAAATAAATCCTAATAGTTCACCATGCCGCTGCCCTCACAAGAATCTACACTGTCACAAAATCCCTAAATTCTATTGTGTGTCCTAGTTTACAAGCTCAGTCTCCACACGTTGTTAATTAGATTTGGTAGCATCATAGACCATCACCCAAATCACTGTGGAAGTAGTAGAAGGGAAGAGTAGGGATTCCTGTTTTTCCAGAGTGCAGTATAGTAGTTTCAACTGTGAGAGAGTCCACTGAATGTGATGTTTTGGCTTGCATGTAACTGTTGCGGTTGTGTTGTTCAGAACGTATGATAGAAACCACTGACAAGTCAATACTTGCACGTTTTTACCTCATAAATATCTCAGACAATCCCATTCCCTAAATATGGGCAGGGGGAAAATTAATCATGGATACTACCATGTAATAGTATCTAGGGTACGATGACTAATATATACAAAAATTTATTACCCTTTTTCAGGTCTTTAGGCACATTTTTTTCATCTCCATCTGGGGATCAAGAATGAATATGAAACCTACAAATGCTATTTTCAAAACTATTACATCTTCCTGAATTAGATAGAGCATTATTTCCTGTCTTGATCTGAGGGATTTTTAAAAAAATGTGTTTTATAAGTGAACTGCAAAAGTCCAAAAGGAAGAGGGAACAGAGAAAGACGGAGATGTTCCTGTTTGCATATTGTAAATATTTCTAAAAAGGCTCTCCCAAATGAGTCTTTGGATCTGCTCCCTTCTCGCCCACAGTCACTCTATTTATAGGGTAAACTAAGGTCTGATATGTAGGGCCAGAGGTACTGTGTGTAGCCAGTAACTCAGTCAGGCAACTTGCATATTTGTTGACATTGGCAGCATTATAAGAATTATATTACTCTTGAGGATTTCCCTCTGTTAGGTACAAAAAGTCTTTTGTTACGTAAATGTGTTGCACATATCTCCTGGGTTTTTTTTCTTAAGGAAATAAGTGCAAAGGTGAATAGTGGAAGAAAAATCTTTTCCTTTGCCTTTCCTTTGCATAATAAAATCCTTTATAATTGCCTGGAAAATACAGTCAAATGTGTTGTAAGTATGATTTAAGAGGCTTAGGTTTTCCTTTCAGACCCCACTGTCAAAGGACCTTACCAGATAAATTTAATAGATATTGGCTGGAACTGCACGTTGAAACAACCTAGTTGGGTGTTTCAGGAGTTTCTAACACAATAACTGTCTCTAGCCATGTCAGCGCATGAAGTGACAGTGACTTTTTTCATTTTTCACTTTTGAATGGCATAGAATAAAACGACCCTAATGATAATTTCCCTTTTGCTACATCTTTTGCTTCAAGCTGAGGGTGACCAGTTTTATCAGTTAGAAAGTACAAAAGATCAGAAATTTTATGAGTAGGATACTGAAGATGTTTCCAAGTACCCTGAGGTGGTGTTTATTGTGGGAAGAAGTATCCTGTTGTCTGCCAAAAAATTACCGTTGACAGAAATGAGTAACTACACAGAAAATGTATTGCTGAAACACTTGTGCAAAATGCCAAAGCAGCTACATTTTTTCAGTGTCAGCTTGGTTTAATACTCTGTGGCACACATGTCCCAAAGAATTTAAGGCTGAAAATACAACTTATTTTAGCTCCTAACCTCATCTCTCCACTTTTGATACTAAATCAGATATGAAACATTGTTTGAGAAGTCAAAATATAACTTGTAATAGGTTTCTAATGTTATGGAATTTGAGGTTAAATAATTAATAACACTTTCTTGTAATGTCATTTAGTAACTACATCACCTGGCCCTCAGCATCCTCCTATACCTCCTGTCAAGCCTACACAAATACAAAGAAGACCTCTGCCTCCAAACACCGTGACTGGTAAACCAGGCAGTCCAGGTATCTCAGCCTTTTCAGCGTAAATATTTTATTATGTGTGAGATAATACTGAACTGACTAGCAAGGGTATAGGAGAATTTTATAGTATAGATTCTTTTTCTTTAATCTGTGATATCTATAGAAACTAGTCTTCTGGAACATACAGGCCTTGTGTCTTTTGTCTTCATACATAAACTCTGTTTTCCTTTTGTTTTCCTAACCCAGTTATGTCAAAATCATCCCTAGTAAGGGAGTTGAAAGCAAAATAGCATAATGCAAGTCATCCTTTAAGAAGATAAGCCTTAAGAACATTTCATGTCTACTAATACCATTTGCAGTTACTTAATGTGAGTGTCAGATGGGAGATATTGAATATTATGCTTCAATGCATACTCCCAATTGGTTATTTGTAAAGAAATTCTGTCCCATATATATGGCACATCCATTAACCACTGCAAATAACGAGCTAATAGGCACCCAGAAAGCTAACTGCACTGGGAGGTAGAGCAAGCTGAGTTATTTCATGTGCAAAGAGTTTAGCTTCATTCCTGTGCTACAGTATTCCTGCTTCTCTGTATCAGTATAAGAGCACACAGAAACTTTCACATTTTCTATTTTATTTTAATTTTATCCTGAAGCTGATATTCAGTATCCTTATGTATGTTTTGTCTGTGGATTCTATATAAGAATCCTTAGGCTAACGTTATTCCAAGTAGTCAGAAACTATCATCTCATTATGCTTAGCATCAAAAGAAATGCTTCCCTCTTCATATTACTCTCTAGTTCTCTGGAAATGGAAAGGTCTTGGCTCTGCTGTATTTCCTGTTGGCTTTTGTTTGTTTGTTTCATTTGGAGCTTTGTGTGCTATTAAGGCACTTAAGACCTAAATAATTCTTTAGTATTTTGTGCAGCAGATTAGAAGCAAGAATATCCAAGCTGGATGAAACAAGCTGTGTAGTTACTCAACAGCAGAGCCAAGATCAAAATGTTGTGTCTGTACTTGCTGTTGATCGGTGGTGTTTCCTTAGTAATAGCTACAACAGAACATAAGACATTGTCACTCTTACACTGTAGCATAAAAAAATGTTGACCTGATACATTTTCTTTTGCTTGTAATGGGGTCTACGCTAATTTTGCCCATTAAGTGTCTAATTAATTTACCAGTGTTTTGAAATTTCACCCTTTTTCCATACACCAGAGGCCAGGTTATGTGGTAGTCAGCAGTTACCATACCTTCCTAGGCATTCAAGATGGAATAAATTGGTTAGATGATCTGGTTCTTCCTTGTGGGGCCAGTAGCAGATTTTCCTTTTTCTGTGTTTCCTAGTGTTTTATCCAGCTTAGTTTTAAACATCATAATTGAGTTTCTTCTGGTTCCCTGGAGAGACGGTTCCACAGTACTAACAGGAAAAATTTGCCTCAATGTTCTTCTTGGATTTTCCCTTTCATAATTCTGTCCTGTTTCTCTTTCTCATTAACACTGTGATTAATTCCTTGCCTCCATCTTTCTTACTCATCCAGTGGATGAGTATTATGAGAAGGTTTCTATGCAGACATTAAGA
The DNA here is from genome assembly GCF_018139145.2 of Gymnogyps californianus. NCBI lineage: Eukaryota > Metazoa > Chordata > Aves > Accipitriformes > Cathartidae > Gymnogyps > Gymnogyps californianus. The sequence continues at coordinate 124,534,568 of NC_059471.1, forward strand.
GTCTCCTGAATGGAAGAAAAGGAAACAAGAGAGTTCCAGAACCTTTGTGAAACTGGACTCTAGTGAGAATCTTCGTAAATTTCCACTTTATTAAGGAAATTAATGGAAAGTAAGGATTTTTGTTGTTTTAAACTTGGTTCACCAGAGTTCTGCCTTCAGTCACCATGTTCTGTGTCATATACGCAGGGAAGGTAACTACATTATGTAGTTCTTGACTTTTTGGGGGTTGAGATTTCACAGTCATGCAGTGGTTATCTGGGAGTATCTGCATGTTTTGTGAATGTAGTTCTTGTCTTTTACAGCTATTTTGAAAACAATCAAGACATCCTTTACCATGGATTGTTTGCCTCCTAGAAACCTGTTTTCTTTATTAGGTGATAACAGCTGAGGAGTAAAAGCAATGTCACATAATCTAAAATAATTTTTAAAGTAGCTATTTAATTATGGGAGAGAATATTGCCTGTATCAATCAGTTTCTGTCAAAACTTATGGTGTCTACTACAGAATAGATCAGTTCAGAAAGAAAGCTTTTTCCCTTGCATTATGTAGTGTTATAAATGTTGAAAATGTTGGACTTGGTTGCATTTTTCTTACCTTCATCTGAAATGCATCTTAATTTCATTTAGTGGAAGCTCTAGTACTGTTCTGTGGTTAAACTCTCAATGCAGACCATAGTTAAGGACATGATGTTTATCATTATGCATGTTCCAGCTCCAGCCTTGCTAATATATATGCTGTATTGAGAGCAGAAATGAAAGGACCTTACCTATATTTGAGGGAAGAATCCAAGTTTCAGTTGCTGATTTCAGCTATTCTGTCTTAAAATTCATGAAGAAATGTGCTCTTTTATTTGAGAAGCAGAAATGTCAATGCTGGTCATTTTGCATCCTTTTACCAGTCTGTGTAGGATGGTTCTGTGCATTAAACCAGGTCATATTCTAGCTGACTGAAGTCCTCCAAGACAATCTCCAAGTAGCAAAGAATTTTCTTACTGGGTTTCAGGAGCAGGTTATATTGGCAATAAGGACAACTCGGAACTTCCCTAAATCCAGCTGGAAGCTGTTGTATAAGCTTTGAGGGAGTATCATAGTTTAAATGAAAGTACTTGTTTCATGAAGCAGTTGTCACAAATCTGAGTTCTGTTAGAAAATCCGAAAGCTGTTTCACTCTCTTAAATAGTGAATACCTTGTTGCCACAAGTTCCTCCTTCTGTCACCATAGCTAAACCCGCTGGACCAACAACACCTGTGAGGACAGGAACGTCATATAAGATGCCAACAGCTTTTGCAACTCCAGAGTATTATGGTAAGCATATTACAGACAGTTCTGGTTTCATTTTTTTTCTTTCTTTTTTTTTTTCCCCATGAACATAAAGGTTTCCTTTTTTTCTTTTGCTTCCCTTCCCTAAACTATATTGATGCATTGTATATTTAATATAAGAAGTATTCTGTCTGGGGTGATTCTGATTTCCTTTATGCCACTTTGCGACTTTTCTAACTTGACTGAGTTCATCTGGCCGTCTTCTGATACACACCTTGGTAAATGAGAAGATGATGGCCCTTCCATCTTCCTAGAAATCAATACATGCTTAGTAGGCTTTCAATACTATTCAGTGGCTACTTTAAATCTGTGAATGGAGTACATAAGGCACTTCTTTTCCTGAACATTTCTTTTCGCACAGGACATAAATTCAAATTATTATTTGACAGTGACTGATAGTGCTCAACATAGTTGTGATATCCTGCTAGCTATCTGATCAAACTGCCACCGTTTAAATAGAAAAAAATGTAATAGGGTAAACATAGCAGTTATTTGGTAATTTGCCCTTTATAAAATTGGGAGTTAACTACAAGTTCAGACCTAAATCTCCTCAAAGTGGCATACAAGAACGGGTTTGGAGGAGTGTGTGCTTAGAATTCTTGAGCCAAAGTGTGCGGCTCTAGGTATATTGTCATAAATGCTGCTGTTTCTAATTTTCCTGGATTTATAGTAATACTGAAATTCTTGTCTCCTTATAATGATCATGAACTCACTGTGACCCTTAGTGCTCAGTAAAGCAAGCTGGATGCTAGATTTATTAAAAAATGCTTGTGAATAAATTGTGCTTTGTCCATTGAGGTCCATTGTAGTATTTGCATCTAAGAGAAGATTCTGTTCAGTATAGTGGCTATTTAACACAACACTAGTGTCATGAATCCCGACTGCTTTAGCACATTTCTGTTCACCAGTGTATTTGCCTTCAATTTCCTTCAAATTTTGTGGAAGTTGTACACTCTGGAGACAGAATTTGTGATTTCCTTGTCACTATTTTTAGAGAAGTTCATGTGCCAACATCATAGTACTATATATTCTATGAACACGAAACAAGCTCCAAGCTAAACAGCCAGTGCAGTGCAAAAAGACCCTTTTTAAAAGGTCTAAAGAGCATTTTGCATATATTGCATGAACTGAATTCAGCAGCAGTCATGAAGTCTGTAATTTCTGATTATGGCTATCTTTATACTAGCAAGTAAGTATGGGGTTTACTTAGCATCACAGCCAAAATGGAGTCCTTAAAAGGAAAAGACAGATCTGTCAGCAAAGGTCTACCATGGAAGAGCTTTACCATGATTTAAAATGCCAAATGAACTGTGAAATGCTGCAGTTCTAACACTGAAACTTTGTATTGATTGCAAATTAAATTATAACTGTGTTTCCCACAGTTGATGCAACTGTCTTCAGCTCAAGTCCTACATCAGAAACAGATTCTTCAGGCAAACCAAGGTACCAAGGTAGGATTTTAATAGCTATGGTATTTTTATTTGGGGAATGTATGAAGACTGACCTATCTTGCATCAAAATTATCTTGTTTGGTTATTTGAAGGCAAAAACTTCGTTTGAGTCTGTTTCACTTTAGTGTCAGATGAAAGGGCTGTAGTGCAGACAATCAGTGTATTCTTGACTAAATTTTATTTCTACTTTCTTCCCTGCTACCACCTCCTAGTTTACAGTCTTCCCCACAAACATGTTGTGGCTCTTCCTGTATGCCAGCAGTAGTACAACGGCACACTGTTCACATTCCACCAAACCAAATGAAAATCTTCCTGTGGGCTTGCAAGCGTACCTGGAGAGGTATTGCCCCAATACCAGTGCACCTTACCATAAGGGATATCTACCCATCATATATGCCTCACCTCTCATTCCAGGCTGTGCATATTCAGATAGTCTAGCAATATGGTAACATATACTAGACTAGATGATAAAGTAGTCAAGTTAAGACTAGATGATAAAGTAGTCAAGTTATTGCTGTTGCAGTAATCTAGAGAGTTTAGCAAGGTAAGATGACAGGAAGAAGTGCTTTTGTACCAAAAGATTTTTCAGGTTTTTTTCTTGGTCTGGTAAGAGACACCATGTTTCTGAAGACATTGTCTTTCTTGCGAGAGCTTATTGTTTACATCCAACAGAAGTTTTAATTTTAGAACTAATGTGTTTGTCTTCAGTAATCTTCCTAATTTTGATGCAGAGTACAAGACATTTGCCTCAGAAGGTTTGTTTCAAGGTTTGGTCCTGTACCACTGAAAATAGTTAAGATTTTGACAGTCACTTTAGAAACTGCAAGTTTAATGATGGAATGACTCTGGACTAAACTTGTTACTCTTTCTGGTGAAATAAAGTGGTGATGGGCATTACATCTTTGTATTAGCATAGCACTCAAAAGCTGCAAATGGAATTGTAGTGTCATTTTACTATAGAAGGACTAAAGTTAATTGTCCTATTTTATGACAGAAGTTAATTCTTTCAAACAGTGCGTATCACCCACTAATACCTTCAGAGTGATACTTCATCAGTGGTGCCAATGGGAAGGGGGTGACAGCAGTGCAGATTCCAGGTCTAACAACAATAAAAAACCCAACAAGCAGCTTAATATTGAAGTACGGTTTTTATTCTTAAACATTTATGTTTGACTTGGTGTGTGGACTTTTACTTGGTGCCCTGAGATGGAAGTTGTGCACTAGGTGAAATGGCATTGACATTTTGTAAAAACGCTCTGTATTGAATAACAGCCCTTTCCTATTGCTCTCAGCCCCCCATGTCAAGTACATGAAGAAAGATGATGATGTGCCTTGCTCTATCACAAGCTCTCTTGAACATTTTCCTCAAGAAGAAGCTGGCAGCAGGGAAGAACCTACTCGTCCTCCACAAAATCCTCCAACTAACCTCACAGTGGTGACTGTTGAGGGCTGTCCAACTTTCGTCATATTGGACTGGGAAAAACCAGACAATGACACTGTTACCGGTTGGTTTGATTTCTTTCCTCCATTGTATCAGAATACAGTATTTCCAGCTTATTTTTACTTTCACAGTGGTTTTATGCCATTTAAATATACTTTAATCCCAAGGGAGTCTTATACCCCAGTGCTTTTATTTTGTGCTACTGTCAACTCCAGTGTGGATAAGAAAATGCTACTAGATTAGAACAAGATTTTCACAACTATATAATTGGTGTCAGTCATGACACAAAAAGATACTTAAGAAGTATGACTGTATCTTCTCTTAATTTCTGGCTTCTCTGTGTACAGGATCTGGTAAGATCTAGTCAAGAAGTTCTAGCAATGTGACAGTAGTCTTTATTATATCGATGCATACACATAATGTAGACATCTTTCTTGACTTGAGGATGTTGTTGATCAGTGGACCAGACACAATGAAACCTTACATCCATCTAGTAAGTCAGTAGAACTCTGCCAGCACAATACTTCCTATACCCACCATAGGGTCACCAAGTTCTCTATGTTAAAAGAATCTATTTGTTTTTTTCATTTCCAAAGGAAGGTTTTTGTGTTGAGAATGAATCTGTGTAAGTCATGCAGGAATCAGTACATAGACAGGTAAGCATGCAAGACGACCATTCATAATTTTTCTGTCGTCTTCTGTATATCAACACAAGCTTACCAAAATTGAACATTTAAACTAATTAACAACTGAAAATTATGGTTCTTCTGTACTGTCAGGAAAATGGCTTTTGTTTTTACCATGGACATAAAAATTTGATTTGCAAAATCACTGGCTCATCACAGCCATGACCAAATGGATTTGGCTGTGTTGCATTACAGGTGAGTAGAACAGATAAGACTAGGAACTGTGAGGACTAAGACTTGATCATTAGCCATTCACTTCAGCATGTAAGTGGGATGTTTCAGGTGTTGTTGTATATGCACGTCATGAGAGACTTCAGTGCAGGGGTATAATTAGGTGACTGTCACAAGCAAGGCCGCTGTCTTCCCCAAATTAGTCCTTCCTTGATTTTCTAGAAATAATGACTAGCTTTAGGCTCTATTCTTTCTTGCTCTCCCCACCATTTTGAAAAATGATAAATGCAAAACCAAAGGGACACTCAAAACAAAAATTAGCCTGCACTTTTTTCTTCTGGTAAAGAGAAAGTAAGTTAGCCCTTCTGCTGGATTAAAAGGGGAATAAAAAGAGACAGTACGCTAATAAAAAGTATCAACAAGAGAGAAGAATTATTACCTGCCTTCCACGGTGTGCTTCATCCTGGAAGAAAAGGAAGTGTTGCTAACCTTAGAATTAGGCTGAGGATAGGCTCTCTGTGAACACTTCCCATTCCAGGCAGTTCTGCAATGCTTTTTTTTTGTTTAGGGAAAAGCCTTTTTGTTGCTGTTGTCATTTGGAGGCCTCCTCCGCAGACCAGTCCTTAGCTTGATTAGATCAGATAACATCATTTAGTCTGCATGTTTTCTTGGAAGTAGACCTGCTGTTTTTCTTGAGTATGTTAATCAGGCCACTGCAGCACAACCATTTATATTGCAAAAATAGAGAAACATTTCCACTATAGCTGGTAAAACCTGTCAGTGCACATCATCTAATAATGAGAGCAAGGCCTAATTGCCTTCTGATACTATTTCCTTTCTTTTTCAATGCGTGTTGTGAAATATAGAGCAAGTAATACTCACTGTTTCTTCTGCGACTTTAGGTGGAAACCCTTTCTCTGTTCAGTTGTAATCAGCATTTGTAAAAGTTAACTTTCCATGAAGTTTCTTCTCTTCTATAACACTATTCTGTGATAACTGAGACACCTGGCATACCCTTCCCCATTCCAGAAAAGAAGATTAAAACCTTCTGCAGAATATGTGACTAATACTCATTTTGCTTCACTGAGAGAAACTTTAGTTTTCAATCCAGCTATCTTCCTATCTAGATGTAACAGCTTTCCCATAAATACCATCTTCATTCTTTTTAACTTCAATGTGTAGTACAAAATGTTTGAACTCTGTAGCTTACGAAATACTCTCATTGAGCTTGTCTCCTTCGTCTTAACTTCAGAAAATTACTCGGTTAATGACTCATCCAAGGACACTTTCTGAATTCAAGAGAAGGCATTGAATCCCATTTTCTGAAAATAATTATTATTTCATATTGGCACCAGTATGATATTACTTGTTCAGACAGACTTAAATCAAGTTTTCTGTCATCTCTTTTTATTTTTGTAGTTTATTCATGTTTTTTCAACCATCTGATTTAGACATCACATCTTTTTTTTAATGTGTTTCTATCTGTTTCAGATAGAACTGTGGAAGCAGAAAATGTAATTTGTTGAGCCATTTTTTTGAAACGGTTACTTTGCTTGACTTAGCTATGCACAAGGGGTTTCATCGTATTGGGTATTCCTAAAAACGAAATTGTACTTCAGTAATGGAAAGGTCTGACAAATAATAATCAAAACAGTCATCAAGCTTACCTCCTTGTTTTCATAAAGGCTGCAAATGTCAGGAACCAAGACCATTTTGCTGGTGCTCTGCTACTCCTGTTGTGTTGCCGCAGAAATATAGGGCAGTTTGTTGTCTTGTGCACTGAGTAACAAGCAGGTACTGGATGCACTCAGGAGTTCTTCGTGTGTGTGTGCGCACATGTTTGCATGCCCATTCACATGTGCTGTGTTTTCTTTTCCAACTTGAATGAATTAAAAAGTTCAAATCACATATTGACTTGGGACTGGCAGAAGGTAGAAAGATTGAATTCCTGTAAAGTTATCTACTCATTCTCTATCTGGATGCACCTAAGGCAGTGGATATCCACCCTCTCTCCCATGCTTCCCAATACACTCCTACCTTTACTAGGAGTGAGGATCTGAGAGTCCAGCAACAATTAAGAGAGTGTTTTTCCTTTTTAACACTGAATCCCATTGCAGGTGTTTTATCTTTCTGTGTTGACAACAAATGGGTCTCCTTGTATTGAGAACTAAAAAATTTTGCAAAAAAAAAAGCCCTACAACTTGCTAGCATTTAGTTAAGAACCTGAAAATTAATAGTATCATTAGAAAAAAACAGGACAGAAAGTAGTTTTCTAGAGGTTTTGTATCTGTTGATAGGTGGTCTCTGTCCTCACAGTATACTACCTACTTTATTCATTGTGCTGTAGATCTAAATCCTTATTGCAAATGTTCTTTGAAAACATTCTCTTTTGCTAGCTTATGATTAGCAAAGCTGCACTTGGTATTATAGGCAGGTTTTAGGAAGGGAAAAGGAAGGGGCTGTGGAGGTTGTGAATTTCTTTGCGAAGAGAGGAAAATTAGCAATATACTCAGTGTATTTATTAGAAGAGGTTGTTATGAATTGGGACAGAGGTTGCCTGCTAAAGAGAGACTATATCTTGGACAGGGCTATGACTGAAGGAGTATCTTCTTCCCAAATGTCTGTTGTTAATTCCCTGTTCAGTGCATGGCTTGTGCTTGATGATACATCCCAGTGAGATGAAAAGAAATTAGCGAGACTCTATAAATCACATAAATACAGAAATAAATTTATGCAAAATTATTTCATTCTAAACTGGCACATTCCCTAAGTGCACAATCCAAGTTAGTTGGGCAGTTTCCTTTGGGAATCTTAAAAATATAGGTCTTATTTTAAGTTAATCAAAGTTTAAGCATTTAGAAACTGTACTTTCATCTTTGATACTTTTTTATTCAAACGGCAGAATGCTTATACTTATTTGTGTTCGGAATTTTTTCACTAGTGTACCTTTGGGCAGAGGTGAGATGTTGAGTACCCTCTATCCCGTAATTGAATTATGAGGAAGGATGAAGGGCTAGGCACTCAGCAATCTGGAATTGGATCTCTTTCCTAGCCATTTTAGCACACTAATGTCCAGACTGGTTCACACAAGATGTCCTGAGAGCCTATTAGACAGTAGGAGTGGAAATCAGATGAGAAAAGAGAGGGCAATGAAAAAGCTCAAGTAAGAGCTGTTATTTAAGCAAATTTTTCTTTACTGTAATTTTCCAGAGTATGAGGTGGTGTCAACTGAAAATGGAGCAAGTGATGGTGAAAAGGAGAAATCGATTATCACTACAAATCAAACCCATTCTACTGTGGAAAACCTAAAACCTGACACAAGGTAATTAAATAAAATAATTTTCTAAGTTAATCCAACTAATTTAGACTGTCAGCTGTCTGCCACTTCAAATGAAAATACATATGTATATAAGACCAAATTGGTTTTACTCCTGTTCTGATAGGAGAAAGGTATGCTTTGGTTTTGCTTTCTTTTAAGTTAACAGATAAGACACATCTGAGGAATCTTTAGGAAATTTCCAAGAGTATTTATGGTCTGGACAAACTACAGAAGTGACCTGTTCTATCAGAAAGATTAACAGTCAAGTGTAAGAAAATGTATGGCTTTTTATCAAAAAATCTCTTGAATTTAGCAGATAAAGAAACAAGATGAACATGAGAAATATTAACCTGATATGTGAGATCAAGATTTATATGTACAGTTGTCTCTCTCTGGGCTTTAAGGATGCTCGCACAACTGACGTAGGCTGCTTGTTTATTTAGATGGATGTTCATTCAAATACTAGAATGCAAGTGGGGCCACTGTACGAAGCTTGACTATCGCATTGCACCATGGAGAGGAAAGATACATTTATCCTGTATATGTAGTTTTCTTTCAGTGTCTTGAAACAGCTGGCAAGTTAAAAATGGGTCAGTGAATTCCAGTTGATGGCATACATCTCATGCAACTAGTCCAAATAAGCATTATCATTCTTTAAAAAAAAAAACTCATCAAAAATTATTCTTCTTTTTTGTGGTAAAATTCAGAGCAGGGAAGAAAACCACTTGCTCTTTGTTTGTGTTGCTTATTGATTGCATCAGAAAGTTAATGAGTGACACGTTTTTTTCCTGTAAGACCATCCATTTGGCTTTGGTAACTGGATTTTTCTGTTTCAGATAAAGTGCCCTTTTCTATTATTATCCTTAAATTGGTGTCGTGGTTTAGGCCCAGCCGGCACCAAAGCACCACGCAGCTGTTCACTCACTCCTCCCCCCCCGGCAGGATGGGGAGGAGAAAATATAACAAAAGGCTCATGAGTCGAGACAAGGACAGGGAGGGATCACTCACCACTTATGGTCACAGGCCAAACAGACTCGACTTGGGGAAAAAGAAATCAATTTAATTTGTTACCAATCAATTCAGAGTAGGATGATGAGAAATAGAACCATATCTTAAAAACACACCTTCCCCCCACCCCTCCCTTCTTCCCGGGCTCAGCTTTGCTCCCCATTCCTCTACCTCCTCCCCCACCCAGAGGCGCAGGGGGACGGGAATGGGGGTTGTGGTCAGTCCATCACACATTGTTTCTGCTGCTCCTTCCTCCTCAGGGGGAGGACTCCTCACACTCTTCCCCTGCTCCAGCATGGGGTCCCCCCCCCAGGAGTCAGCCCTCCACCAGCTTCTCCAATGCGAGTCCTTTCCACGGGCTGCAGTCCTCCACAAACTGCTCCAGCGTGGGCTTTCCGACGCAGTCACGGCCTTCTCCGGGCCCAGCCACCTGATCTGGTGTGGGGTCCTCCACGGGCTGCAGGGGAATCTCTGCTCCACCGTTACCCTCCATGGGCTGCCGGGGGACAGCCTGCCATCTCACCACGGGCTGCAGGGGAATCTCTGCTCCGGCGCGCCTCCTCCCTCTCCTTCTTCACTGGGCTCGGTGTCTGCATGGCTGTTTCTCTCACATCCCACTCCTCTCTCTGCTGCAGGTTTTTCAGCAGTCTTTTTTTCCCCTTCTTAAATATCTTATCACAGAGGTGCTACCATTGTTGCTGATGGGCTCGGCCTTGGCCAGAGGCGGGTCCGACTTGGAGCCAGGGAAGCTTCTAGCAGCTTCTCACAGGAGCCACCCCTGTAGCCCCTCCCCCGCTACAAAACCCCACCACACAAACCCAACACAATTGGTAACACAGCACAAAATTCTGCATAGAACCCATCTTGAACCTTTATTTTTAGGCAATGTGTGGTTTAATCTGGGATGTTGGTTCTTAGCTCCTGTACTTGTGACCAGCAGCTCCTAGGAGGAGGAATGAAGAACTATTGCAGAAAGTGGAGGGGAAGGGAAGAGAATTGGAAAAGAAAGGCTAGGGAAGCTTCTTTGACTGACTCCAAAACTCGTAAGATGGGCTAGAATTGCTGTGTATTGCATCAAGAGTATCTCTGTTATTTCTTAAAGGCATGTGGCTTGTGAAAGGTGAACTGCAGCTATGTCTTGTTAAGAGGCAATTAGGATATGTTAGCAATACAACTGGAGACCAAGCATCAGTTTCCTCAGTCTCTTCCTCAATCAGTTGAGAAGGCTTAGAAGACGCAGCAAAACAATATATTTCTGGAGTAGTGACTAAGAAAGGCAGTAGGTGCTGCTAAACTTGTCAGGCTATGCTGTTTGTGTTTTCAGTTCTGCTTTGAAATAATACAGTTGCATCCTTGAAAAGAACTGTGTGTTAGTAACGAGATTCTCTTCCATTACACACTTGAACTCTTTGTGTCACATACGGTGACAGAAATGGGATGGATTTGGTTAAGTGTAGAAAAGACATGGAAGCAAAGAAAAGTCCTTGATGCTGAGAGCAATGTCCAGATGGCCAAAAGAGAAAAGCATTTTTACACTGCTCTTTGTTCAGAAAGGAAGCCAGATG